>NC_039257.1:8025641-8383141 GCF_003368295.1 Carassius auratus | reverse complement strand
CCTTTTTTTTTTTATCTGTTCAAATCAATTGAACAATTCATTTGGGAATCAACATGTCAGGTCCAAATGATTCTAGATTCATCAGCTCACTCACACAATGATCCGATCGGAGCTGTTCTCAAGTTAGCATCTCACCGACTCCATCTCCCTCTCATGCCTGAATCAAAATGAGTCAAGAACGGTCGAGTAATAACATCCTCGCAGCTTGAGTGCTTAAGAAATTGACATGTTGAAACAGCTCCAAACATCCTCAAATTGAACTCTGATTGGAAAGAACACTAGCGCAGAATTGAACCAATAACTACCAGCATCTTTCACCAGAATCAATTTGACACAAAGTCAAACTCCTTCCCCCTGACGTCTTATGAATTTCCTTCAGCTATTCTCAAGGGGCGATTCGCCCTCGAAGGTTCACACAATACAGATAGAATCACAGCCAAGTCACAAACCCATATATTGCACTGACCTCGAAACTATGGGAAGAAATCCTGCACTTGGTCAAAAGTGTAACTTTTTTAGCTCTTTCCAAATCTTCATTTCCCTCTCCAAAACCATAACAGCATTTGACTACCTTTCAAGAAGTTTCTACAGCAAAGGACAAAGCGAACCTCATCTAGACATGTTATATCTCACTGTGGAGTTTAATTAAATTGCATTAATTTAAAAGAAAAGTTATCACCCACGAGCAGGAGGATCTCTCTTCAGCTCACGTTGCTCACACAGGTATGTCTCAGATGTTGCCCGCTCTAAGTGCCCTATCTGCTGTGGCCAAGCACACTAACTAATTGGCCACATCACTAATGCATGCTATCACCGCTGTCATACACCTGTGACCAATGGGACATTATCTGAAGTGCAGCACAAGGGATTCTCCACCACACTGCAGAGAAACTCCACGGCTCATTAGTACCTTGAATGTGGCTATGGTGACAGGTTTAGGTTTGCCACCGCGTGTCACCTTTTCAGTGCGTGCGCAGCCATTAGCGGCCTTGGTTGAGCGATCTGTCATGGCTAAAGTTGTCCCACGTGCTGCTTTTCCCCATTTGCAGCCCCCTCCTTGCTCGGCGGTAAAAGATGGGATTGCTTACTCTGCACATTGAGCCAGGCTGTTCGGGACACGATGGCACGGCTGCTCACGGAGCGGCCCACTTGGCACTCGTAGGGGCCGTCGTCTTCCAAACTCACGTTGAGAATTTGAAGATGGTACTGGCCTGTAGGAGAAAGCAGACAGAGCAGAAATTATGAGGAGGAAGGAAGAGAATACGAGAGAAATGTCATCTTACTGTTCACATGGACAATGGAGCGGAAATGGCATGAGAGTATTGAAAGAACATTCAAGGTTATGACAACTTAATACTCCTTATGATATTATTGGCATGAACAAGCTTCTCTCAAAATGTTCATAACTTGTTTTTGTATGCCTAGAAAAGCAGTTAAACCTTTAAAATTGAGTTATACAAACAACTGAACATACACTACAATTCAAATCATTTATTTGACCAGAAATACAGTAATATTGTAAAATATCATTATTATTTAAAATAATTCATTTCTGTACTGCAGTGCTGAATTTTCAGCATCATTACTCCAGTCTTCAGTGTCGCATGATCCTTCAGAAATCAATCTAATATGTTGATTTGCTGCTCAAACATTTATCATTCTATATTGAAAACGGTTGTGCTGCTGCTTAAGTTTGTGTAGACCATGATACTTTTTTTCAGGAACATTTGTTGAATATTTTATATTCAATACACTTTATTTTAATGTCCAATTTTCACAATAACAAACAATTAACTATGACATCTGCCTTAATAAACTGCTAATTTGCTGGTTATTAAAGTAGTGGGTAAGATTAGGGATGTAGAATATGGTCAATACTAATAAACAGCCAATATGTTAATAATATTGGTAGCACTTTATTTTACAGTCCTGTTCCTCATGTACATACTATGTACTTATACTATGTAAATAATTACAATAACTATATAATAACTAGGTACTAACCCTGAACCTACCCCTAAACCTAACCCTATCCCATGCAGTTACCTTGTATTACCAGAACTTTCTTAGATAAATACATTGTAAGTACACTATGAGTACATGTTAGTACACCTACTGTAAAATAAAGTGCAACCATAATATTTACGCTAATAAGCAACTAGTTGACAATGAGAACTGGTCTGTATACTGAAGTGTTTTTACTGAGATTTTACGGTCATCCTTGCTGAATTAAAGTATTCATTTATTTCCCCCAAAAAACCTTTGGACCCCAAACTTTTAAACTTTAGTACATGTTTTTTTTTTTTATATAATTGAGCCATATACTTGCAATATAAGTGCATTACTAGAAAAGAGTTTTGCTTGTTTTAACAAACTGAGTTTACTTAACCCAGAATATTATTTGAATGCATGCTATTAAAAACATATTTGAAGAGTTCCCACTTTTAAATCCCACTTAAGTCCACTTTTAAATAGCCAGAAACAAATCAGAGTAAAGAAATTACAATTGTCAAATGGCGCCCGTGCACAATTTGTATGCAATCTCAAATTAATGGCCCCAATTAGCGACAAACGCTGAGGAGAGAAGAACGTGCTTCGTTCTATTTGATGCAGGCCTTCAACATCGCTCCTTTGTGTGCAAGATTCTTGTTATTTACTAGCAGAATATCATGCCACCAAGGGGTTGTTTGTTCAACTACCATTCTGCCAGGATTAATGGCTGCTCGGGTGAAGTTTATGCATGCTGTTCGAGCTTTGAACATTTTTCTTTTCCTCTTCTATCCTTTTCTCCTCCCCTCTGAAGAAAACTAATGTGCAGAAAATAGTATCCTGATATGACAACTTCCACGGCTGAAAAAAGGAGGTGTCAGCCAGGATGGCAGGATAATTAACACCAACCAGCAGCAATTTTCAGATCTATGTGATCATAGAAGGAAAGGAAACCACTTTCAAATCATTAATGATTTTCCACTCTCTTGAAATTGCACTCGGTACACGCTGCCGCGGTGTTGCGTTTCGGGGTGTTTGTGAACGTGTGCTTGAAGAAGTCCGATAATTACGCCTCTGACAACCAATATGATACGCCGACGGGAACTCTGGCCTGTTCTCTCACTCATTTCCTTTGGCGAAGTATCAGAGTGTGTGTCACGCCGCTTGCGAGAACTCATGTGGATGTGCACCTGCATATCAGTAGGTTGACAGGGTTAATATTAAAGATGCTTTCTGCATGGATTTTTATGATATTGATTGTCCCTTACATGGCACTCTTTATCCGTCATCCTATCAATGCATGACGGCACAAGCAGTACTTTCAATGGCGTTAGCATTTTTTAAGCATTTGCACTTTCGTTTGGCACAAACTTCCTCTCTTTCGCAGCTTTTGTCTTCCACAAAGAGGAGCAGATGCTCAGGACTTGTTTAGCATTGTCTTTTAATTGGCTTTATTACATACACAATGCAGGCTGGCCAAGCATCGTGTGTTATTCAGTGCCTCAGCCCACTACACAATAATCTCAATTTACTCTCAGTGGACATTAAAAATAGGAGTAATTCAGAGCTGATATTAACTTTTTATTTATTTATTTATTTATATGGAAGGGAATTGGGGGTGGTAAAGAAAAAAAGCTAATTTCTTAAATCTGTCTCCGGTGCTTAAATTAGAAGCCCTTTGATAGCATCTCGCTAAGCTGTTTTTAAGAGAGCTGAGCGCATTTTGATGAGGAAGGCTGCATCTAAACTAGAAATCGAGACTGAGGCATCCATAGCTTTTTGCAGATTATGAGAAAAATATTTTCTAATGATTCCTGCTAATAATCTTTCACACTGAAATAAATAATCGTATCCCAAACACTCCAGTGCGTCTACCCAGGACAACAAAATATTAATGGTAATCTCACAAAATAAGTCAATAACATTCTAGGTCACATTTTATCCCAAAACCAAAATGTTATACTGTAATATAAAACAAAATTTCTACAAAATATACAGTATTAATATAAAAAACTAAGAATTATTGTAAATAAAATGATATAAAATATTTAAATATATGTCTGTGATTTACCACAAACAATTTTTTTTTTTTACTCATAACAATATTCAATATTATACCTAACTTTTATATATTCATTTATTTGTCCACTGAGGTTGTGAGTAAAACATTTTCCAGGGATTAATGGAATATTGTAACTGAATAATTGTCTGTCTGAATGAATGAATATATACTCACTGGCCACTTTATTAGGTACACTTTGCTAGAACCGGGTTGGACCCCCTTTTGCTTTTCAAGAACATTCATCAGAGATTTTGGTCTATATTGACATGAAAGCATCACGCAGTTGCTACAGATTTGTCGGTTGCACATCCAAGATGTTAATCTCCCTTTTCAGCACATTCCAAAGCTCCTTTATTGGATTGAGATCTTATTACTGTGGAGGCCATTTCAGTAAAGTGAACTCATTGTCATGTTCAAGAAACCTGTCTGAGATGATTTGAGCTTGGTGACATGGTGCATTATCCTGCTGGAAGTAACCATCAGAAGATAGGTACTGTAGTCATAAAGGGATGGACATGATCAGCACCAATACTCAGGAAGGCTGTGGCATTTAAACGATGCTCAGTTGGTACTAAGGAGCCCAAAGTGTGCCAAGAAAATATCCCCCACCATCAGCCTGAACCGTTGAGTCAAGACATGCTTTCATGTTCTTTAAGCCAAATTCTGACCGTACCATCTGAATGTCGCAGCAGAAGTTGAGACTCCTTAGATCAGGCAGTGTTTTTCCAATCTGCCTCTGTTTCCTGTTTTTAGCTGACAGGAGCAGCACCAAATGTGGTCTTCTGCTGCTGTAGCCAATCTGCTTCAGGGTTCGACATGTTGTGCATTCAGAGATGGTATTCTGCATACCTTGGTTGTAATGAGTGGTTATTTGAGTTACTGTTGCCTTTCTATCATCTCTAACCAGTCTGCCCATTCTCCTCTAACATCAAAAATGCATTTTCTTCCACACAGCTGCCGCTCACTGGATATTTTCTCTCCCTAGAGATGGTTGTGTGTGAAAATCCCAGTAGATCAGCTATATTTGAAATACTCAGACCAGCCCATCAGGCACCAACAACAATTCCACGTTAAAAAGTCACTTAAATCTCCTTTCTTCCCCATAATGAAGATTGGTTTGAACTTCAGCAAGCAATCTTCACCACATCTGGATGCATTAAGTTACTACCATGTGATTGGCTGATTAGCAATTTGTGTTACCAACAGGTGTACCTAATAAAGTGGCCGGTGAGTGTATAATAAATGCTTTACTTTCTCAAATTCATCCAAGTTTACGAAGTGTACTGTAGCATTTTCCACTCATTCTGATTGGAGAAGAGTTTCACATTCTCGTGCTCTTTGGGGACAGTTGCCCACTCACGCGCATCTAACAACATGTCAGCAAACATCTCAGCAACTTGTAGATGTTTGTTTTTAATCACCGCATGTCATTCTTTCCATCCCTCCGTGTTCTCACCTTTCTGTTCATCTCCTGTCATGCTGTAGCGTGGGTAGCCAGGCAGCGATCTCTGAGGTCCCAGGAGCAGCCCATCTTTAACCCACGGCATGGCCCCTGAGGCCCTCAGCACTTCACACTTCAGCAGAGCTGTGACCCCCGCCCTGACCGTCACATTACGTGGCTCTGTCTTGAACGCCTGCTGCCCACACACACCTACAAAAAGAGAAAGACAACAGAAGAAAATTGGAGAGTTGATGCGAGTCAAGGTTAGGACGGAGAAACCCTTCCATTATTACCAACACAAGCTTCCGAAGCTGCTGAAGGCTGCCGACATATTTGCTGGGACTAAATAGCTAAGTAGAAGAGCTACTAACTTTACAGCACCCTTTTTATTCCACAGACAATGGCCCAGGGTTTTCCTTTTAATGCAAAAGGAACAACGGCTATATTGTTTTTTTAATATCACATCGACAAGGTAGATGCCATTTCTCTCTCATATAGACAGAAATTCTGATCATATTAATGAACTATTATGATCCTATCTGTAGTGATGAAAGGACTGATTCTTTTCATTGTATAAGTTCATCTAATTGATTCTTTCACTCATTCATAACAATGGAAAATTTGATTTAGTCAAGAGAATCTCTTGATTCAAAAAAAAAAAAAAAATTAAAACACTATGTTTTTCATTTAAAGAATGAGCCAGTACATCATAAAAATATCACCCAAACAAAGTTTTTGGCTATAACCACAGTGGATAGTCAATAATAATGATTATTTATATTTTAGATTTGCCATGATGGATTTCACAGGAAACTGAATATTGTTATCCGTGTTTACGTTGTCGTGGCAAATAAAAAGAATGAACAGTATTAAAGAATTCCATTACAATGTCATATCCATACATAAAAGAAATCAGGTCAGGCTAATACTATATCCAGTGGGTTAACCTCGAAATTAAAATTTTCCAAGTAAAAAGGGAAAGTGAAAGCATCCATAATAAAACATGCATCAACATAGTTTGCATATAAGCAATACATTTGTTTTGTAATGACAATGTTCAAAAAAACTATTTTTAAACTACCACTTTGCATTTTTCAACCATCAATAAACCTTTGTGTGATCTCTGCCAAATATTAAAACTGCTGATTTTAACAAGTCAAGTCATCATTATATACAGTACAGACCAAAAGTTTGGACTCACCTTCTCATTCAAAGAGTTTTCTTTATTTTCATGACTATGAAAATTGTAGATTCACACTGAAAACTATGAATTAACACGTGGAATTATATATGGAAATATATATATAACAAAACAGTGTGAAACAACTGAAAATATGTCATATTCTAGGTTCTTCAAAGTAGCCACCTTTTGCTTTGATTACTGCTTTGCACACTCTTGGCATTCTCTTGATGAGCTTCAAGAGGTAGTCACCTGAAATGGTCTTCCAACAGTCTTGAAGGAGTTCCCCGAAAGATGCTTAGCACTTTGTTGGCCCTTTTGTCTTCTGTCTGCGGTCCAGCTCACCCCTAAACCAACTCGATTGGGTTCAGGTCCGGTGACTGTGGAGGTCAGGTCATCTGGCGCTGCACCCCATCACTCTCTTTCTTGGTCAAATAGCCCTCGATGCCTTCAGCGTGACTCTACAATTTTCATAGTCATGAAAATAAAGAAAACTCTTTGAATGAGAAGGTGTGTCCAAACATTTGGTCTGTACTGTAGTTATTTATACAGTACAGATGGTTTCAAAGCAGCAGGGATGAACAAGAAAACAATAATTCAATTGATGTAAACTGGTCAATTATGCTGTAAAAAAAAGCTTTAAAACAACAAGAAGTCAAAACAACTGCAACGTATAAGTTACTTACCCAAGAAATATATTTTTTTCAGATATCTTTGTTGTTGTTGTTGTTGTTGTTAAGAGAGTTGTGGTGCTGTTAGTTACATTCGCACTGATCCATGAATCCATGAATCTTGAAAAGAGTGGAGCACGCACAAACAGGAACCTTCCACTGGCATTTTTAATGGAGCTGAAGAACAACTCATATAATTATATAATTATAACTCATATAACTCATATAACCCAAACCATGTATCTCCGAAAGTAACTTTTGGTTTTGAGTTTAAAAGTTACATAGTGTATATTAAATTACTAATTATTGACTTAATATTAATCTATTTTCAGTACATTTACTTGTATGATGATGTTGCCATATCCATGTCTCCATGTTTTTTTTTTTTTTTTTTGTTTTACTTGGTTTCATTACCAGAGCAATTCAAGTCTCAAGATTTCAGGGCCAGTAAAAACTCAGATTGAGTTAACAGCTCTCATTTTCTGAGTGAGATCCAAATAGAGCTTAGACATTTCTCTTCTTTAATTATTTTCTGCCATTGTGCCGAAGGTCAACAACTGTGGTAAGAGATTTTTTTTTTTCTCTGAATGTTTGAAATGGCAAAGATAATTAAATGTCCTTCAAGATTCCATCTTTTAAAAACTTTGCTTGGCCTGCTGGTTATGCTGGCAATGCAAGTTCAATTCACAACGTGGTTAAAATTTTAACAGTTTATACTCTCTAAAAATCTGATATATTATAGTGAATCAGTTAATTCAGATAATCAATGTATTAAAAAAATCAAGTCAATGCATTTTTTTATAGTGAAATATTTAGTTAAATATAAAATAAATTACAATTAGGCATATTAGCTCTCATTTCACCTCATCCAGATAGTAACTTTCGTATCATGTGACACATTTAACCTCTTTTTCCTTTTACAACCATTGCCCAAATTTATACTGAAAAGTCAAATGAGAGTAAAAAAAAAATAACATTAGCAAATAATTACAAAACATTGCAGGAGGAGAGAGAATCAGCAGGCTTCTGCAACTGTTTAGTGGTTTTGCTTAATAGTTCTGCATTAGATTATGCACAATTTAGTAATTCCAGCATAATTTGGAGTAACATAAATTATGTTATGCTTTACATAAGATTGTCACATATATTACCAGGCTTGCCATGACACTCTCCTTATTGAAGGAAAATTTGCCTCCCACTATGATGTTGTGCTTAAGCATTGCTGTGCTGTTCTTCATCTCTGTGTATGTTTTATTGACGACAGATTGGAGCCAATTCAGCTCTGCAAATGAGTCAATAAAGTAATTACAGAGAATTAAATCTCTCCTCAGTGAGAAGGAGAGCAGGGAAAATGAAGGTATGAAGAGATCTCAAATCCCCTTGCTGTTTTCTCAGCTGTCAATATACCTACGGCTAATATCCACCCAGAAGAATGATGACTGGGCTACAAGAAGACGCCTATTTCCTCACCACTAGGGCTGTGGCATTATGATTTGTGTGACACCCATCTGCTGATCATTCTTTCCAATGGAGTCGGCTTGTACCTGTCATAAACATGATTTAACGGGACATAACACTGACGATGACTCTCCGACGACCCCGTTGGGTAACATCAGGAATGCAATCGTGGAAACTCTGTGTGGGAGATCCTTCCTAATTAAAATAATGTGGCGTTCAATAGTGGTTTGAGATTTAAAGGAACAGGGTGTTCATCACTATCAGTGAACTCATCCAACAATGAAAATTCTCTCATCATTTACTCACCTCATTAAAAACATGTATGGTTTTCTTTTGTCATAAAAAACAAAACAAAAACAAAACACAATGAACGTAAAATGGATTGCAAAAAAATACTGGACCGCAATGACTTTTACTACATTGAGATTTTCAGAAATGTTCAAACATTTTCTCATGCAAAGCAATCATATGGTTTCATAAGACTCTTAAAAATGAAGAATAAACACTTAAAAATGAAGGTTCTAAAAGAAAGCATATGGTTCCAATTCCATGTAGAATCTTCACCCTCCACGGAAAAAAAAAGTATTATTGTGGAAGAAGCTTCATCATATTCCAAGAAATGGAATCCAAAATAGTTCTTTCTATAGGCATTGCTGCAAAGCTCCTTTTTGGAACCTGTACAGCATGCATAAATTTTTTTAACCTTCCATGGGACCTCTCCAGTACACAAAATTTTCTTTATAGAGGAAACAGTTTCTCCAGATTATTAAAATGTTTTATGGAGGAAAAATGTTTTTGGATTATTAAAATGTTCTTTAAACTAAGAAAAATGTTTTTCTTTTACTTTATTTTTTTAAGGTTCTTTGAGGAACCCAAAATGGTTCTTACACACCATGGACTTCAAGGTTCTTTATAGTGAAAAAAAAATGATTCTTTAGATTATTAAATATTGTTCTTTACTGGCATTAATGGTTCCATGAAGAAACAAAGGTTTTTTGAACCTTTATTTTTAAGAGTGCTTCTTTGGGAAGTCTTTTCTATGGCATTTCGGCAAAAGCTCCTTTTTGGAAATTGTATTTTTAAAAGTCTACAGTACTTTTTTTGGTGTTTTTGTTGAGTTACCATCAATTTGACAGAAGGTTATTTTATAGTGGAAAAGGTTCTTCAGACTAAGAAAAATAAATGGTTATTTTAAAAAACGTTTACTGAATTGTTCTTTAGGGAACACAAAATGGTTATTGCTCTTTTTTTTTTTTTACTTTTTTTGGAACTTGACAACTCACTTTACAGTAATATGGATACTGGCCTTGATTTTTGGGTGAGCTAGTCCTTCAAAGTCATAGACACAAGGTAGTAGACTTTCACGCTTTCTTTGTGAGCCTCAGACGCACTTTCTATGAAGTCGGCGTTAGACTTTTATCAGGCTCCTCTGATCCGATCGAGGCTTCAGCCAGGCTTCAAAGACCCCTTACAGACTATGATTACTCGGACAGTCTTTAGTGTGAAAAAGCAAATGTAACGCACACAAAAGGGTCAGCTATTTTAGGACACATTTTCTTAAAAGGCCGCTCCCGAGAGTACGTCCGAGACTTTTCAAACCCCGACACCTCTTTTGAGCCATTGACAAATATCCAGTGCATCTGGGCACGCTCGACTGCTCTCAGAAGCCCAAACGACAGAAGCTGCAACTTCACATCAAGGCTGCATCAGTCACCTCACGTCAAACTTGAAGGGCACGATTGGACACAAGCGACAAGCCGAAAAACACATTAGCATAATGTTTACATAAATGAATACGTAAACACAGTGGCAAGATAATCAGCATGGCACATTTAAATGCTGCAGCCAGCCGTACTTGTGCGCTCCCTTCCCTTCAGCGATAGGAGAGGAAAGACATGTCAAACACGCACCCCGGTCTGATTCCGACTCCTGATGTGGAGCGTTGACGTCTTATTTGAACAAGATAATGACATGGGATTAAGCCGCAGCGTACAATCTGACTTTTAGTCTATAGCTAGCGACGCTAAACTACAGCTCCAGATCAGAAAGTATCAACGCTAATGCAATGTACAACAATGCATTATTCTGCTCCTTTTGTAGTCTAAATAAACACGACTCTTAGATTATAATCACAGCCTATGTGCATTCCATTCAAGAACTCAACGGAGATGGAATTTCAACGTCTGGATCAAAGAAAAAACTAATTTTTTGCTTTGATTCAGCAGGGAACGGTCGCTTTAGACTGGCGGTTGAGTCATAGCTACAAAGTTATGCATAAACGAAAAAGCACGAGGCGCTTCAACAACAATTTGTATGCTTTCGGCCTTGATGGGTCAGATCTGTGATTCGCAGACGTGCACGCTGGAGACTTCTTGTGCTAGATGTTATATTCAGATGTAATTAAGGCACAAGCAGTGTCTCGTATTTCACATTCTGCAATCTCGAGCAATCTCCTTCCTCTATAAAGCTTGTTGCACATTGCATAATGTATGAAAAGGTTGCAATTACAAGGAAATAATTGGATTTCTAATTATATTTACAAAGGAAACACTGACACCTTTTTATAAACAGTGCGTCTGTTGTTCTCAGTTCGAAGCAGGGCTTTCAGCGGGTTTCAGTTGTAAAATCAAGCGCGACACAAAGTTTTTAGTGACAAGCAATTTGTCGTCTACACATACTACACGTGTACCTGCTGCAAGACACAACACACAAGGCAAATTAGAAGTTGTGAATTTTGGACCAATAAGTTTCACAGTGGGCAGGGCACAATTATTTACAATTTTTGTAACCATGTGTAACAATTATACACAACAATTCTTAATTTTTTTTAATAATATAACAATTATATACAAACGCTTATTTTAGAATAATTGAAAATATTATTTTTTGTTAAGATTTTGAATGTTTTTATTTTTTATGTTTATAGTTTTATATATTTAAGTTTTTTTTTCATATATTATAGTTTTTCATTTGCATTTTAGTTAAGGTTTTAGTCATTTAGTTGAGTATATTTGTCATTTTTATTAGCTTTTTAGTTTTTATTCATTTCATTTTTTATTTCAATTTTAGTTATTTAGTCATATACACCAAGAAAAACTAAAATGAGAAATCCTGCCTTAACAAGTAACTTTAATAAAAAGTATTTAATAAAATATTTTGATGAAGCCTTCACTATTTTGTATGACCATTAGGTTTAAGCAGATGCATTTATGGTGTATATTTTATTCATTTTTTTTTAATCATTTTCTCTAACATATTTTAGTTTTATCTTTCTTTTCTATGGTCGTATTTAACTGGTTTGATTTTAATTCAAAACTATTTTTAATTTATTTTTAATAAATTTATAAATACATTTTGGTTTGATTTTAATTCAAAACTATTTTTAATTTATTTTTATTGATGTATTACATTTTAACTTAATTAAATACATCTATTAGAACTATCTAATTTAATAATTCTCTCTCCTTTTTTTACATAATTTCTTCCAGTATTATAATACACAAGATGCACACCATTGTACATGAATGCAGACATACAGACCACCACAATATTTCCTCTACACAAGCAATGAGAATGTTCCACAGAAAGCAGATTATTTCCTTTGGTGCCATGCAGCAACATATGCTACCATCCAGTCCAAATTGAGCCTTGGCATACAGTAACCAATTTCATCTCCACTAAACTTGATTGTTGGAGCCTGCTAATATACAGGCAGCACAGTTATTACAGTATGAGATAAAAGCTCACAGTAAGATAGTGAAGAGAATAGGGAGGAAGGCCTGGGATTCGATGTCAAAAGCATCTCAAACCAAAAAGGGTGAAGGCAGGTTGGTGCTCCAGACGGCATCACGTGGTGTTCAGACACACAAATTGTATATATGGAGGCAGAAAGGGAAAATGCAACAAGCAATCATTACAGTAAATTGCCTCGGCCATTCTTTCTATTCAGATGCAGTTTTGTCAAGCAGAGCAGAACCAGAGAGGGAGCATTTACCTCATGCAGCTGTGAGAGTAGAAGATTTGAACATTTGCTCATTGGCCAAATTGGCAAGATATGCATTTTGCTTGACACACAGGAACTACTCAAGGAGATTTTTTATAAGCCGCACCTCTTGTTTAACAAAAAAGTACTTGTGATTTACCAGAGCATCAATGGCCATGGCCATGACCAGCTCAGCACTGAATGCTTAGAAATGAGTAAAGGGGAATGTGTTTTAAAATAAACCTTGATTATATAGTTACTCACAAAAGAAATAACTCCTTGAATATATTATACAAATATCTGGATATTAATATTAATCTGAGGTGGAATTATTTTATGACCATAACTATACCCGTATATTATTAAAGCATCCACTAAGAAAAAAATAGTACACAACATTTCAGGGTTAACTAAAACAAAATTCATAAACTTTACTGAAATAAAATGTATCAAACCTTATTTTATTTTAGCTTTCCAAAGCAATATTTCTCATTTTAATTTATTTAATTTGATGCACTAAAATAATTAAAACTAAAATAAAAAAATAATAATATATTTTAAAAAAAAGTTAATTAATTAATTAATTCCATAAGTAGAATTTACATGACATTTCAAGTTTAACAAAATATGAAAATAAAAATAAATTCAGAATATTAATACAAACTATAATGATACAATATTGATACTAAAATAACACTGCTACTTTTATATACTGTATATGTAATTATAATATTAAAATAATCTTAAAATCTTTCTATTTAACAAAATAATTTGTGCATTTACAGATGAAGAAAAAAAAATACTGCAATAATCTAGGAAGAAAAATGGATGCTATTTTTAACTCACATGCTTTTCAAGGCTATCTTAGGAATTGTGCTGTGCTTTTTTTTTATTTGCACCTTTATACATAGATGCTCATGCTTTGATAAAGGATTATATTTATTCATTTAATATGGCACCTTTGGCAGATAATTGTACCGGTGCATGTTGCAAATGGCAAAGCTGCAGACACTGTAATTGGTATAATGACTCATGGGTTTCATTACACAGTTTAGATGAAATACCTTAGTGTAATTATATTGTAAATGTATCCATAAAATGAATACAAAACAGTTGCATTTGGCCTTTGAGTTTCAAACTGTAACTTGTAACTCCAGCCAAAGAAAAAACTAGTCACTAGAGAGGATGAACGAAAACCAGAAACCCATCTCCTCCAATCACATGCCAACAAAACAAATCTGTAAAAAATAAGACTGAAAGGTACATATGTAAAGAGACACACACACACACACATGCACTGAAGAAGGTCTAGGATGTTACAATGGCTCCTCTTGATTTTTTTCTCTTTTTTACCTTCACAGTCCATTGAAGCACTCCCTTTGAATAAGTTCAAGTTTTGAAAGGGAACCTTAGGAACACTTCAAAGTGAAGCCCAGGGAGTGTTTCTATACTGCATGGAAAGAGCTCTCTCAGGTTCACGGCCATTATGCCACGCTTTAGCCTCCTCCAGTACTCTCTATCTCTCTCTCAAAGCCAATAGCACTTGCATTTCAAGTCAGGTTGCAATCTCTTCAAATTACCAACCACACTGGAACAAATAATAGTGATTTACTTAATTAAAAACTAAACATTTTGCCATCTAAATAAACAAAAGAAATTGAAAGCGCTGGCTCCTTGAGGCATCTCCCTCGGTCCATTAGTTGCAGTCCAATGGGCTTTGATAGGAATTAACTCACACTCAATTATACTCCGGGCCCGCAAACAGTCCCAGACGCCAAACCGTGAACGCGCCGACTGCAATCTCCGTGAATGGATGGAGGGCTTTCGGTCGGAGCGTACGCACACTGTATTTAGACGTTCTTTAAACATATCCCTTCATTTTCTCTGTCTATCTTCTTTTTAATCACACGTGCCTAGAGAGGTTTTCAGCCTTTCATCAGTACTGCAGCACAAGCTCCCAGCATTTCTATGAAAACTCAGTTATTTTGCATGGGGGCACTTTTATGTTTAATTCTTTGGGAAAAACAATTTTTTACATATTCTTGAGTACTGTTAATGGGCCTTTTCTAATGGGCCTTTTTCGGACATTTTTGTAAGATTGCATTGTGTCATCTCAAGCTCAACTGATTATTTACATTTATTTCTAATATATTTATGCCTTCAAGAGGGTAGCTTAGTTTTGCGGTTTAATTTAACATTTCAATGCTCAAGGTTCATAAAAAAACACTAGACTTATAAACAGTGTTCATGATTACGCGTCTTTCAAGAAGTGAAATGTCATCTTTATGTCAGCTTTATGGAATATTTCATTAAATATGTTTAATAGGATACTGTTACCTGAAATCGAAATATATACACAGTCATCGGAAAGTTTTATTAATTTTCTTATTCAGCAAGGATATATTAAATGAATGAAAATTTATTTGTAATATTGCAAAATATCTAAAATAAATTCTGTTCTGTTGCACTTTCAAAAATCATGGTTTCCATAAAAAAATGGAAAATCATGGTTTTCATCTGTATCAAATCAGCATGTAGAATTATATAGACAAAGATACTTCTGAAGGATCTTAAATTAGGTTTTAAAATACGAGACTTAAGAAATATGAAAGTTGCACTGGTTTCAGTTGAGCAAAATGGGCAACAGTGAATAGGAAATATATAATAACAAATAGAATAATAGTATTACTTCTGAAGTATCATGTGTCATTGAAGACTGGGTTAATGATTACTAAGAATTCAGACTTGCATCACAGAAATTATATTTTGAATCATATTAAAACAGAAAAGAGATATTTTAAATTGTAAATATTACTGTTTTACTGCATTGTTAATCAAATAAATGGTGAGCATGAGCATAAGAAACTTTTTGAGCATAATAAACTTTTTTCAAAAACATAAAAAAAAAAAAAATCCTACTGATACCAAACTTTTGAAGGGTTGTATATAGGGGTGGGCAATATGAACAAAATCTTATATCACGATATGAGCAATTTTATTTCATAGTAATGATATATATCATGGATTACATACTTTTGCTTTAAATCAGGTCAAAGGTCAACATTTGATTTCATAACAATTTAAAATTTTTGTTTCCAGCGTCAATATCACACACACACAAAAATACTAACCTAAATTTAAAAAGTCACAAGTAAACAGTCAGAGAAGAAGAAAAAAAAGACTTAAAAATACAATATTTCTTATTAAAGTTACAAAAGTAATTTAAGTCAAGAGCAGTGAGAGATTGTCTCTCTTTTGTTGTTTGATTAAAAATAATTAATGGAAGTAATATTAGACTGCTGTCACTCTAAGAGCTGCCCGGATCCAATATACTGTTACACGTTTTTCTTTCTTTTTTTTCTTAGGCACTTCTGTCCCACTTTTGCAGGGTAAATTTGCGATTATTCCATTGCTTATACAGTACATTCAATAGCTACTCTTTCTCTCATTAACTAGCTACTTGTCAGTTTCCCTGCCGCCTCTTCTGCATATACACAACGTGATCTCTGAACAAAAACTTTGGTTCCAAAGAAAACTACGCAAGTATGATCATCACTACTTTACTTGGGCTCATGCCCCTATAAAAAAAGACACTAGTGATGTGCCCCGTTTTTCTCCTCCTCATTCTAATGTCCCCGAGTGCAGTGTGGACTAATCAAAAGAGAAACTCACAGGTTTTGTTCTAACTTCACTGCTGTGCTAGTCGCTGCTCGTTGAGAAAATTAACATCTCCCTTCTTTTCTTTCTGACACAAACCTCATTTTGGTGCGTCGGAGCTCTGTCAGGGAGATGTGAAGAGGGTTCGAAGTTATGTCTGGAGCTCTTCTGAATGACTCAGCGGTTCCTGTCCAGGTCTTTAATGAGATGTTCTTCAGGCCTGTCTAACCTTCCTTCTCCACCGTCCCCAAAGACAAACAAGTACCTTAATTATTGCAGGGAAAAACATCAGCACGGCACAGGAAAGGGAAATTAATTAATTTTCTCAATTTGTTTTGCTCATGTTTCCATGTCTTGACAAGTTATGCTACTGCAACAGTAACGTTCATTTACCTGAACAGAAAAAAGAAGGTAAAACACATGGTGTGTATTTGATTTTAAATTTATGGATATACTTTTCAGATATAACTACGAAAAGAACTAGGAAATAATTGGTCTAAATCGAACATATGTATGTATGCATGTATGTATGTATGCATGCATGTATGTGTATTTCTTTTCTTTTTTTTTCTAATCAAATATATATATATATATATATATATATATATATATATATATATATATATATATATATATATATATATATATATATATATATATATATATATTGAATTTGAGATTTATAACATTAATTCTATTTAAAATGAAGATAGCATCAAAGATAAAACAAATGAACTGAAAGAAACAAACAAAATCTTTATAATGACTTTCAGTACTTTTTTTCCCCTATATATTAATGTAATATAGACATTGCAATGTCTCTCAGAATAAGAATTATCGTCTCCCTTGGTATATTGAACAGCGCTGTAATCTGTGCACATACAGACTGCTACATCGGCATGTCAATATGATTCCTGCACGCTGTCAAGGATGCCATTCCGCTCAGTGACAACTGATGCTTGTGCTGCAGTTTGTTTACATCTCATATATGTCCTTGTCGGTCTCCTTGTGTCTTCAGAAGTGTGAAAGTTGAAAGATATGAAACTCGATTCCCTGTAGGTATAAACTCAGTATGGTTCCTGGCTGGGCCAGAGAGGCATCACAGGCATTGACCCTCTCAGGTAAATGTTAAGGTTATTTTTTTTTTCTCATTACATCATCAAACAACCCAACGCTCAAGCCTGGACTTACTGGAAGCAAAAACAGCATGAAATTTTCCCAGTGTGCAGAAAATGAGATCGGCTCTCTGCTCTCTGACTGGGACATGCAGATGATTTTGCAAATCTGTTTCACAACTAGCATCTCCTGGGTTGGCAGAACTCAGTTGTACATTCAGAGCTTTGTATAGTAGCACATACATTAAATATGCATACAAACATTAGAGGCCTCTTTCAAAGACATTTAAAAATCTTACCTTGAAGAGTAGACTGTGAGATTGTTAAGATTTTAAATCTTTTTGAAAGAAATCTCTTATGCTTACCAAGGCAGCATTTGTTTGATTCAAAATACAGTAAAAATTGTTATATTGTAAAATATTATTACAATTCAAAACATCTGTTTTCTGTTTTAATGTATTTAAAAATATTAACGATTCCTGTGATTTAAAGTTAAATTATCAGCATCATTTCGCCAGTCTCCAGGGTCACATGATCCTTCAGCAATGATTTTAATGTCAATTTGCTGCTCACAAAATATTTCTTATTACTATCAATGCTGAAAACAGTTGCTTCATATTTTCATGGAAACCATTATATAAGGATTTTTGATGAAAACAAAGTTCATAATGTTTACTTAAAATCTTAAAATCTTTTGTAACAAATATTTACTGTAATCTTTTTTAATATTTTTTTGGATCAATTTAATTCATCTTTGCTGAATTAAATTATTAATTTCCATTAACAAAATAAGAAATCATCCTGACCTCAAATTGTGAATAGTAACATAAAAACGAACTTTAATTGCGAATAACTGTTGCAAATATATTTTTATCTTAATTTCGAACTTGAGATTAATTCAAATGATTTTAAATAGATTATGAAGATAATTTAAGATACATTTATATTTTTATATAAAAGTAATGTTTTAAAATGTCACCAATTTAAGTATTTTTTTTATTACATACATACATACATATATATATTTAATCCAATGATCATTTGTTTAATATTGACATCTGTTGAATGAAAATCAAATCTTCAAATCCTGGTGAACACTATGTAACGAACACAAAAATACTAATACAGGAAGTCATCAACAGATTGCAGTATTATGCTGGTAAAAGCAAGGAATTTTAAGGCCACTAATGGATTTCACCCCATTTTAGCTTCCCGAGGCGGCAGCACTATTAAAATGTTCTTTGTTTTGACTCTTTGTCATACCGTTTCAACTTAGTACCTCAGCTTCCACACAAAAATACTTCTCCTTCTCTCCCTCATCCTTCCCCTTGACACAGAAGTCAACTTAAAACTGATGAGAGAGAGAGAGAGAGAGAGAGAGAGAGGTCTGCTTTCAAGCCTCTATCTCCTCACTCTTACTTGTCTTCTTAAAGCCAAAGAAGAGATGCAGAAAAAGAGTAAAAGTACATAAAGCCGAGCAGAAATAAAAAGCTAAGGTGTCTTTGAGTGTGATAAAACACTTGCATGTGAGAGAACGCCGCTTACCTGTTGAGCCTCACCGCTCGCCTTTGTCTCGCCTCATCTGGAGGTTCTCCTCTGAAGACGTTCACCAGTTCTGGTGAGGAAATGCCAGTGGGGCTCCCCTACACACGCTCCCCTTGTCCTGACACTTTCTTAACAGCCTGACAGTGATGGAGGAGTGGAACGAGGGAGGATGAGTGAATAGAAATGAGGTGAGGCGCAAACTGCTGACTGCAATAATGCAGAAGAACTCCATCTCACGCTCGGTCTCTGCCCCTTCATCTCATCATATTCAGCCATTAGCGAGCATTTAATGAGCTTTAACTGTGCTCCAGAAGGGTGCGACAGGACACGGCCTTTCTAATGGACTACATCTAAAACAATACACAGCCATGTTCCTTTCTAGCTGGTTTCTTGTTCATTTTCACTCTGTTTGTATGTTGAGGGCCCTCAGTACCCTTGTCGACACCGAAGTGAACGCAGCAGTCTCAACAGCCACCAGTTTTGTAACATTTATGCTCATGCATAATAAATACGGCACAGACTGTTCACTTTATTTTATATAGTGAACACTCCTTAGGGGCCGCCTTGGCTCTCTCACTGCGCACAGCAACAGATTTTAAACAGAATTCATTTATACAACTGAATATTTGATTCAGCTGAATATTTGATTCAGTTGTGTGCTCAAAACCGTTTTTTATATTATTTTATGCCACATAATGGAAAAAAAAGAAAACTCAAGATGTGGACCGACTTTCTGGTGTCAGCAACAAGAAAAAGCAGTTGTAATTTTGAGTGATTCTAGACAGTGGGTAAAGATTGTTTTCTTCTTTAGAAATGTCTACACTTATCAAAACACAGGACAATGTTTTTATTTATTTATTTTTTATTTTTTTATTGATCAAATAAATGCAGCCTTGGTGAGACTAAGAGACTTCTTTTTAAAAATACAACCAATCCCAGCTAGTGTGTCTCTATATTATATTATATTATATTATATTATATTATATTATATTATATTATATTATATTATATTATATTATATTATATTATATTATATTATATTTTACACATGAGGGATAAGAAAAGTCATCTATTTGTGCTATGAAATCTCAAAACCTGAGAAAGTAATTGAATAAAGGGTGATCTTTTTCACTTACGCTTTCTTTGGATCAATAATGTCAAGTTTTCTTTGCAAGAGAAGATCAGACTGTCTTTCATAAAATGGAAACACTACTGTCTATCAGAAAATACATGCATTAAATGCTACAAGGTCTCACATAAAAGCATTTTCTCTGTATCTGGGCGACTGAGAAGTACATTGAATCTGAATGTGTAAACAGCAAGAAGTGAAGCTCAGTCACGAGAGGAGACAGATCATAGATTTCGGCTGAACTGGGTGGAGTGCTCTTATAGCTGTATGTGCCTCGATCAAGGCCGTGGCCTTCAGCACACGGACAAAACTACATGCACACATACAACAGACACACACAGTGAGGCGCGCTTCAGAAGTGGAAGGAGGCATGGGGTAGGTGCTTCACAGAGCTGGAGAGACAGATGTGAACAGCTGGGGCCTGTTGCTCAGTCATTATGTTGAGTGGCCCCCAGGCACAGGTTAATGTGAACCCACACACTCAAACACACACACACACACACACACATACATGCAAAATCAAAAACTAAGCCTTACTAATCAAGGAAACGTAAGCATGGCCACAAACTACTATAATGAAAAAATTAAAAAGTTGCCTGCATATTTACATTGAGATCTGTGATAAAATTGAGATTTCTGCCTCATCTGAAAGCTGAATAACTACATTTTTCAGTTGATGTGTGGTTTATTAGGATCGGACAATATTTGGCTGAGATACAACTATTTGAAAATCTGGAATCTGAGGGTGCAAAAAAAAAAAAAAAATCAAAATACTAAGAAAATTGCCTTTGAACCATACAATGTTCTTTTTGGCTATTGCTAGAAATATACCCGAGTGACATAAGACATAAGTTTTGTGGTCCAGGGTCACGGTCACGGTCACGGTCACACACACACACACACACACACACACACACAAATACAAACACAAACACGCACACGCATACACACGCACGTGTCCTCCCGTGACAGTTTCTCCCTCTCGTTTTGATTAGTCATTTGGGCCAGGTGTGTCCCATTAATTACCCTTGTTTAGCTCTGTATTTTTGTTCATGTTGTCTGTCCCTTTGTTCCTCTTTTCTGGTGTTGTCTATATTATGTGCTTCGTGAGTGTTCCTGAAACTGTTACTCATGTACTCACATGTTAGGTAAAAACTGTTAGCTTGAAAACACTGTATGCTTTGGATAGAAACGTCTTCTAAATGCATAGATTTAACTGACTCCATCATGTCTGCGTTCCTCGCCTCCTCAGGAGCATCATGACATACATACATAAGTATATATATATATATATATATATATATATATATATATACACACACACACAGAGAAA
Organism: Carassius auratus; assembly: GCF_003368295.1. NCBI lineage: Eukaryota > Metazoa > Chordata > Actinopteri > Cypriniformes > Cyprinidae > Carassius > Carassius auratus. The sequence goes on along the minus strand of NC_039257.1, from coordinate 8,361,579 downwards.
AAGAGAGACACACACACACACACACACACACACACACACACACACACACACACACACACACACACATATTACATTATTACATTTTAAACTATTTAATTAAATGTGTATAAAATATATTTTAAATATAAACTGATATACTAATAATATTAAGAACAACAACAAGAACTATTTTATTTATGTGTTTATTTTTTGATGACAGCCCTGGTTGGCAGTCACTCTTGTCTTTACTGTTAGCATACAGCAAGCAGTTTCTATTTGGATTTGTTTATGGACCGTTATTCTTGTAAATAACAAGTAATTTCTTCCAATCAATCCATCTTCATGTACACATTAATGTGGAAGAGTTCCCTTTGCACAGGTACACACTCCAAAACACATCAGCGCGCACACATCATCTATTCCCTTTTTAAAGCTCAGTGAGGGGGAGACAGGAAGTTTAATCACGGAACGCAAACAGTAGCTACAGGTTACACAGATAAAAGATGGGGGAAAAAGGTTTTATAGACACTAATAACCAAATTCATCAGAGAGAATTTAACTCTCCCAGCAGCTCACTTTTAACAGAACTGTATTTAATGAAAAAGGACCCCACTGACCCATACGCTCCTCCGAAGGCCCGAGCTCAAGATCGGATCCCATTAGAGCGCTCTGAGCCTAGGAATTACAACCTAACCCCGTAGCCTTCATGATCTGTATCCTACAGAGCTGCTGTCAGCTTGAGGCCGTTAACGGCAGAGCACAGTGCTAATACCCTACAACAGCAGTGTGATTAGTGCCAGATCCAACTGGCATGACTTCTACAATGCATTACTTCTGGATACAACTGTGCCTAGGTAGCATGTTGATTTTTTCTTTTGGATTCAACAAAACTTGACGAAAGTTTCACACCTCAACTCTGTCTCACCACATAGACAGCTATACTTTCTACTGTTACAAATGATTTCTATTTCCAATAAATGCTACTCTTTTGACATTTCTATCCAAAGAATCCTGAAAAAAATAATTAATTACAATTACAAAATAATTAATAAATAAATAATCAAAATGTCTCTTGAGCAGCAAATCAGCATATTAAAATGATTTCTAAAAGATCATGTGAAAACTGAAGACTGAAGTAAAATGGCTGCTGAAAAACAGCCGTTTAAAATTTTTAAACCCAAGAATCTGAACAGTAATGTATTCTGGGATTTGCCTTTTTAAATGAAGGATACATGTGATGCTGTCTGCTTTCGGTCAAAATATTAGTACAGTAGGTACAGGTAGCATCATTGTGCTGTTTACTGCCTTTCTGAAACACACCTATGCTGTTTTTGGAACAATAGCTTCACTTCTGCGATCCTAAAAATGGCACAAACTTGGTACTTGCAGAAAGAATTAGGCAATTTATGAATTACCGTCAGATTACATTTGATTCAGTGACCTCTTTTAGATTATGTGATTTGCAAGAAAAAAACGGGCAGGTTTTTGTTAAAACATTATCTCTCTTTCCCTCAAGGGAGAGTTTAGCCCACTTCCGTGGTGGAGATTTACATTGACTTGAATGTAGGTTAGTTCATTACATGCAGATATATATATATATATATATATATATATATATATATATATATATATATATATATATATATATATATATATATATATATATATATATACTTGGTGTTTCAGGTTTTTGGTGTGTGCAGACTGTGCATATGTGCGTTTTTCTTTGTTTGATTTAATGTAATACACAAAACATACATTAAAAAAATCCAGGAAATTAATTAGCATCAGAGACCTAAACTCAATTTACAACAAAAGCATAAATCCATTTTGGATCCCCAGTAAAACAATTAATCTGAACTGTCCACAAATCATAGAGCTGTTCAATATCCAAACTGACCGCATTTACAGTACTTTCCTGCAGTGGCGGCTCCTGCCAGTTCTCTCAGGGGGGGCACATGTTTGCTCGATTAATGAGGATAGTTCACCCATTCAGTTGATAAATTAACAGCTAGTTAAAGATGTAAAGGGAACTGAACTACTATAGTATTAATTAAAAATAAACTGACATTAGGAATCAATCTCTTGCTCTCCTTATGTTTTTATATGCATGTTAACAGCAGCAGCAAATGAAGACTGATGCCAGGACGTGGTTTTCCAAAAAAAACTTTTTACTTCGATTTCAGTTTAATAAGAAATAATTGAAGTCACATAAATCACGGTTTACACAACTCGCTTATATTACTGCTCATTTATATCACATTCCTTGCTTACTTAAAGAGCCAGTAAGATGAAAATTCTAAGCATCCTATCCCTGTTTATAATTCCTGTACATTAGGTTTAAATCCATCCAAGGTTAAAAAACATTGCCATTTTGTCAAAATATCATTTTAAAATTACCTCAACTCTCAGAGATCCCCAAACGGTTCGCGCAAAGCTGTTCAAAAGATTCAGTTTCCTTAAACCCCACCTTTCGGTAGCATACTGTGTTCTGATTGGTCAACTAACATAACCAGTTTGGATTGGTTGTTCCGCACACACCAACATGGTAAACTATGCGTTAGCATCTGTTTGGGGTGAATTATGTCTTATTCCTCTCACCGCGAAGCAAACAGTAAAATAAAAAACTTGAACAGTCTCGCTGCTTTTTCTTCTGTGTGGGTGTATTCAAGCCGCGCGCTTCAGTTTGAATCTGAATAGCAGCGCGGGGGCGTGGTCACATAAGATATAACGAAGGGAGACATGAAAAACAGACATCGCGTTGTTTTCATATGGATTACTTTATCACAGAATATCTGTTTTCGGCAGCACTTGTTTAGTTTTAAATGTCAAGCTTTCTATAGATATCTCTCTCATGTCTCTTCGTTGAGTATTCACGGAGTTACACTTCATTTTAATGACGTGTTTGTACATGACGATCAGCACAAACAAAGGCTGCAGACAGCACACATACTGATAAGACGCTCGGGAGAAAACAAACACATAACTTCATAATCATACTTCGCGTTGTGATTAGGAGATGCTCGTTGTTCTAAATAAAGTTGGTAATGAACCATCTTTTATGGCCAAACGCTTTGAAAATTCCGCTGTACTCACCGAGATTAGAAAAGCAGTCATCAGTGAAATGTTGTGAACACAACAAAAAGGATTTGTTGTACTGCTCTGGTATTGTGGTGAAAATGAATTTTAGCCATTGGTTCTTCTGATCTTCATTCTTTGGCAGTGAAAATAAAACAAACTTGCCTTTACAATTATAAACACACCGTCTCCTCGACATGATGCTATCACACCAACCAGAGCGTCTGTGTGTGGGGGTGGGGCAGGTAAGAGTTTTGTTTCTCCCAAGACGGTGGGCGGAGATTATTATGCAAAGTGTTCCTAGTGACGTACATAGAGATGGGCAAAAGATTTGAAATCTATAACGACTCGTTTCAGCGACTCAGAGTCGACTGCTTACTTTAGAAGCCAATAACTTTATAAATTGTGTACTTTTTGGTTTAATTATTTGCTCATTGTTTACACAGATGGACAGCTACATCATACACTGTAATACAGGTCATTTTTGATTTCCCATCTGTTTGCCTCTTTAAATGACTCACTTATATTACACTGCTCCCTACTATCCATATGCATCTTTGCTCTTTCGTGTTTTTTCACCTTCTCCGAGAGATGATGCATTTCGGTGACACCTGTAGTTGTCCATGCAATGTCCATCATGCTCTCATTAGCCTTTTTCTCTGATCATAGCACTTCCTCGAAAATACTTGTTTATACGACTTCCCGCCCTTTGTAGATACTTGTTTGATGTTTAAATTTGGTCTTGGTTGTCCTAATTCTTTAATTGCCAATTTATCCTTATTGCTACAACGAATGAATGGTATTTCTTTCAGTGACACGATTGAATTAATCTACGCTGAGGTAACGTTCGCCGTGATGTGGATCAAGTTCAGCTGACAACTGAATTTGCATAGCTGTCCCCGTCTCTCTGTCTGTTTTTTTTTTTTTTTCACATTTGATAAAGATATTATAGTAGTTTTTAATGTTTTCATTGTTGTTATAATTACAAATAGTTTTTAAATATTATTGGATGTCACTGTTCCCACCAGTAGTTGTACAAGTTAAGGTTACACATGATGACGAAAGCACGTTAGGGCTAGCCCTCCCGGAACTCATTGAGATTGCATTGCAGTGGCTGCAGTTCGAAAAAAAAGATATTTGAATGGAAGTCTATGAGAGCACTCTGGGCGATTCACAGAAATCGCCCAAAAAGGGGCGGTACTACACAGAACGCGACTCAACACTGATTTGACTATTTAGAGGCTACAAAAACAGTCTGGAATAGTGAAAGTTAGTGAAACCCTGTGGTTGAATGTATAATAAAAAAATCCCTCCCTTTCCATTGGTGGTGCTACGCCCAATCGCCCTATTGGAGAAACCACCACTGCTTTCCTGATATACATTCCTGGTTTAATTGTGAAAAACATTCTATATATCTATATATCTTTATATCAACATTCCAACTTATTGGCCCCAAACTTTTCAACAGTGGTATATGTCTCAGTTGTTTCAACTTATAACATACACTGCAAATAATCACAAAGTCCCTGAGCTTGTCTATTTTCTAATGACTTTTTAGTAACTAGTAATAGCTCGTAATAACTAGTTAATAACTAGGCATGACTAGTCATTTGCAGTACACCCTCAACACTTTGTATTTTCTCCTTATACCCATGAATTATCATGTACAAACACAGTTTTAGTATGACTGTATTGCACTTGATGAGAGTTTTGAAGTGTAGCACACTGTGATAAGTACAGCCTTGACCTGAAGACGTCTTGCACTCTGCTCCGTCTGCAGCTGAGTGCTTAGCTAATGCACTGCTTGAGAGCAAGAACCCGGCGGTCCTCGCGTGCTCTCCAGCATAACCAAACCAACCAATGGGGCTCTGCGACTCTGACTTCATAAGGGATATGCAGAGTGTCACAGAGGGTCAGCATAAAAGAGGAAATGACTCAGTTGTTGTGCATTAACTTGAAAGAACCAAGTATGCCACTAATGCTGACACATCTTGCACTTACTAGGCCAAATCTGCTTTAAAAGAGCAGCTGCACTCAAAAACACAGGAACAACATCAAAACACACCAATCTGCCTATTTCCGATTACAGAAATCGCCGTCATCAACAAGAGAGCGTCTGGCTGCTGCAGTCTGGCTGGGACACAAGTCTGCCATAATCTCACAAGTCTCGGATGGATTGCGGAGAACTTCATGCTGAGGAATGCTACATCAACATTAAAGTTCATACAGGGAGGGGACGGGCGGCTTTTCTAATCTCTTAGTGACCCACAAGGGACTGCTTTGAGCAGGTGGAAAAAATGATTAATTTTGGTTAAGAGGGATTTGGACCCTGGATCTGGTTGGTTTTTGCTACTGTACACTCGCACACAAAAACACCCTGCCAATGATATGGGAGGTCAGACACAGTGTTGAATGGAAACCAGCTGTGGTAGCCAGATTGAAGAGACACTAATCCTCAAATCGGCTCTGTTTTAACTCAAAACCATAAACGACCTTTGAATATGAGCTATTTAATACAGTGATATTCTGACAGCTGACGAGGGGTCAGTTAAGAGACATAGGAACCACGTTTATGCCAGTATCTGACTGTAATAATGACAGACTATATAGATTTCGCAGTGGAAACAAAAATAAAATCATTTCAATAATTGCAATTAGAAAATAAGAATGCATTGCTCTTTCTCGTCACCCATTGATTTAGGCTGTTGTTCAGCCAAAATTGCAGTGTTATGCTTGACTTCCCAGTTTTTCTACATCCCACTGCTTCACTGCCTGTGTCACGGAGAAAGCAGAGGTTTTTGATTAAATTTGTCAGGAAATCAATCAAATAAAAATGTCATATAATCAGGTATCACACGAATAAATGAAATGCTTTCATTTATTCGTGACTTCCAAAAATAATCAGATTATACAAAACGCTTGATAATACAATACGGAATAAACGCTACAATGTTTGAAATAGATTTTTAATTAAAATTTAATGAGTCTTAAAGATTAAGGCTCATTTACCAAAGGAAACATTTGTGAGTGTGAGATGCATTTAAATAAGTCCACATACTGGAAATGCCTCACACTTTATGTGAACTATAGATGACATTTTACTTGGTGAACTGGACTTAACATTTTCAGTTCTTTATCTGATTCCAAGGAATCCATATGGCATGAAAGACGTGCCGTCAATGTTCCTGCACTAATTACTTCCTGTCTAATGGCGATTGGCGACAAAAGAGAGGTACATTATTCATTAGCTGTGTAATTTCTGTGTCTGTAAAGCAGATAAAATATGAAAGTACATTTACATATTAAAAATTTAAATATGGCCTGCTCATTCAGAGTATAAATGAGTAATTAATAGATCAAATATAAAAGCTAATTTAAATATAGAAATATATAGAAATAAAACACAGCATACTGTCTGTGAATGTAATTATTCAGTAATCAAGTATAACCAAATATGAAAGTTAGTTAACATTTGTAATTTATATTGCTTAAACATTAGCAGGTTTACACAGCATCTAGACATATGATTATAAAGCAAAATAATTATGTTTTGGATTTGTAAATAATAATAATAATAACCATTAATTGATATTTACATAATTATATGACAGAGATTAAATTGAAAAGTTATGTAAATGTAAAAAAATATATATACACAATAGTATTCACAATAACAATCACTATCTACAGTATATCATTTATGTGACTATATGAAATGAGATTTAAAATAAAAATAAATAATTACAAATGATGATAACATGACCAGTGTTTGTATTGACTGACAGTAATAATCAGTATTTATGCAGTTCAAATATAAATGTTTATTTATACAACATCTAGGCATAAATATAAATATAAAGACTGACATTTGGTGTGGATATATAATAATTAATCATAATAGCCATTTACCATAATTGATATGACTATGGTAGAGATTTAATTTAACAATGGTTTGCATTTGCATTTACAATAACACCACTACTTTCATATAAAAAGTATATGATTTTAAATAATATGCTTATTTATATCTCGACAAAAACAAATGCAAATTGATATATGGTGTGTGTATTTAATGACACACAGTAATTAGTAATGATGCAGTTTATGTAACTATTTGATGGAGATTATAAATAATATAAAAGGTAATTTCTACCGAGATGTAAACAAATAAAAACTGACATGTGGTCTGCTAAGGTAATTATTCAGAATAATAATCAGCAATTATGTAGAATAATGATGCCACCGCGTGAGTACAGGTGCATGAGTGGAAGAACAGCACTGTGTGTGTGTGTGTGTGTGTGTGTGTGAGACAACCCACAAGAGAGAGGAAGTTGTCAGAAAGACAGAGGGAGGAAGACAGCAAGAATGTGTGAGTGGTAAAATATTATCAGGTCAGTGTGAAGAGGGAGAGGGGTCAGATAATAAGACTCAATCGCGCTGAGTGAAACGTACTGGGAGAGAAAATGCTGACGTGTTTCCTCCGCTCCATCCAATTCTGGACGCGCCAGCCCTCTCGTTCTCTCCCTCGCTCTCTTTTTTATGCAGTGGTGTGGGTTCCACGGCCCACAAACTTTAGCACTTTACTGTCCATCCACATGCCCATCTATCACAATGAAGGGCTGATGAAGAGACAGGAGGGTGAATGAGTGGAGGAGAGCGAGGGAGGGGAGGAATAAAACTAGGGATGGGGCCCATATTGAAACGGGAGGTCAGGGAAGATGAGCATCATGGCCAACCTTGTGTGTCCCGTTCTCTTATTTACCGCTCCACCACCGTAAGCATATTACTGATGCTATCTTTCTCTCTCTCTCTCTCACACACACACACACACACACACACACAAGACAAACTAACACCGCATATGTGACCTTTTGAGAACACGGTTACAAAATACTCTTTTGAATAATATGAAACTCCACCAAACAGTGATGCTAAACACGCTTCACTAGACTCATTAATTTGCATGTGCATGTCCTTGTACAGACAAAACACACACAGAGACCTTAAGGGCTAAATTAGTGATGTCAAAGATGGCTTAATATGACCTCTGATACCTGTTGATATTAGTAGATTTAAAGGAAGAGTTCATTGGAATGAAAGTTTTGTCATCGTGAACTCACCCTCATGTTGTTCCAATCCTGAATGACTTACTTTCTTTGAACCACACGTAACAGGTGATGCTCAGGAGGATCTGCATGTCACAAATCAACACAAATTGCTACTAAGGGCTGTCGGACCTCAAAACTGAAAAAAATACATAAACTAAAAGTGCAATGTAAGCTGTTCTCTAACAATCGTCCTCTTCTATATAGCTCTCAAATTTCAGATGGGAAATTTGAAATACGTGCAATTGGTTGAACATGGGATACATGAAAACTAGTGGTGTTTTATAATTTCTAATAAACCATAATAAAGTAGTTTAAGTCTTTGGTTCTTTAAATGAGATGATTTTGGCTCACATTAAACAAAAACCCACCAATTTCAACAAATTAGAATATGGTAACATGCCAATCAGCTAATCAACTCAAAACACCTGCAAAGGTTTCCTGAGACTTTTCCTGAGACTTTTCCCGGAAAAACACGACTGGCTGGAGGTGTGACGTGTGGGCGGAGCTAAAGAATCACGAGCGCGAGTAGGCTTTTGCGTTGAGAGCGTTTGGAAGTTGTGACATTACCGTGAGGAAAAAAAAAACATCATCCAAAACAAACCATGGCTAACAGTCAGATTCAGCCGTTTATTTATGATCCAGAATCAGATCCAGAGGCTGAAACTGAAGGAGAGCAGCAGCAGCAACGACTCGCTCCGAGCGGGGCTCGAACCCGGGTCTCCGGCATGGGAGGCGGACGCACTAAAAAGGAGGCAGAGATATTTTAAGTAGTTTTACTCACCGCCTGTGGTTCCAACACACGATCGTGACCCTTTTTCGTTGGGATTGCATCATCCTTAAGAAATAAACGATATGCAAATCCGTCGTCAAACTGGGCCTTGTTTGTAAAACAAGCATCTTCGAAATGCAGGGAACAAACAAAAACACTTGCACAACTCCGTTGCTGCTCTGTAAAAATAAACTCCATCCACTGGTCCCTTAATCCTGTTTTTTTTTTTTTTGGTAATCTGTGCACGGTTGTCTTGCCCTGGCAACCAAAAACACACTCCTTTTGTGACTTTTCGCGATGCTCTCGCTCTGATCAGTGAATGTCTGTTGTGCACTCAGTGCTCTGCTATACAGGAGCACGCACTCTTCCGGCAGACGTGGCCTTAGGACCCATATAAGGAAATTCCGCTCCATCTAACGTCACACAGAGCCATACTCGAAAAAAACTTTCCGAAACTTGTGACAAACCGGAAGGCGTATTTTGGGAACAAGCATGTTAACAGAAAGTTGAGTGGAAGGAAAAAGTGTGGAAGAAAAAGATGCACAACCAACCAAGAAAACTACAGCAATATGAGGATTGTCAAGCAAAATCGATTCAAGAATTTGAGTGAACTTCACAAGGAATGGACTGAGGCTGGGATCAAGGCATCAAGAGCCACCACACACAGAAGTGTCAAGGAATTTGCTGAACCACAGACACCTGGGCTAAGGAGAAGAAGAACTGGACTGCTGCCCAGAGGTCCAAAGTCTTCTATTCAGATAATAGCAAGTTTTGTATTTCATTTGGAGACCAAGGTGGAGAAGCTCATAGCCAAAGTTGCTTGAAGTCAAGTGTTAAGGTTCCAGAGTCTGTGATGATTTGGGGTGCAATTTCATCTGCTGGTGTTGGTCCATTGCATTTTTTGAAAACAGTCACGGCACCCATTAACCAAGAAATCTTGGAAAACTTTGTGCTTCCTTCTGCTGACCAGCTTTTTGCTGATTTCATTTTCCAGCAGGATTTGGCACCTGCCCACACTGCCAAAAGCACCAAAAATTGGTTAAATGACCATGGTGTTGGTGTGCTTGACTAACCAGCAAACTCACCAGATCTGAACCCCACAGAGAATCTATGAAGTATTGTCAAATGAAATGAGAAATGAGAAACAAGAGACCAAATCATGCAGATGAGCTGAAGGCCACTGTCAAATGAACCCCGGCTTCCATACCTCCTCAGCAGTGCCACAAACTGACCACCTCCATGCCATAACAAATTGAGGAAGTAATTAAAGTTTTTTTTAAAGTTTTAAAAGTAATTAAAGTAGCCCCTACCAAGTATTGAGTACACGTAGGCTACAGTAAATGAGCATACTTTCCAGAAGCCCACCAATTTACTAAAAATGTTTTTTTTATAGGTCTTATGAAGCATTCTAATTTGTTGAGATAGTGAATTGGTGGGCTTTTGTTAAATGTGAGCCAAAATGATCACAATTAAAATAACCAAAGACTTAAACTACTTCAGTCTGTGTGCATTGAATTTATTTAATACACAAGTTTCACAATTTGAGTTGAATTACTAAAAAAGAAATGAACTTTTCCGGCGACATTCTAATTTATTGAGATGCACCTGTATATCTCAGATTATTCTGCTTTTTTATTTTGACTTGTTTTTTGCAGTGCTATACAAAAGCTGACACACACACGAGCCTGCTTTCCTTCACAAACTCTTTCATTCAGCACAAAAACAACTGCTTTAACACAGATCTACAGTCTAAAGGTCTCCAAGGACCCACAATCTTAAGTTGGTGCCAAGCACATCCGTTGTTTTACCGGAGACACAATCAGATTTGACAGTGATGGACACGGCAATGAAGTAGAGCCGTCTCATTGAAGGAGAACACACACACACGCATTTGTGGGCACAGTACAATGAGTGCTGCAAACAGGTCTGAGTATCACTAACAAAACGAGTCAGATTAGAGGGGTAAACTCAGTTAAATCCTCCAAAAGAGGGAAACGGCAGCGGCAGAAATAACCCAGAACAGATCGGCATGGAGCCTCTAACAAAAAAGCGATTAAGCTGTAAAACAGTCCTTTAATAGCTTAAGCCATGTGCTCCATTATCTCCCTTCCTCCACCCACATGCACTGTCTCATAGCTGCTCCTGCCCACGCGTAAACACGCTCGTACAGTCACGTAAACCAACAGATGGGCTTCGGGGTGTGTTTTAGGTGAAGGCCACCTTCTGCTTTGCGAAAGGCATTTTAATTAATGGCTGAGGTCAAAAACTAGACTAATCCTGCGACAAAGCACCTTAGTTTAAAGTGGCATAATTTAAGTTTTAATTGATTGCATCGCTCCCATATCTAACCACTGAACAAACTCTTTATCCACTTCAGGCTTTCAGGATTCGCAGAACTGATTCGAGTGTGAAATTCGCAATAGTTTTCGAGTGTTAAGCTCAACAAGTTGGTTCTCATTTTAACCGAGGCATGTAAAATATCTGAGACTGCTTTGATTCCAGATGACCACACAATGAGATCTTACTTCGCTATGCTTTTCAGCTCCCCTTTCATCTTCATGTGCAAGGCTTTTTTAAGTGAAACTTTGTATTTTTTTTTTTTTATTTCCTCAAACTTCCAACTTCTGAACTTGTGATGCAGGAAAATGTGATTATATGAAACTTGCATAAATAGCTGAAGGCATGATGGTGCATGAGATAAATAGCAATGTGTAGTCGAAGGCTAATTGTTGAGCACCCACATCAGCATGTAATTTATATCACGACTGTGATAATGTGTTGACATGTGTATAAGACCTTGATTGTGGATAAAAAAACTGTATATAAGTGTAATTGATGTATAAGGTGAGACATCAGTCAGAGCTTTGTTTGCTGCCTTTAATAAAACCTACTAGATAATGTTCTGTTATAATTAGATTTGCTTCATCTATTAAAAAAATGTCAAAAAATAACGTGTCAAATGCGACATGAAATATTTTTTAACTTTTTTTAAAAGTGAAAGTAAACTAATTTTATTATTCACCTAAAAAAATATTCACATTAAAAAATGTAATTTCAACCTGGTATGGACAAAAAATATGGAATATCGTTTTTTGAGTGAATTGTGATTGCATGGTAAATAATAAATAAACAAATGACTTGCTCTGCTTCTAAAATAATTGCACTTTTTGAGTGAAATCCAACCTCCAAATCCAATTTATATTGTATGTTTTAAACTTAAAGGGACAGTTCACCCATAAAATGAAAAATCAGTCTTAAGTTGTTCCAGACCTGTATGTGTGTGTGTGTGTTTTTTTATCTGCTGAACACAAAGGAAGAAATCATAAAGAATGTTGGTAACCAAAAAGTTGTCAGTAGCTGACCATCACATTAATAGTAAAGTAGTAGTGACTTTTACACAATTTAAGCAGGTCCTGTTCGAATATAGTAGCACCATAAAAAATACAAAATGGCTATACTGCATGTGTGAAATGCAAATATGGTTATTTTAGTCACCGTCAGCTGTCACACGGTATGATTTCCTGTCTGACTGTGGGGACATTTCAATAGATGGAACTGAAAATCAGTGTGAAACCATCTTCTAGTCTCAGTTCATTGACTCACTGAGGCGAATGCCAGATTTGTCAATATTTCTAATAAATATTTGACACGTTACTTTTGTTTTTGACAGTGTTTTGACAGAAAAACTCACATTCTGTGAGAAAACAGAAGAAGCGGAGAAGGTTACTTCCTTTTCAGTTTCTGCAGCTCGTTTGGTAAGAATCAGTGGCTGATTTAAAACAATATTCCTAAAGACTTTCTCATTAATGACTGCAGAGTTCCTGTCGACTGCAGGTGTTCTCTCCTCAGGTAGGAGAGAGTCATTAGTTTAGCTCTGAAATTTCACCTCTCCCACTTTGAAAGTACTTAAGAAGCAGCTGAGCAGCCTCTCGGCGCACATGCAGCTGCCTCGCGCAAGCTCCCGAAGGCGCTCTCAAATCTCTTCTCTCTGGCTTCCTTTAAGTCACCATCATGCCGTTCTCTCGCTCCCTCCCTCGCGGTGAATGTGTCCGTGGAGACCGCGGCTGGATGACTGGCCCACCCTCCACCTGCAGCGGCTCCAGTCACAGAGACGTGGGCTCAGGGCCCCCCGAGGAGAGCCTTGGGAAAGAAAGTCTCGCTAACAGATGGAATCTATTGTCTAGAGGGAGACTAGACTAAAAAGAGAGACTGGTGGAACTCAGGGGTCCAAGTGTGGAAAGAGGCGGCGGAGATGAGATGTACTTCAGGGTGGCGCGGGTGGGCTTCAGTTAACTTGGATTGTTGCCTTGCTTGGTTTTTAATGAACCTTTGAGCCAATGAACTTAATGAGGCGTAGTCTCAGTCAAAGACCATCCACACACACAAACACACACTCGCTACTCTGCTAGAGAGGAGTTCTGGAGGTCAGAGTCGGACCCGGTCGCAGCGCTGTTCGCCTTTATTAGTGTTCATTATCAGCTTCATTTAAGCAAAAGTTTTAGTCATTTATTTTTTAATTAGTTAGGCTGTCTTTATTTCCATTTTCATTTAGCAACTTATATTATGAAACAATTTTTATATCAGATTTTTTTTTTATTATTCTAAGTCCTTTTGCTTTAGCAATATTATTAGTCAATTAGCTACTGTTTTCATATATGTCTGTACATTGTTATACATTTTATTTATTGTGTTTATTTATTTATTTCTTTTTAGCCAATTTTTTTATTATTTTATTTTAGTACATCAGTACAACAACAAAAAAATGTTGAATCATTATGAAATTATCATTTAATAATCTACATTAATAAATAATTATTTCAAAATATTATTTTAGTTAATAAATAAAAAATTTAGTTCATATAAATTCATTATTCAGAGTCATATTTATTAGTTACTATGTTTTTATGTTTGCTTTATTATAATTTTTTATTTCAGCTTTAGCTTATTATTTTTTACTTCAGTTTAAATTTTAGTTTTATATTTTAAATATATGAATAGATTTTATTTTCTTTTTCTTTTTCATTTTTCTTTTTCATTTGAATCAAAGTTTAGTAATTCTGTTGTGTTTTTGCTTTAAATTATTTATTATTAAATAAAAAATTATCTATATATATATATATATATGTGTGTGTGCTTTATTTTTTACTTTTTTTAAGTTTCGTCAGTTAAAATTTTAGTATTAGATTTTAAATATCTGAAAGTGTTTTATTTTTGAATTTTCAAATATCATTAAAATTTTAATGATACGCTAAGCTTAAGTAATTTTATTGTGTTTTCTCATTTTTAGTTTTTCAGTTGATTTTTATTTCAGTTTTAGATTTTGTACTAAACTAACAAACTACATAACTTTTTTTTATGATTTTAGTTTGTAGTTAAACATAACCCATCCACACACACAAAACACATGCTCAAACCTGACATCAACACCACATTCTCTATTCTGTAGAGGGGAATTACGAAGGTCAGTGTCGGACCCTGTCGCCATTCAGTTTGTCTTTGTTAGTGTGTTCAAGGCATTGAAGAGCTCCGGCTTTCATCATTTCCTCATCCGCCTCTTTGTATGATTGTTGTGTGACATAAAAAGAAGATCGCCACCTTGACCTGGTGCCTTTCAGTCCCTTGATGCATTCACAGCACACATACTCAAGTACACACACACACACACACACACACATTCTGAACACTGATTGCAGTATTACTGTCCCTTGTGCAAGCGAGGACCTCATTATATACCAACACAATCCAGGACAGACAAAGAAAAAGAAGCATTGTGTGTGTATGTGTACATGTTATGTGTGGCACTCTATTAAACTGACAAAGCTGCTAATTAACCAGAACTTTTGTGTAGCGTCTACAGAAGCCATATAAAGCAGCCTGCCTCAATGTGGAGAGGAATGCCAAAAGAATGTCCCTCTTCAAAGAAACTCCTCTCCAACAGCTTCTATTTGAGTACATGCATCATCACAATGCTTAGAAAACTAGGAGCAAATTAAGTGTCATTGCAACTATAAACACACAGACGCAGGCTGATGAGCTCATTGCTTTGATGTCTGCACACAAAACAAATAATGTGCAATCTGCACTTGTGAGTGTTAAGCAGAAAATGAGAATATGTTTTATTAGCTAGTATTCTGTCTTTTATTTTGTTATTTTGGTATAGCAAGTTAAGCTAAATGTGAATCATTGCTTAGGAAACTAGCTGATACATATATATATATATATATATATATATATATTTTTTTTTTTTTTTCATTTTAAATTTAGTTTAAGATTTAGTCATTCTGTTAATGTCTATATATATATATATATATATATATATATATATATTTTTTTTTTTTTTTTCTATTTTATTTGTTTTTATATAATCATTGCTTTGGCAACTACCTAAAATATAAAGTTTTAATTAACTATTTAATTTTCTTTTACCAAGGTCAGCTTTCTTCGTTTCTATGCAATGTCCGTGTCAAATTTGCACCAAAGTTGTGTAAAGCTTGACAGTTTCCTTTTACCTTTTAAAAGTAATGCACCTACTTTTAATCCGAAATGCATGGTAACATAGTTATTAGCATTTTATTATTTGAATTTGGAATTAAGAAATCTGCTCTATTTTTAAGTCACGACCCACAAGTTCATAACCACTGCATTTCGCCCCAAAATAAACGTTCTGTCATCATTTACTCTCCATCATGTTGTCCCAAAACGTCATGATTTTCTTTCTTCGGTCCATAAAAGAAAATGTTTAATGATAAATGTTTCATCAGTTTTCGTCCATAGAAAAAAAGTTGAAGGAGTTCAAAAAGCACAAAAAGATTGTGAAAAAGTAATTAATACACAGCTTGAGTCTTCTGAAGAACAAAACTACAGTGGATATTCATTCTCAAATACATTTTTTTATCAATTAGATAGACAGACGGGTTACTGGCCTTTTTTAATTAAAAAAGAGGAAGGAAAAACATGGAGTCATGATCCCTTTACAAGGAAAAACAAAGAAGAGGAGGCTGTGTGCATTTTTCAGACACTAAGAGTTTGAACTCTCCTGTCTGTGTGAGCCATTCATTATGACCTTCATTATAGTAAACACACAGTTTATTATAAAATAACATGCTCAAGCTTAGCACACTAAGACAAGTGCGTGTATGCACACATACAACAAAATCCTGCAGTATTTTGCGTACCTCAGTGAAGTCAACAAGTCCCTACAGCAATTTTCTTTTCAATCTAACTTAATGTCCTTAAACAATCATACCCAACCGTCTACGTGTTGTGATATGAAAACAACAAATCTTAATGCAGACATACAAAAACAACCTTTCTATATTTTTGCAATCATCCTTATATTTACCCCAGACAGAGCTGAAGAATGAGTGTGAATTTGAATTCATTTGCTCCCACTTCACAGTAAGTTGAACTGGAATCTGGAAGAAATGCAACACAGTTAATACATCATGGAAAACGACTGAATGAATCACTCCATCTTGGTTCACAAAAACGCTGAAGGAGTCATTCTGTCATTTATTCACTCCCATGTCATTTTTTTCTCTTCGTAATTGTTTACTAGAAATCAATAGTCACCAAAACTGTTAGAAACATTCTTCAAAATGTATTCTGTTCTGTTCTGCAGAAGAAAGGAAGTCATGCAGGTTTGGAGCAGTAAATTATATAAATAATGATTTTAATTGTTTTGGTTGATATGTTCCTTTAATTTATTCAATATTATGAAGTATATAAGCTATTTCTGTGCAAGGATTTTCAAACTTCAGACTATAAAACCAGCATTTAAAATACAAACTAGATTTTAAAGTAGCTTTGTACAGTAGTTGCCAGGTTTTCTAGTGTATATGTACTGGATCTCTATGATATTACGTTCTATATATATGGCTCAGGTCCATCCTTTAAATCAAGTCAATGAGATTTTGTCCATTTTATTGCCCACCAGGCAAAAATTGTGCACCAAATCACTTAAAAAACATCAATAATTTCCATGGTTTGAGGTATCATTCTAATAGAACAAACAATGCAAGTATGAGCAATAATAACAGTGACACTTGCTTTAACCACATGACTTAAAGAGACAGTCCATTTGATCACTCATGTTGTTTCAAACCTGCATGACTTCTTTTCTTCCGTGGGGCACAAAAACAGCTTTTTATTTAATGAACTGAAAAACAGATAAATATTTTAGGTGAATATTGATAAATAAATGACAGAATGTACATTTTTGAGTGAACTATCCCTTTAATTATTCTTTAAGAATTCTCTATATGCTGATACAAGGAGTTTCTGTCAGGTTTTCCTGTTCCTCAAGGGACACTTTTAGAAATTTTGTCTCCACAAGGATTGCAAAACCTGCCCACATAAGCACATATGTTCTTAGAACTGGTTAAGACACAAACCACAAACCTCATGTAATGATTTCTGGTTAGCCATCTCTTTCTTTTTTTCATTTTCTGAATGCATTCTCAGCAAAGCTCTACCTGCTTCCACATGCTCTCATTTAAATGCCCTTGGCTGCTTTATTTCATTTGTAATAGTTAAGTCTGATAAGCCTCTCTCTCTCTCTCTCTCTCTCTCTCTGTGTGTGTGTGTGTGTGTGTGTGCCTGTGTGAGATAGATGGAATGCTGTGAGCTCAGAGTTGCCTGGTCGACATTCCTCCACAACCCTAAGACTAATTGATTGGGGTGTCAGTGTGTGTGTGTGTGTGTGAGACAGAGTTCATGTGTGTGAGGGTGAATATCTGCCAGATGGCTGAGGGATTGCAGTTCGATTAGTGTGAATGGGCATGAGCCTAGCGATTTTGTGCTTGAGAGTGTGTGCACGAACCGCAGTGATATTAAAACCTTAACCTCGCACTAAAAGACGGGACTTTGCACTATTATTGGCTATAGCACAACATAATCATAAAAAATCAAATGCACGAGTGCTCTTTGACTACATTGGCTACTCAAACTATTCCTCTTCTCTCTTCTTCCCCAAAAAAAAACTGCATTTGCAACAGTCGCCTGTTGTGATGGTGTCATAACCAAGGATTTCATAAAGAAAGCAGCTCGCTGAAGCGTTGGATGTATCCATGGAAATCATGAGGCAATGACGTCTGTTTTGTTCCCACCTACGGCTAACAAAAGAAGTTAACTACACCATATGTGCAGCTCCAAGTCTCAAGGGTTAAACTGGGAAGTCATTTAAAACCACTCTCTAGCCATCGATGAATAGAAGATATGGATGCTTCATGTAATTATATTAATTGTTCACAATTACCCTTTACAATACTCCTCAGATGTTACCTCTCTCCACAGACTAGTTTTAATTGTATCGGAAAAAGAAACCTGGCCCTGGATTGATGTCTGCATGTTCTCAAAATAGCATTTACTTTTTTGGTTTGTATTACAAATGAGAGATTATTTGATGAGCGTTAGTGAATTCAGGCATGTCATGTTGGTCATTATTAGCTAAATTCCCATTGGACTTTGACTTAATGTTTGAGGTAAATATCATTCCTTCAGTGTGAAGTCAATGGTTTAGTCCAGTGCTGGATAAAATCAGCTGTCCACGCTGTAGCTTTCAGCCCAGACCTCTGTTAAAGCACATTTTACCTGTCTCTCTCTCCCTGTCAGTATCATTAAGTGTCATTAGAGGTTAGCCATCTGTGGTGCTACCATGAGCCTTGAACACCTGCAGGACTCGGTGTGTACGTTTGGGGTGGGCACATGCTCCATTGTTTCCGAGCGCTCAACAGCATGAGCCTTCCCTTCAGCCTTAATGGAACAGACTGGATAATATTTAACTAATGATTCTCCTGCCTTCTCTCCTGGTTCCTTTCACCCTCCCCTCGCTTTCTGCTCTGTTCCCACTAACCATAGCCATTTCCAAAGTTAATGACACACAAATGGAGACAGAGAGAGCAGCTGAAAGGGAGGAGAGAAGCTGAATGAGGAAAGAAAAAAATGATTGAGTGTAGTCGAAATTTTTTTAGAGTTGAGAATCAGGTATATTAGGAGAAACCTGTCAGGTAAGAGAAGTACTTATATATATATATATATATATATATATATATATATATATATATATATATATATATATATATATATAAAAGCACAAATAAACATATGTAATACATTAATATACATATATTACGTAAACACAAACTTTTATTTTGGATGTGATTAATCGCAATTACTCGTTCTGACAGCACTGAAGTTTATGATTTTGATGCTGTTTTTGATTTAGGATGAATGATACTGCATAAATATCAGATATTTGGCCATTTTGAGCTTACTGCCCCCTTGTGTCAGTTCCAAAATGGATAAACAATTAATATTTTCCCATTTTTGGTGAGTATTTGAGAAATTGCATCAAATATTTTCTGTAAAGTAAGTTTGCAATTTGTTTAAATCTCATTAGTTTGAGAAAAAATGCATATGCACACTTCATTCAGGCTCAGAAATTTTGAAGGATTTATTTACTAGAACTTTATCAGACAAAACAACATGTTCACTTGAATATTAGTTAGGACAAAGGGGCAAATAATGACATTATCAAATGCCACAATGCCATGCTTTCCAGAACATGCGCTCTTTCACCGATTTCTCCACATTAGCAGTATTGTCAAAATGCCATGGTAATATTGTCCAAATATCCGCAGTAATGCTAACATAGCAGTAGCTGCAGCCTCCTCTCTTACACAGCACTCTACAGAAGCGAGGGGTGAGGGAGGGGTGGGAGGATAGAGACGAGAGCGAGAAGGGACTGACACAGCAGAGTGATAAAACTTTGGCAGTTCAAATATGTATCTTGGTCATGCCAATAAACCTAATTGAATCTGAAATTGAATTTAGCTAGAGGGATAGACGAAAGAAAAAGGGGGAGAGACTGGCACAAACGGGGAGTCGAGTACTGGTAGTTGTGCCCCTGCCATGGATTAAAGTCACAAGCACTCTGAGGCAAATGTAGTATTAGTCACTTTAATAATTAATCATCCTCTGAGCATGTTTTTTGAAACATGCAGTGACCCATTTTTAATTTCCCTCCACTAACAAAAACAAAGCAAAGAACATGGTTTCTAGTTTTAAAAAATGCCTAAAATTAGCAAGAGAGGAGCGTTTGCCGTTCAGGGTCTACTGGGTCAAACAAACTCATCTATTATCTAAATTCCCAGGGTAAATAATAGGGAATTCCTGTCTTTCCACACCTATTTGGCTTTCAGAGCAGCCAAACAGCAAAAAACAAAACAAACAAAAAAAGAGAATGAAAGGGTCTACGATGGGCTCCCAAAGGTCTGCAGGATGCCATCCTGGAGAAATATGAGGCCCATATGCAATGTGTCCTCAGTGAAAGGAGATCTCCCGCCGTGCTCCTCCTGGCTTTGATGCTCACCACCACAAAAGCAGATGGTTCTAGCCCTCAACTTTCTCTGCTCGGGTCCCCCACCCCTCCCGCACCATGAAGACAATCCCATCCACAGCTATTAGCCCCCTGCCTGCACTGGCTCTCTATTCGGCTCCAGCTTCAGGCTCCTTTCAGGCCAATGCCCAGAACCCAGGGGGCTGCCGGGGCAAAGCAAACCAGTCAAGCATTCACCATCACTGGCTGGCTTTGAATGGAAGTCAACTGAGTGAAAAAGACATGTTTTTAGAGGACAGAGCGGAAAAGTGAGGAGAGATCGATGAAGTTTTTTTTCCCCCTCCAATACCTCATTCACCACTCGCAGGTTACAAAGCAGTCAGGCGGTGTGGAATTTTCCGGATGCTTGTCCAGATCATCAAAGGCCGCCGGTCGGGAACCTTCATGCAAAACAAGATCAAACCTAGAGGTGAAGCTGTTTGCACACTGTTTTTCTATTTTCGACACACTAAATTGAACGTCCCAGACGCTCTTGAGTAGTTCTGCAATCAACGCACTAAAGAAAACCTGCAAATGACCTCCGAAACCTCATCTTTGTTAATACCCCAGCTTGATCTCTCGGGTTCTCATTGGCACAAGCCAATTAACTGCTGCTCTCGGAGGTCGGGATGAAGTTCTTAATTGATTACATGGCGATAGCTTATTCAATTATCAATTAAAGAAAGAAGAGCTGAAATTAGGGTAAAGGAAGTTCCCCTAATGAGATCCTTTGAGGTTTTGCCTGAGATATGTTCAAATGTTAGTTTAGAAAGAGTATAACAACAAATACAAAGAATGCAACTGAAAGGGCTGACAGGTCTGCTGAGCTGCACTGCTCCAGACTTCACCCCTCGAGTTCAAAACCTGCGTTACGGGCAGAGCGAATTTAGAAAGTCCGGTGAATATCCATCAACAGGAGACGTTCCTGCACAGCCAAGTCAGATCTTCACATCCTCCACATAGAAGTGTGCTTTCAGATCACAAGGGGATTTGTTAGCTTCACTTCTTCAGCTATCTGCCTCTGGCATGGAGGTGAACGGCTACCCTTGGCTCTATCCTCCAACTATCTCTTCCCTCGTCCAGTTTGTTTACAGAGCCACTGAGGGATACCCCTCTCCAACTTTAGCAGTCAGCTTAAAAATAAATAAACCATTGTGTCTGGTATGCTACCAGGCTAATTTCCCTGGATAGCATGCAAGTTTAGCCTCATCCTGTTTTTTGCAGCTTGCACAAACTAATGAGAACATGTTTTGGGGACACACCAATTTTACAAATGCCTGTGACAAGTTGTCAACTCCATTGAAAGGAATTCCGTGGATTATCTGTAGATGAATATAAATAATAGCAACTAATACTCCACAGTTAGCCTGGCTGAGATAGCCAAACAAAAGCAACACACAGATCATTAGCCTGACAGTCGTCTCGGCAGCATCATGTATTTAGGAGGGCAGCATCGCCTGAAGACAATCAAAACAGATGTCACCCGATACATATGATATCTGGAGGCTACGGTCCAGTGTATAGCTAGTATTGTCATCCTATCAAAAAACCTAATTATTCTTCATTTGGTCAATGACTAGCAATGAAACAATCAGAAGTGAGTTCTAAACCAGTGTCAGATGGAAGGTTTGTTGGCTTAATATGGTCTCAAACTTGGCCAAGATTAGACTAAGATACAAGTGTTTTTGAAGGAAAAAATACCTATTTGGTCTTCACATTGAAACAATTATGAGATGTTTTGTTGCATGATTAGTTTGTTTAAGATGGTCTCCCAACCTGGCCAAGATGATATTCAGAATCTAAATCAGAATCGGCTTTATTCGCCAGGTGTGCACAAACACACAAGGAATTTTTTTTTTTTTTTTTTTTTTTTTAAGTTGCTCCTGGTACATACATACACACATACATCCATGCATACACATCTGACATGAGAACAAAAAAACAAAAATAGCAAGACTTAGCAATAAAAAAATCTAGAACGGTAGATTGATTTATGTCTCTATATAGAACTGTATAAATAATAGAGATATGCATTTTTATTTACATAATTCTTGAGAAAGAGAGAAAGGCAATAATTCAAGATGTAGAATGATTTACGGAAATTAATTACAGAACACAGGTAATGATCAATATGTTAGCTGTTATATTAGCTGGATATGGCATGGAGGAAAAAAATGTTTTTATGTCTAGATCAGGGTTCGGCAACCTTTTCAGCATGACGTGCCATTTTAAATTTTTTCTGGTTAACCACTGTGTCAACACAGGTGCCCTCTTTAATGTTTTCTGTATTTAAACGGTACATACACATTTTTAAATGATACGGTAAAAAAAGTGATGCAAATAGTTTATGAATATTTTTTAAGAAATAGTTTTTTGTACATTACACGTCACGCCCTGATGTCACATGTCATTACGGGAAAGTGCAAAATCTAGCGACCCGGGAACAATTGCAGTAATCCTTTGCCCGTGTATTTGACGGAATCGCAGTGTGAAAGGGGCTACAGAGATCTGACATCACGCTGTGCAAAAAGTAACATTCAGAAGCTCATAAACTTGTCAGCGCTGCCACGTGACTTATTAAGCGATACGGAATCGCTACATTATATTTCTCAACAACAAGGGGCAAAATCGCTTCATTGTTTGTAGAGAGAGACAGACACAGACAATTTACACATCTCTCTACCTCTCTCAAAATGTCCATATTTGAGAATTTTTCATGACTGGATAAAGCTGTCGGTCATTTAACATTTCTATCGTAAAACGTATTATTAAAAGTTGACTGATATAAAATGAATTGCAGCTTCATCTTACTCTCTTTAATGTTAAACTGATGCTTCGTGCTCTACTTCTGTGAACTGTAAACCCAGCCTACTTTGATTTGATTGGCCATCTCAGTCATTTTGACATTGATGAGCGCTGTTAGGCCGCTGAGGCTGTGTGACTATGAGAAGTTATTACCTCAAATTTGCGTCAGAATGCAGTTTTCCCTATTGCTTGTGTGCCAGCGATTATCCCTCTGCGTGACACTATTGGCACACCGGTAGGTTGCCGACCCCTGGTCTAACTGTTCTAGTGCACAGAGATCTGTAGCGTCTGCCTGAGGGGAGAAGTGCAAACAGGTTGTGTCCGGGGTGAGAGGGGTCTTTGATGATGTTACCTGCCCGTTTCTTCACTCTGGATTTGTACAAGTCCTGAAGACTGGTCAGGTGAACAGCAATGATCCTTTCTGCTGCCTTAACAGTACGTTAAAGTCTTCCTAAAGGGAGGGGGGGGGGGTGAAATGCTATTTCATGCATACTGAGTTTTTTACACTGTTAAAGAGTTGGATTCCCATGCTAAACATGAACAAACTTTCAAAAATTAAGTTGTACATTTGAAGGAGTATTTTTGTTCCAAAAAAATCTCTTCCGGTTTGTCACAAGTTTCGGAAAGTTTTTTCCGAGTATGGGTCTGTGTGACGTTAAATGGAGCTGAATTTCCTTATATGGGTCCTAAGGCACTTCTGCCGGAAGAGCGTGCGCTCCCGTATAGCAGAGCACTGAGAGCACAGGCATTCACTGATCAGAGCGAGAGCGTCGCGAAAAGTCACAAAAGAAGTGTGTTTTTGGTTGCCAGGGCAAGACAACCCTGCACAGATTACCAAAAGAGAAACAGCATTAAGGGACCAGTGGATGGAGTTTATTTTTACAGAGCATCAACGGAGTTGTGCAAGTGTTTTTGTTTGTTCCCTCCATTTTGAAGATGCTTGTTTTACAAACAAGGCCCAGTTTGACGCCGGATTTGGACATCGTTTATTTCTTAAGGATAATGCAGTCCCAACGAAAAAGGGTCACGATCGTGTGTTGGAACCACATGCGGTGAGTAAAACTGCTTCAAATATCTCTGTGTTGTTAACTTGGCTATCAGCGCGTAAGCACATCAAGTAAACAACATGCGATGTTGTCATCAAACTGCACTTTCCCCATGTACAGCTTAAAAAAAAAAGACGACATAAAGTGGAACTTAGTCATTTTCCAAAAACCGCTAAGCAAATATATACAGTTTCAGTACATACCACACAGAGACGCCTTTGCTGATGCTGCTCTTGTTAAATTTCAGCCTCTGGATCTGTGTCACAGCTTCCAAACGCTCTCAACGGAAAAGCCTACTGGCGCACGTGATTCTTTAGCTCCGCCCACACGTCACGCCTCTAGGCGCTCGTGTTATTCCGGGAAAAATCGGTACAGACTATCTTTCTCTTATAAATATAATAAAAATAAAGACTTTTTGGAGTTATGAAGGATGCAGTACTACTCTATAGGTACTCAAGATTAACAGGATATTGAGTAAAAACGAGCATTTCACCCCCCCTTTAAGTCTGATTTGCTGGCTGACCCAAACCAAACAGTTATAGAAGACAGTAGAAGAGCACAGCACTTTTTCAGCGGATGAAAAGGAAGTACAACCTCTGCTGGGCCTTTTTCACAATGGAGTCAATGTGAATGTCCCACTTCAGGTCCTGAGAGATGGTTGTGCCAAGGAACCTGAATGACTCCACTGCAGCCACTGTACTGTTCATGATGGTGAATTGGGGGAGAGCAGGGGTGTTCTCCTGAAGTCCTCGATCATTTCCACAATTTTGAGAGTGTTCAGCTCCAAGTTGTTGTGACTGCACCAGACACCCAGCTCAACCTCCTGTCTGTAAGCAGACTCGTCTCCATCCTGGATGAGGCTGATGACTGTGGTGTCGTCTGCAAACTTCCGCAGCTTGACAGAGGGGTCTTTAGATGTGCAGTCATTTGTGTAGAGGGAGACGAGCAGTGGGGAGAGAACGCAGCCCTGTGGAGCTCCGGTGCTGATGGTACGGGTTTTGGATATGAGCTTTCCCAGCCTCACTAACTGCTGCCTGTCTGTCAGGAAGCTGGTGATCCAGTAACAGATGGAGGTGGGCCTGGAGAGCTGTGTGAGTTTGTTCTGAAGGGTGTCAGCTGGTTTAGACCATTTAACCAGCCTAAGTTGCTAAAGATGATATATATATATATATATATATATATATATATATATATATATATATATATATATATAAATAAATAAATATATATATATATATATATATATATATATATATATATATATATATATATATATATATATATATATATATATTTAAACAAAGGACATCAATTGATTTTCATTTGGTTTTTGCACTGTAGCAATGAGAAGAGAGTTTTAAACCAGCTAAAGCCGTTTTGAATGAAAGTTACAAAAAATAATCTTTATTTGTTTATGTTTTTTCAATGAAACAATCAAAAGTGGGTTTTAAACCAGTCTAAGAGTGTTTGCTGGATGGTTAACTGGTTAAAGATGGTATCTCAACCTGATGTTTAGCTGATTAAGACCATTTTACCAGCCTAAGTTGCTTAAGACATTTTTAAGCAAAGAAGAAAGCGAAGGATATTTTTAAATAGTGTTGGAAAAAGTCCAAGACATTACTTTTCAACCAAATTGTTCAGCACTCAACCTGTATTTAACACCCAAAGGATGTCGGTAAGCATAAAAGGATTAGTGTTAATTTAACCAATGTACATGTTAACTGTTTTGTACAATCCCGGATGAGTGATGTCCATCCGGTTCCTCCCTCCTGCCGATGAATGGAACAATCCGTGCAGTGGGAGGGCTTTTGTGGGAAAGACGACTGTGAATGCTCTGCTGGATAGTGAGAGTTTCACCAGAGGAGAGAGAGAGGATGGACAAAAGTGTGTTGTGAAAAAAGCTCCGTCTTTCTGACAGGCCCAGCATGCCGTATAGGCTTCACTCCAGATGGTGATGTGCCGGCTGCTGGCTGGGGGGCTCTGGACTCGTTCTATATGGCTGTCAGCTGGGCTTTTCTCCCCCTGCCTGGGCCCAGTGATTTCATCCTACAGCGTTTCAGTAATAAGATAATTCACACAGTACTCCACATGCTGCTCTCACATAAGCATCACCATCCAACACAGACGTAAAGCCAAACTGTCTTCCCATTGGTAGCACGGGAGACTCTCACAACATTGTCTAATCTGGGCTTTTTGACTCATGTCGAGGAAAGGTCAGGGTGACGTCTGAACCTCTTCAGTCTGTCAAAACATGCCACCACTGAAGAGGTGAAGTAGGGTCCAAAATCTCCTTGATTTTTCATGTAGTTGTTTCTGTGGTAAATCCAAAGAGACCTCCCAAAAACAGCACAAGAGAACAGGGACTAATTCAAGTTTTATTATTTAGTCCAGCAAAAAAAAAAAAAAAAAAAAAAAAAAATCTACAAATCATTTTAATGTGCTACCCATCAAGAGAACATTTAATTACACTACAGTTCAAAAGGTAATTGTTTTTGAAAGAAGAATACCAACAAACCAATCATGAATCATTACAAATTATGATCTTTTGGCCTTTTATATAATGTCCATACACTGACCCTGCTCACACCTGGTGTTTTCTCTCTCCTGGTTCAAAGTTATAGTGGCGTGTGGATGGTTTTTCATGTCCTGACCTACTTTGCTAGGACATTGGTGGAAGGGCACATGAAAGACAAGGATCTCCCCAAAGACCTAAGGTTATGTGGAAGCTGAACTGGCACAGGCCGTTACAGCCTGGTCAAGTCACTGAAGCAGAAAGACACACACACACACACACACCATTAAAGGAACAGGTCAAACAAAAAAATGCATTTTACTCACCATCATGTCGTTCCAAGCTTAAATTACTTACTTTCTTTTGTAGAAGACAAAAAGAGAACATTTTAAGACTATTTTTCAAGTTTTTTTCCCCCATGCAATTAGTGACCAATGTCCATATGACTTACATTATATACTATATTCAAAATCTTCTCAAGAAATATGTTTGAGCTTTGTGTGAGATAATGATCAGGATTGAAGAAGTGCATTGGAAATCTTGAAATCTGCTATAGCAGAAACCCAGTTGATCTAGTTCACGAAACCAATCATTAATGAATTCGACTGCTCTGGAAAAAAAATAAGTAATATGGTTTTGTAGTCATTTGAGAGTGAATAAAATAAATTTTGGGGAGAGCTATCCTTTTAAAAACACATACAGTATGCACAATGCCTCCCCTAACAAACTAATAAAAACACAAAAAACTTACAAACAAATTACTGTATTTCTGCCCAGAGCACAAATCCAGGTTTGAGCTATATACCAGATAGCACGCACATACACAGACACATATATGCACAAATGAACTGAAACTGAAGCTTTAGCGATTTCAAGTGTAGCCAAACATGCACAGACGCGACAGCTCAGAAATCCTCAGGATATGAAAGATATTGTTTTTCTAACCTCTGGGTTGTGTCGTTGAAGAGACACCAAATAAAAACCATACAAGTCTCACAGAGACAAGAGGAAAAAAAAAAAAAACCTCTCATATCCTGTGTAACATGCCTGTAAAACACTGTACAATATCAGAGCAGTTAATACAGAAAGAGGTTTTAATATACAGAGTGAAAGAGACATGTAGCGGGCAGGCTGTATATCATACTGAAAGGGAGAGAGAGGGGAACTATTGTTAAGAGTGACTTAAAGGAAATTACTATGTTGAGGACAGAGAGAATGGGAGATTGGGAGAGAGAAGTTGAAACAGCTGGAATGAATGACACAGATAAGGAGAATGAAATAAGATATACTGTCGAGCTGTCAGAAGAAACATCAAATACATGTGTGAGAAGAAAGAGACTAGAATATTGTGTTTGAAGGAAAATTACACCAGTTGTGTGAAAAGAATAAAGACAGAGAGAGGTACAGAGAGTGCAGAGCCCTTGACAGTGTTAACTATAGACTTTCACTTAGAACCACATGGTTCTTCAAGACCCGAGCCACAGCCGCACGGAGCAAAGCGCTTCATATCTTACTGTCACTCTTAGGTCTGATATACAGTGAAGACCGGGGCAATTTTAACACCCTAAATTTCTTCAATCACAAAATTTCTTCAAGTCAGTGTGATGACACTCACTCTGCACATGATCAGTAGAGTTATCTCTTTGCCTGAGGAAAAAGTGTAAAGGTTGACTTTTTGAAGTGAAATCCTTAATAAAAAAAACTGTTTAAAGGCATAAAAGTGATTTTTTTGGACATTGGATATCTATTTTAGCTCCAGGTTGCTGGTTAAAAATAAACATGAATGACAGATGCTAACACTGTCACTGGTAGCTAGTGTAGCTAGCCTTAGTTTTAAGGCTGAAAATAATTAAGTGACATGACATTGTTTTATTGTTTTTATGTTTACATGACAATCAGCCAAGTATGGTGACCCATACTCAAAATTCATGCACTGCATTTAACCCATCCAAAGTGTACACACACACACACACACACACACACATCAGTGAACACACATACACAATGTAAACACACCGGATCAGTGGGCAGCCATTTATGCTGTGGCACCCGGGGAGCAGTTGGGGGTTTGATGCCTTGCTCAAGGGCACCTAAGTCATGATATTTCCGGCCCAAGATTCGAACCCACAACCCTAGGGTTAGAAGTCAAACTCTCTAACTACTAGGCCACGACACAGTTGTGAAATACATATTGAAATAATTGTGATCTTCCAGTCAAATGTTGCATTGCAGAGTAACATTCTACCTATTAAACATAGCTACCTATGAAAATCTAATTTAATGGCACAGGCATTTGTAAGAAATACATGGTAACCCTTGAGTAAGCTACTTAGATTTGTTACCAAAATGTAGCTGTTAGCATTAGCAATTAGCACTTACAGCAATGATTATATATATATATATATATATATATATATATATATATATATATATATATATACATATACATATATATATGTGTGTGTGTGTGTGTGTGTGTGTGTCACCTACATAAGTGCAAATTATTGCACTAATAT
The DNA here is from genome assembly GCF_003368295.1 of Carassius auratus. Taxonomy (NCBI): domain Eukaryota; kingdom Metazoa; phylum Chordata; class Actinopteri; order Cypriniformes; family Cyprinidae; genus Carassius; species Carassius auratus. Next base: position 8,332,389 of record NC_039257.1, on the reverse strand, counting down.
ATGCAACAAGTATCTTTCTCCATTGATAATCATTCAAAAGTACTGGTATTCTAAATAATAATAAATTATAACAAATTATAGCATAAAAATAAAATAGTTGTGTTATTGTTTTATATATGTGTTATTGACAATCACTGTAAAATAAAATAAAATAAAAATTCTGTATGAGTTATTGTGGTGCCATTGGCTAACTACTGTAAAATATAATACTAAAATAAATGTAGCCTACTGTACGTGTTATTGTGGCACCATCAGTCATTTAGTGTTATAAATAAAATAAAGTAAAAACAATAATAGAAACAAAATAAATCAAAAATATAATAACTTTATTCATATTATTCATTCATTCAGTTACCTTCCTCCCTCTTTCTTTCTCGCTCTAACAGTCATTTCTTCTCTCCCTGGGGAGTTCTGCTAAACACTGTCGCCACAGCGACCTGATGGAGCATCGCCATAAAGCAAGACTACACTCCTACCCTCTTCCCACACTCTCACTCCCTCTCTCTCATGAAAAATACCGCACAAACAACAGTTTTCAAGAGGTAGGTGCTCAGCTGCAGGGACGCAGTAAGAGGTGGCACATAGGGAGAGAAAGACTGCGAGAAAGAGAAAGACAGGCCACTTTTGAGGAAAAAATGCAGTCCCAGCAGCCATTATAGAGAGAGCACCTGCAGTCTCAAAGTACCATCCAACAAAATGGCCCCATGTGGTCTGATAACACATAAGGCTTGCTCTGCACAGAGAATATGGAGCTCACGCACTAGAGAGAAAAAATAAATAAATCAGAGAAACTCCTTCTAAGAGATAGACTGCTTTCAAAGTTTGTTTTAGGTAATTTCAGTCTTAAGTGTCCTATATGTACTTTACACTTTACAAAATTGGGCACTGAAGAAGAAATGCGCTAAAATACTTTCTACTTTCACAATTTAACTTTTAGTCTGTTTGTGGGTATGGCCTGATATAGCAACATATGCTCAACCAATCGCATGAAGGACTGAACTATCTGCTGAGCCAGCCAATGACAGATTAGTGGACATTTAATATTTGTCATTATCATTACAGTCAGTATGTAATTAACACATGAGTAATTAAAAACATTTTCATAGTACATTTTTGGTGCAACTCTGGAGTCTCAGAAACTAACCTTTAAAAGTAGAAAAATGTTTGTATTACACTTGTTTTATAAGTAATTTCAGCCTCAAGTGCTGCACATTTACTTTATAATTTAAGGAATTCAGCACTGAACTAGAAATATGTTAAAATATACCTTGTTCTCATGCCCAGTTTAAAGTGCAGAGAGCTTGAAAAAGTGAGAGTGATCTGTTTGTGGGTGTGGCCTGACACAGCACAGCAACAATGGTTTAACCAATAACATGACTTTGAGGCGGGGCTATATATATATATATATATATATATATATATATGTATATATATATATATATATATATATATATATATATATATATATATATATATATATATATATAAATTTTACAATTATTTTTGGTGCTACTAGGGGCTCAGAAACTACTGTAGATGCTTAACTTTCAAAAAGTTAAAAAAAAAATCCTTGTTTTATAAATACTTTTATAAATATATGCACTTTATATCTCAAGAAATTATTTATACATTCTTCTTTTCCATGTTTAATATGCAGAGAGCGTTTTGTAGGCGTGGCCTGACACAGCAACAACAGCTCATCCAATCACATTACCTTACAAAAAGTGAAACACTTTACACATAAACAATGTGTAGAACTCAAAATCTAACTGAATAAGAAATGTCACACTGCATGTTTGCATACTGAATCTTTCAGGTTTTTCAATATGTAAATGTTTTTCACCTTTCTACGTGTTAACTTTTAGACCATCATAATGTAACTTAGCACACTCCATGACAACGTATACTTGGTAACTTGTTACTGTGGTAGTTTTTCTGACGAAGTAAATGCATCACGGTAGCATTGAAATCAACCTGGTTTAGCAATTATTCTCAGAACTCTGCTTAATTTTGTTCTAAAGTAATTTTGTTGTCTAAAGTCATTACACACCGTTCATCTTAAACTCAGACATGCACAAAAGTCAAAAACCAGACGCATTGGCCATCAAATTGGTTAAAGTCTTCTCCCTGGCTCCCTGGTTTTTCTGCTTTTATTTTTTTATCGCTCTCCTTTCTATCCAGTCCTTTCAGAAAGCCTGGGAGCTCACCCACATGTTTCAGGTCTCAGAAGGGTCTCTCGGGGAGGGTTGATGGGCATGTCTGAGTGTGTGCGCACGGAAGGGAGGGGGGTCAGCAGCATAAAAGCCCTTTTCTTCTTCTCCTCCTCGCCTTTTTCTTTCGGATGAGAGACAAGGGGTTGCCAAGGGGATGGGGTTGGTGGTTCTCCCACTGCATGGTCTGGGAAGAGCAGCAGCTTGTTCTGACATTTACTGAGGGCGTTCACGCCAGACAACCTTCAGAGAGAAAGAAAAAGAGAGCGAGAAGAAAAGGAGGGGGTCTGCACCTGTAACATCAGGAGAGCGCTGCTTCCTTCTGTTGGGAGACAGCTGTGAGCTTTCTCTTCATCTGGCTCTTTTCCGACGTCTGCGCGATCCTTTTCCCTGTCTTCATTCACTCATTCTGTCGGTTAGCAGAAAGTCAGTCAAGTCAAAACACTGCCTTGTTCTCGCTTTAGCTCTTTTGGAAGTTTCTCATCTTCGCTCTTTCAGGCCCCCCACACGTTCTGTAAGTCTCGCAACCGTCAGTAGATCTTCACGTTATCTAAACCCTGGGGAGCAGATCCGGTGAGGTGTCAACAGCCCACTGGCCATCATTCAGACAATCTGTTATAAAGGCGTTCGCTCACTCGCGCTACATGAATAGCGCCGTTTTTATAGACTGCTACAAGTGTGTTTGTAATCTGAAGGCACCCGGTAAGAGAGGTTATATCATGATTGAGAATATCAGTCTACTTTTATCTCTCTCTCATGCTGGTAGTGGAAAAAGGACTTCTTATTCCTATGCAGATGCTATCAGAGTTGAACTAGAAGGTTGAGTCTCATGAAAACACTTCATATTTCACCTAAAAAATTTAATTATATTATATTTTTAAGACAATTAAATATGAAGTGCATAGTTTCTACAGACGAAATATTCCACAATCAATCTTTCCTTGCTCGTATTTGATTATTAAAGTGCATGGTGAGCAGTGATTCAGCAGCTGCAGAATAACAAGCAAACATTTAAAGGATAGTTCAATCAAAAATTTTAAGTCTGTTATTATTTACCCTCATTTCATCGCAAACAAACCCTTTAGACCTTAGTTCAGCTTTACAATACAAATTAAAATAGTTTTGATAAAATCTGAGAGCTTTCTGACCCTGCATAGACAGCAAGACAACTGAAATGTTCAAGGCCCAAAAATGCAGTAAGGACATTGTTAAAATAGTCTATGTGACATTAGTCGTTAACCCTTCATTTTGACAAAACAAAACTTTTTGCGCACAAAAAACATCTTTATTCAACAATTTGTGTTGTGTTGCTGTCTATGCAGGGTCAGAAAGCTCTCGGATTTCATCAAAAATAACTGAAAGACAGAATTTGTGGGTGATCTACCCCTTTAATTTTAGACCTTTAATACATATTTGTGTGTGTGTGTGTGTGTGTGTGTGTGTAACAGGTTTTCTATTTTTTTTTTTTCTTTTTTGGAAGGATATACTTTCACATTGAAAAAAAAAATTAACAAATGCTGTTATGTTGCTTTCAATTAATCTAGAAATCCTGAAAAACGTACCACGGGTGGTTTTTACCAAATATTACACAGCCAAGGTAATTATGAACTCAAAATACATAAAAATTTAAATACTAATTCAAAAAAAAAAAAAAAAAAAAAAAAAATCTTGTTGCATTGGCAACTAATTAGCAAACAAATAACAAAATTACTACAAATCATGCTAATATTTTAATGAAAACAAATAAATAAGACCAAAGTAACACTGTAAGCAGCATAAATGTTTTCAAGTTGGAACAAATGATTCTTGAGCAACAAATCAGCCTATTACAAAACTTTTTGAAAGGTAACTACATTTAAATCTCATTCATCATAATCATATAAGCTGGGTGTGATCTTGACAGGAAAAATTGAGAAAATCAGATTTTGATCTGACACGAAAGATTCAGACTGCCATATATAAATGTATTAAAATTTTCATGGAAACCCTGCAGTACATGATGAATAGCAATCATACTTGTGAATCATACATGTTAGATGTGCTTGACAGGTTGAAGGTGGCTCCAAATTAATTTGGAATACAGTAACTCTGACTTTCTTTACAGTAATGGGTTGCAATTATTGAGATCCTGTTCATTATAACATCACGCAACAAAAGCCTAACAACACAGTCTGGTACAGTTTGACAAAGAGACCTTTTGCAGTGCTATATGCCAAAAAAGAAATACATGCGGCATAGAAATGTGTAAGTCTATGTTGCGTTTCTCTTTTTCTTTCCACGTTTCAAGTGTTGAGAGAGAAAAAGGCTACACAAGCATGCCACCAAAAAGAGGCCTGTGACGAGGAAAGCCGACGGAAGTCACAACATGACACCACGACGTTATCACACTGTCTTCAAACGGAATCTGTGTTTGCAGTTAAAAAGAGCCAGACACATCTCTCAGGCCCTCATATCAGCCAATGCAAACAACAGAGGAAGTGCAGCTAGAGAATGTGTTGCAATGCTGCCATTCTGCACAATCAATTCAGTATCGCCAAAAACATCTTTATTCTTCCTTTCATTCATCATCTCAAATAATAAAATGCTTTGTGTGTGCGTTTGAGGATGTGATGTCTGAGGAGCACTCAACACAAAGTCTGGCACACATACTTTTGGGCTGATATCAGAGATACGGAGCGCTGCTCATTAAATGGCCAGCATTCTGCACGACAAGTCCATATGTGGTTCTTTATGAACTTGAGAGGAAGGATATGCTAATAGGGAGATTTTATGAGGAGCGAGTGAGAGAGAAAGCGATTGAGAGAGTGATTAAGAGAGAGGATGAGGGGAGAGTTTTAAGTACACAACTTCACCAGCATTTGCAAATGAGCCTTGTGTTTTTTATCCTTCTCTCTCTCTCTCTCTCTCTCTCTCTCTCTCGCCACAACCATTAACAGTGCTCCGATCTCTGTTAGCAGTCTGTGATTACCAAGGGAGCAGAATGAAGATGAGGACGTTTGAAGGAATGCAAATGCTCTCTGCGACGGCTTCCTACCATTTCAGCCAATCCACAAAATTCAACTTTACAACCACATTCGTATTCCAGTAGACACTCCATGCTGAAAACATACACAGCTTAAAACCAGGGTTTAAGGTGGCCTCCGGACCTTCTTAAGATGGTCTTTATGGTGGGGAAGTGCCTTTAACCTGCCAACAGACCAGGCCAGGATACCAACTTTAAGGGGGGGGGGGGGGGGGGTACAAACAAAAATGAAAATTCTGTCATAATTAACTCATCCTCATGTTGTTCCAACACTGAGAAAAATAGGTGTAGAAACCATTTTCACTCATAAATCACTAGTAAATGTTTTAATTAACAAGAATTAATTGGCAGGTAATTTTGAAGTAGAAAAACCAAAACGCTATTTCCTTATAAAACAAACACTAATATTATTTTTTCTTTTTATTCACAACTTTGAACATATATATACACACACACACACACATAAATAGTGCATGCCTGTCTTTCATCTGCAAAACATTAAAGAACATATTTTGAAGAAACCAAACAGTTTCTTTTTGTATTGACTTTTGTTGTATGGACAAACAATGGAAGTCAATGGGAACAGAAACTGTTTGGTAACCGATATTCTTTAAAACATCTTTACATTTACATTAAGTCATTTAGCAGATGCTTTTGTCCAAAGCGACTTACAAATGAGGACAATGGAGACAATCAAAATCAACAAGAGAGCAATGATAAGCATGTGCTTCGTTAGCTTAACGTAATAAACATAGTAAGGTTTTAATTATATAATAAATAAAAGGAAAATGTTGGTGTAAAAGACTGAAACACTCACATCTTCTTTACTGTTCCAAAGAAGGAATGGGATGAGTGTTGACCATTCATATTCAGAGGGTTTAAGACCTTTTTTTTCAGCATGGCTTTAAAAGCTTATTCCTTCTCAAGAAAACAAACAAAAGTGTAACATTTGTAGCATAAGTTAACCTGCTATCCTTATTGGCCAGTCTTTGCATTTTTAAATTGGTCTAGATTTTTAGATGATCAGCAAGGTAGGCTCCCAGCCTGGCAAAACTATCAAAACCAAAACCAGCAGACTAGACCAGAATAGGAGACTAGTGAAGACCAAAGAAGACCAACAAACCAGTTTATACTGCTTATTTCATCAGTGTAGTATTACCTTTTTCTTCCCATTTCTTTTTTAAACCATAAAACCACATCAGTATTTCTGTAGAAACTCCATGCTGGAATTACCTAGTTTAAAGTGGTCTCCCAGAATGGTTAAGCTAGCCTTTAAGTTGAGGAAGTGCCCAAAACCCACTAAAACTAACCAATAGTCCAGAGTGACCAGGTCAGGAGAACAACAAAATTCAGCTTTCTTTGAGGGTAATTTTTTTCTAGATGGTCAGATGTTCAAATTCCTTTCGATTGTCAGTCAGCTAGGCTCCCCGCCTGACAAGTGTCTCAAAACCAGCAAATGAAGCTAGACTTGGAGATCAGTTCAGACCAACAAACCAGTTTAGACTGGTTCAGGCCATTTAGGTTTTCCAGCAGGGTGGGACTACTGGCTAGATGGAAAATGATGTGAAAGCGAAACATAACATTATACAAACAAATCAAGCAATTTAGAAATGTTTTGGCAGCTTAATGTTGTCGCCCTGTCAAGTTTTGTTTGCTTCTCAAACGCAGTTACATCGTGCCCTTGAGGGCCACCTTAGAAACAGCCACTATGACACATTTGCCAACTCAATGACAGCATATCTGAATGCTAGTTAGCAAAATATATTCTGCTGCAAACTTTTTCTTGCTTCTTCCAAAAAGTAGACAAAGAATAAACTAATCCCTACCCTGCATGTTATTGGTAAGTCACCTTAGAGGGAACCACATGGCATAGGTTCTGCAATCCTTCTCTTTCTATGAGGGTCAGGGTTTAAACTGAATGACAGACCAAAAAGAAACAAACCCTAGGGGAGACCTCACTCTAGTAGACTGGTGATTACTTCCAGAGCTGAAAGTTATGCTAATGTATTCATCTCCAAAAGCATAGTGATTATTTAGAGTTCCTCAGCAACTGTTTTAGATTTCTTTAACTTGCCATTTTATGCAAAAGGCTTTTTTCTTTCCATTTCTTTTTTTTTATCTATATCCCCCCTTTTCTGAAGCAAGCAAAGTGCAGTGGTTGTAGATAAGCGGTTCAAAAGGAAAGCCATAAAGAGAGCAAGAAATTTCAAATCTTTTAATATTAGGCCAGTTATGTTAATGTGACCTTGATGTACGGCTGAATGCAAATGAAAATGTATAGAAGAAACGGGAACTAAAATACAATGGAACTCTTATGTTACAATTTCAACTAGAGGTGAAATCATATGAAGCATGCATTAATTCCCTCTTACTATTTTTCTCCATATTATTTTTCTTTCTATTTAAATTACCGTGGTATCATCAAGATGAGATATGTTCATTCTGAGAAGGCTCTTTCTTCCCCCCATCTAGACCATCAAATTAGAATGGGCTCACATTTGTCTTTCCTAGTAGAACAATGACTGAATAAATCCTCTTTTTTTAAATGTACGACTTTCTTTAGTTGGACTCCTGTAGCTTTGAATAGATTTGAAATGATCACCGAAGTACAACTGAATGTCTAAGGTGTGTATTATTGGACACAACTGACCTAGTTGTCTGGTAAAAATAAGGCAAGTAAAATTTGGATGGATACAGACTGAATTTTTTCAGATAGAACAGAAAAAAAATAGTACAGCCTGGCAGATCTCTGACCTCAACCTGTGAAAGGCTGGAGATTCTGAGCACATGTGGCTGAAAGACATGGGTACACGAGTTCCAGCACACACACGATGTACTGCTAGTTTGAGGCTTGGCTGCGACAGCAGCGACTTTTACAAGAAACAGCGAGGAAAATCAGCCTGGGAGCAGACTGAACGGGCTGAAGCACGTACACAGTAATCCCGAACACGGTGTAATCGGAGGAGACTGCTGCTGCTCTTAACGGCTTTGACAGCCCGGCGCCCAGAGACGTTCACCAGGGGGAAGAGAAAGGAGGGGGCAAGAGTCACGGACGGACACACAGACAGCCGGAGAAATGAATGGAGTGAAGACGAGGAGATGAGGATGGAGAGAAAAGAAAAGTGGACTAGGAGGAGAGAAAACAGATTGATTGAGCAAACGATTGAATTGGAGAGTACTCGGCGCAAAGACAAACAGAGACAATGGACAGAGAGAACAGAAGGAAATTAAATAAGAAAAATGAAAAGGGGAAAGAAAGGAGAAGAGGAAAATGCGGAGGGAGATTTAGACGGATTTACAGGGCTGCAGGGATTTGCCGAGAATTTGGCGAACGATTACGGGAACTTCTCATGCATGGTTATGACAGCGAGATGTAATATTAATTACAGTAAAAAAAAAAAAAAAAAAAAAAAAAAAAAAAAACATGTGACGGCACACTGACTCCTTATTCCCCTTTATACACACCGAACCAATCCCTCCGCTCCATTTATTACCACATCCTTCATCTTTGTAGCGGTCAGGAGCACATAGGAAGGTTCCGGGAACCAGTTTCCATGTAATTGAACAGGAAGGAAGATAATGAAAGCAAACACGTCTTTACACACACAGTCATTATTAGCATGTGTCCAGCTAAATAAATGATACTGGAGAAAGAGAGAGAGGCCAATTACAGCACACTAGAACTGTGAAGCTAGTCATGTGTATATGATCAAATCAACTTGCTTTTTGTCACTTATGAAGTCGCTGATCTCATACCGCTGAAACAGATTTCTTTCAAAACAGCTTGTATAGTTTCCTCTGATATCATTCTGATGATGCAACTCGACCCTCTATTGGCCTACTTCAAAAGACTGATTGGAGACCCAATGAAACTAATTTAGGGTTGAGTGTTGGCTTGCTATGTTGAAATTCAGTGGCTCTGGACCAAAATATAGCCAAATGCTAAATTATTAAATAATAATGTCCAACTGACCACACAGTAGTGCATAGTTAGACTATCAAAGCAAACTGAAGGGAAAATGCTTCAAATATCTTGCTCTTGACAACGATTCCAAATCAAACTATTTTCATAAAATAATAATAATAATGATGAAAAATACTCTCAAGGTCATAAAATACAACTTATTCTACATAAATTCCACTGTGATAAATATGGTTTGTGTCGTCAACGATGTGTAAGTAGTGGCTGCCGAGAGCATCAAACCATCAACAATCAAAAGACATTTAGAAACTTAAGTTGCCAGTTTTCCCATTCAGCCTGTCATGTTAATAATTCAGTTCAATTTAATTGTATAGTGCTTTTTACAATACACATTGTTCCAAAGCAGCTTCACAAAGAACAGTGCTTTACAAAAACCCTCAGAGAGCTAGCCAACAGTGATATTGGCACAGAAAAACACTCTCTGCTGTTAAAGAAACATTTGGAAGAACTGAGACTCAGCTGGGAAGGTCTCCTCCTCAATGTTTTATTAAATAAATAAAATACAGAAATGTAGGTACATTAAGTTTAAAAAAGAAATTAGTACATTTATTTAGCAATAATGCATTAAAAGTGACAGTAAAGACACTACTTGAAATATAATGCTACAAATTTCCTCAAAAATATTAGGCAGCATCACTATTTTCAACATTAATAATAAGAAATTATTCTTGAAAAGCATTATCCGCATAATATAATTATTTCTGAAAGACATGAAGCCTGGAGTAATGCCATCATAGGAATACATTAACATTTTAAAATATATTAAAATAGGAAAAAGTTATTTTAAATTGTAATATCTGTAATGTAAAAGTTGGCAGTTCTTAGCCAGAATAAGCTTTAAAGTAGACCTGGACATATGAGTTTATTCAAAAGTCTGGCAAAAAGTTAGCATTTGAGGCCTCAGTTCTCTTGATATTCACAGAAAAGGTTTTAATGTAATTTGATTGATTTTTTTTATGTACACATAGGCCAAATCTAACACTAATTAAGATTTTATCAAATATCAGGGTCATGAAATTTTAATATGTTACTTGAGGTATACTTGTAATGTTAATAAAGTTTTTACACGAAAGAAACAAATAAATGTGTGGGATAACGATCATTTTCAACCCTCATTCTGACCCTCTGTCTAAAACAACCTGTTTTAAGGGGCAGGTGCTTTAGGGTTTGTCCGTAATCTGCCACTGTTATTAATGGCTAAAATCATTGCAAAGGAAACAGTATCAATACCCCCTCCCTATTTCATGTGAGTGCTTTGACAACACGATAAAAAAAAAAAAGAAATGATGTTTGTGATGCAGCCGCAATCAGATCTAGTATGGCTTCATCTTTCAACAAATGTTTCTTTGTGAACTCCCCATGACACGGTGCCTCATTTACAAAACAAAATACTCAGAACAATCCTCTAACAAGACCCGGGATGCCATTGAAAATAAACTTTCCACTTGTTCCTTATGCTGGAATCCTTCTGATATCAATAGCTACAAAGATGCGAACGAGATGTTTAAACTAAATGTGTCAAAGCGAATGTTCTTTCACTCCATTTGTCCTACAGACAGACGCAAGCACGTAGACTTTTTCTAAGAAAGCGAATGTGCATCTGTATACTGTATCAGCAGTGACTGTAATTTCTGTTTGCTTTTGACATGGCGTGAAACTCACATTTAGCATAATCGAGTTTCAAGCCTTTAAAGGGTTAGTTCACCCCAAAATTAAAATTCTGTCATTAATTACTCTCTCCCATGGCATTCAAAATCCTTAAGACCTTCATTCATATTTAGGTACAAAAATTAAGATATTTTTCATGAATTTGGAGTGCTATCTGACCCTCCATATACAGCAACGCAACTGAAATGTTTCCAGGTCCAAAAACATAGTAAATACATCGGTAAAACAATCCATGTGACATCAGTTTTGCGATGCTACGAGAATATATATTTTTTTTGCACAAAAATAACTATTCACTCAACCATTCTTCTACCCCGAGTTAACATCTTCCGTCATTTTGGAGATTACCCAAGAACGTATTGGACGTAAAAAGAGTTATTTACGTTCGGGTGGAAAGTGCACGCATAAACAAAATCTGCATAATAAGCATTGTTTACGCTTAGGGGACAGTGTGTGTATGCATTGTAATACTCTCCAAAATGGCGGAAGACGTAACTCGGGGGAGAAGAATGGTCGAGTAAATTATGATCTTTTTGTTTTCTTTGCACACAAGAAAAGTATTTTGTTTTTGGAATGGCATTAGGTCAAGTAATTGATGACAGAATTTAAATTTTTGGGTGAACTAAAACTTTAAGCAAGTGAATGCCAGTGGGCGGGGCCTATGGTGGGAAGATGACTATTTGTCGATTTCTTGCTCTGGAGACAGTTTATGCAAATGTTTGTGCTCGGGTGAAGTCATCTTGCACCTCAGATCCAAAACGAGCCGTTTTTGGAGCTTGATTAAATGAATGCTTTGTTAAATAAACCCCGACAGGGTTATCAGGACCTCTTTGTAAATCTGAAAGATGAAATCTGCTGCAATGGCCACCTGACTAAACACTTATTACACTTCTAAACTGAATTATATTAATTATATAATTGTATTAATTATTGAGAGAAAAGGCACCACACAGCTATGAAGGATACTGCACAGTGACTGGAACAGCAGTCAGTTATATAGTTTAGCATCATTATACAAAATATCAGTCCTCAGAATGCTAAAACGGACTAATCAGAATTAAGTATTCCAGAGAGCAATCTAATGAAGTCTAATATTTGCATGATAACTATACGTTCACTATACCACTGCAACCCACCATGACAACAAAGCGACATGCGAACCAAGCTGTTGTGGTCAAGAGAAATTCTATTTCCCTGTCTTACAATGTTTCTCCATCCATCACCAAACTCCTGACCTCCCAGTGGGATCTCCCGCTTTAATTCTCTCACTGATGTTGGGATCCAAAAAAGCTTTAGAGAATAAATAAGATTAGACTCATGGACATGCCACTAAATCTTATCGTTTTGGAGCAGAGAGGCAGAGAACGAGGGAGCAAGGGAGAGAAGAAAGGGTCAGTGTGGGCCTAAGCACCATCCACTGTCTCCTTCATCTCAAACAATATCGTTTGGAAATTATACCAAAAAAAAAAATCATCTCCTTATGTCCTCCCTCTTGCTGCTCTTTCTCTTGCCCATTCTTTCTCCGGAGCTGGGGAGATAGCAGAGACAGCTTGTCCTCCTCGCCACCCAGTGAGACTGAGGGATAAGCACTTCTTGGAGCTTGGCAACAAAATCGTCAACTTTGCTGTTTTAAATATGCTTGTCCTCCGAGTGAAGTGGATTTGGAGGGCTGAGGAGGAAGAGGGTGGGCTCTTTTTGTCTGCAGTGTGGGGTAGAGTGGCACACTACACTGGGTTACGGAGCTATAATGGGTGTTCACTGCAGGGCAGATGATTATGGTGCATTACAATATATCATGGAAATGCAATGACACTTTGCTGGCCAGACTTTGACAGTTTATTTCAGGTGATGCCGTTTAGCAAGCTAGAGCATAAAAATTACGTTAGATGCCCAGCTAAACAAGATTTGGAATATATGAATAAACCAGTGAGGCAGAATAATCACACAAGGTTATTAACTGAGCATATTGCTATGGTTTCATGTCGGGGAATCATTGACAGTGTAACAGAGTTGAGAACGACAGTACTGTACCCCTAAAAGCATGTCAATTTACTTGGCAGCCACATTGGTAATAATCATGTTATTACTAAAAAAGTAGTTAGCTACACTACAAGCTACTAACATAACATAACATAACATAACATAATATAAAACACACTATATAGGCTTCACATTTAACAAAAAACTAAAACATGTGCTAACCAGGTTGACATATGATTCTACTTGCTGGGATGTCGACATCACTGTGTGTAACAAGCTGGGGACTTCAGGGTGACAAATACATTACGCATTTGTCATTGTAAATACACATCTAATGAGCAAAGCTTGGTTGAGGATGAAAATGTTGCTGAGCATTGTGCTTAAGAGCGAATTCCACACTAATTGCACTCTGGAGTGTAAAATGATATGAGCATTTGTGTGCATGTGTGCGCACATGTTGAAAGCCAATAACCAGATTTTAGGGTTCACATATGGGATTGATATGACACTGATGGGTGGGGAAGTCACCTAGTATTAGGAACAGAATTAAGACTGGCGTTTTCAATGCAAGCGAATACTGTAAGATCAGTGGAAAATGCACAATCAGGTTTATGTTTAAAGGAAAAGGGATCTAATGAAAATAAACAAAAAATTTGTCGATTAAATTGGGCGAAGAAAGAGGAAGTCCAATCACTTCAAAGAAATTGTGATGAGTGCCAGATACACACAGGAATGAGTTAAAGTTTAGTATCAAGCAGAAGTTATGGGGTCAATCTCTGATTGTGATTAACGACCACCACAATTCAGAGGCTTAAGAATTATCATATTACCAGATGATATTATATAAACCATTATCGTCTAAATGGTTTTAATTAGGGTGGGGGGAATAGATCCAAATGTTTTCGTAACCAACAATATGACGGACATCATTATAATTTCAAAAACTTCTGAAATCTGCAACATCTGAAATCTATATGGAGAATCTAGCCTAGTGACTGAGAAACTTGCAGCATTGTGTAAAGATGACATCAAAACAAAGATAGACGGATGATGAAAAGAACGAAAATAACAATCGGGATCTCTCCTATGATATAAACAGCCCAAACAAAAACAGGGTTGGAAATGCTGAGCTATTTTTTCCTGTTTCTCTCTGTGTGACAGACGCTGATCTTCACAAATCCCAGTGTATCTCACGATAAATCCGCGTAATGTGGATTAAAAGCTGTTGAGATATATATAGTTATATCAGAGGAACAGATTGGACCAGGCCTTGCCACCAAACAAATCCCCTGCATCATGCCCAGAAAGATGGGGAAATTACTCCAAATTAAGGTCGAGACTAACTGCCACCCACCTAGCATCCATACACTCTCTTTCTCTCTGTTTTTCTATCTGTCTCACTCACACAAACACATACATATATACTATGCTTGTAATCCAGGCTTGCTCTGGCCTCCATCAGATCCTGTCCATTAGGATGTTTTCTTTTTTTTTTCTCCAGCAAGCCCCCAAATCCCCTCCACTTTTCCTTCATCAGTGCATAAAGAGCCACAGCTGCTCGTCTCTGTACAAAATTAACACACATTTGGACTCACTAAGCAACACAGTCCCAAGTCTGATGGTGCAAAACATCAAATTCTGAAGCATTCCTTTGGTTTCTTTAGTGGAGCTCTACAACTGTTAGGCAAAATTGGCTCTACAAATAGTTAAAGTTAAAAGTTTATTTACTTTCTGAGCTAGCATAGCTATTTTCAAATCATATAGATTTCAGTATCAAATCTGTTTTACTGTGTAAGTAACATGGGAGGACTTTATAAGTGCAGAAACTTCTGAAAACAGGTTACAAAGTGCACGTTTTTGAAAACGATACCATTACCACGTCCATGTAAACTAGAAAAATGTAAATTTGCGAAAACTGTAATAGTCTTTAGGCTTATGCACGAGTACTTGATAATAATAATACCAGCGTTTATGGCATTTCCGCAGGTCCATGTGAACAGTGATTGTTTTTGACAACGTTGTTGTGTTTTTTTCAAAAACGCAAAGGAAAAACGTATCTTTTTTTAGTACATAGTTTTCGTGCAAATGTACCTTCAGTTTGAATCATTCAGCAAGTGGTTTCTCACTTCATAAAACAGTAAGAGTAACAGCTGAATGAAGTGGATATTTAGCTATAACCAACTGAAACTAAATCTGCAAATAACATCTTGTTTGCTAGTGATGAAATCTAAACTGTCCTAACGTCTAAGCAAACAGCAATGTGATTTATGTTACAATTAATAATCAGATGCTTTTTTGTTTTCTAGTAAACATGTAGAAGAACAAATTACAGAAGACTATTTGTGAAATTATTTCATGTAAATAAAATAAAATGAATAAAAAAAATTGTGTGTGTGTGTGTGGGTGTCTATAAGTTTAGTAAATGTTTGCCCAACACTGAATAAATGCATGTTATAGAAATGCCAAGGGAAGTAGGCATTAAATACTGAGAGAGAGCTTCAGCGGTCTAGGTTCAACTAGGCACCAGGTGCACCACAGCTGAACAACATAAAAGGCACAGAAATGAGAAAAATATGTTGCATTATACCACGTTATACCAGAAATTTGTAACATTATACTACATAAGAGGTAATCAATGTCTGTCTGTGAAGAGTTAGTGATATATAGTCATGCTGTAACCCCCAGCATCTACTTTTAGAGGGGCAGGTGAAATGACGGCACGTCGGCTCATTCAGAGAGATGGATGGCTGCGGATCAGCTAGCTGACAGTCATTTATCTCAGACTGAATGTGAAACTTATATATTAGGAAACTACACTGATTTATCTTACACTTATTGAGTGGACAGGCCCCCGAAGCATAGGTTATTAAATGCTACTATCTAAGGCTATTGCAATAAAGCAAACTATCTGCACACACACACACACACACACACAAAGAATTAAGAATTGTTCGCAAAACAACTAATGCTGTAGTTTTCTCAACCTCAGAACTTACTGTCCACAGCGACGTCAATGTGCAAAACACTCAATGGGTCTCAATCAGCTTTTAGTTCAGTAGTAGTTTTATCAGTGTCATTCAGTGCACTGAAAGACATTTGTTCAGTAAAAACTCCTACAATGCTGCAAAAGAACCAGTCAGCACTGGCACTCAATTTACTTAATGTATTTATGTATCAATTTATCCAAAGGTGCATTAGCGTGCCAGTGCTCGGTGGATCAAGATTCTTGTCAGTCCCTGAAATTGTGTTCACTATATACTGGATCTGACATTGGAAACTAGGGAGCAAAATGAAACAGCAACTGTCAATAAAATACAATAAATATAAAGCATAATCTTTATAAAGTGGCACAATTTCATTGCAAACAATGAATAGTTTTTTTTTTTTTTTTTCTAAACAAAAACTTTTCTCATAAGCAACAACCACTTGCCACAAATGTTCAACAACTGAAAAATGCAAATACATTTTAATATTCAGTATCTCAAGTACCAGAAGCAAGACTTTTGGGGTCACTGCAATTTGCATTAATCTGCAAGCTCTCCTTGCAGACCAGGTTTTTGACCATAAGGCCACCTACACCACTGATACTGAAGTCAGCTTTTTAACTAGCAACAGTGGTTTGGAGCAAGCAGCGGTTTAATCACAGTCTCAAAGATAAGCAACTGTTGAATTAACGAATTCTGTAAAGCTGTACATCTCAGCTGACATATCCCTGTCAACACAGAGCCTGTAAAACACGATGGTCTTGATTAAAAATGCTGCGTCTATTGTTACTGTCTTGTTGCCAGTAAATGGTCTGTGATACAAGAAAAACCTGTCTCTTTTATTCACTCGCCCTCACACAAAATGCAAAAATAAATAAATAAGAGCATCCTACAAACATCCTGAATTAAATTTCTCCAACCCAATTGTTTTTTTTTTTCCTGAAGGGCCCATATGTTCATCTACCACCCAAAACAGGTGTAGCAAAATAACAGATTAACACTCATTCCCAAGAGCCGCGGGCCGCTTGTTTTCACTTTACTTAAACGCCATAGCAGCTGTGGAAAAGAGACCATCAGTGGTGTTTGAAAAATCCCAGCTAACATTGAATGCACAAGATCAAGAGACCAAACCACACCTGGGGATCCAGGACTACTAGTCTATTCTGCTTTATTTATTTTTTAAACACAAGGCCTACATTACGTTTTTCAAGCACACTCGCGCAGTCTCGAGGGGGCTTAATTGGAGGTGGCCCAAACCAGTAAAATCTAGTTCGTTCCCAAGGTTGGAACCATCTGCATGCAAACTCACCTCCGCAAAGTAGAAAACTCAGAAGCCATGTGTGATAAACACCTGCTCAGTCTGGGGAATAACTGTGTACCAATCTGCGATGATTTCGATCTCCATCTAAATAAACAGTAGGTTGGAAGAGGTGAATTTTTTTTCTCCTTCCGTCTGTCTGAACATCAGCCCAGCTCCGTCAAGGCCCGGCAGCTGGTGGGAGTCTGGTAACATAAGGGCCAGACACTAGAAGAATAATGAACGTAACAGATTTGTGAGCTCAGAAAACCCATTAGGATAACGCTATTAAAGATATTGGAGAGGGAGTCTGTGACGCACGAGCCACCGTTTCCCTCAGCAAACCCGTATTTGACACCTTTTGAACCTTAAATGATAATTGAGAGGTGTACTTCTACAATGTTAGCCTTCCAGCGTATATTTTATGAGTGAAATGGTGAGATGCTAATGCTTGTGGCCTGCGGACGGAATAGAGAAGGCTGGCTTTCGGATTTTGGATTGTAATGCACACAAGGCTATGTGAGACTAAAATAAACATGAGATCCGCTAAACTCAACACCTCAGCGCGTCCACTAAAACCTCCACTCACCTTCACCTCATCAATCACCTTTATTTATATAGTGCTTTAAACAAAAATACATTGGACCTCATGTTCACAAACACATCCTCCATCCTTTTGCATTCAGAATCCTAACAGAGCAAAAGAGCAGAAAATTGCACTCTTGGAATTTGTTTTATAGCGACGGTTTCTAGTTATTTAAATTCCTCGGACTAATTTAATTCAACACGCTCGAGCATTCGCATGGATGTAAATTACAGCGAGACTATAATGGACTCGTTATCAGGGTGGGAAGCTCAATATCATGGTTTACGTTTGGAAAACTCTCAAGACCACAGAAATGTCTTGTTGATGGAATTTTGGTTGGAGCGCTGGCGTGTATCCTCGGCAAAAACCCTGCAGTGGAAACACACATCTCTTTAGTTAGAGGCATTGAAATTTTACAGCACTGCATCTTAGACGTGTAAAACTAGATCTTTTATGAATTAGTCCTACTATTGATCTCCTTTTCAACTTAGAAAGTAATTGCAGCATATTATTAAAGACAACACTGAACCAGAACAAGACTGTAAATAAGCATAATTCATAAGTCTTGAGCAGTCGGGTCAGAACCTGGACTCAGACAACATCGGTTAGAGGCTGGATAACAAGTTCAGTATGCAACCACAAAACACCGAACCTGATATGATGCACTTTTGCTCCATATGTAACCTTTCCTCTAAGCGTAGGTTGCATCAATACGCTTGATGTAGTGGTCAAATTGAATGAGGCTCTTTGTCTGCGCTTGAGAGGGCTGTGTTTATAAAAGCATCTTCTCGACGCCGAGACGTATAGATGAAATATGAGGACTCTTATTGAGTCGATGGCTAAAGACTCTGAGGTAATACAGCAGCGCTAGACTGATGAAAAATTCATGCTGATAAGTTGGGCAGGTGAAAGCGTCGCTCTTCAGGTTTTCATTTTCTCTGTTTGATTTCCTTATTGGCTGCCTGACTTCTCACTCCATTTTATTCCGCTCCTGAAAGTAAAGGGCTCTTATTTGTCTGTATGCCCGTAATGAATGTTTGTACGTGCGTGTTTGTGTGGGCATGCGACTCCTGCCACGTATACGGTACAATTTGGCATTCCATGACTTTTTAAAAAGCACAAATCCCATGTTGTTGCGAGCCTGTTAGAAAAAGTTTATCAAACTTATATGACATTCAATTAATCTAGCATGAATAATACATCTGTATCCACCCAAATAAATTAAAAAAGAAACAAAATTAATTACACATATTACCCAAATTTTATATTCACAACCATTTTTTCTGATTCGGATTTTCTCCATAACAAAATATGGTAGCACTTTATGTTACAGTCCTGTTCTCCATGTACATACTATGTACTTATTATAGTAATTACAATAACTATGTAATAACTAGGTAATAACCCTGAACCTACCCCTACCCCATGTAGTTACCTTGTGTTACCAGAACTTTCTTAGATAAATACACTGTAAGTACACTATAAGTACATGTTAGTACACATACTGTAAAATAAAGTGCAACCCAAAATATTTAACATTCCATAAAATTGTAATCTCAATCCATTTTCCATCCTTTCCCAATTTACCCATGTAACTCATATGTTTGTGATATTTCTATCATTTTATAGGGAAATGCATTAATCAGTACCAACATTCGGTAACAAACTAGCCCCCTATATTATTAGCCCCTATAATATAGTTCTCTCATTTCTTCATTAGTTGAGCATGTTTACTAGTTCTCATCTACCCTCGCGTCCGTGCAAATAAGAGGCAAGAGGCAAGGATGTGTTTGAACGTGTGTACGTTTATGCATGTGCGTCCACGTAAAACAGCGTAATCGGAGGCCTGCAGAATCCCGAGGAGCTGGGCTGTCAGTCAGACAAGTGTTGGAGAGCTTGTTGGGCTCTGATAAGTGCATTTATGGAAAAAGCCTGCCTGCCTTTATCT
Source organism: Carassius auratus (assembly GCF_003368295.1). Lineage (NCBI taxonomy): Eukaryota > Metazoa > Chordata > Actinopteri > Cypriniformes > Cyprinidae > Carassius > Carassius auratus. The sequence goes on along the minus strand of NC_039257.1, from coordinate 8,312,712 downwards.
CCTCATTGCAGGTTAGATCACCAATAAAAAAGGCCTAGGTGAGGAGAGAGGGAGGAGGGTGTCAGATAAGTGCGCACCGTCGCTCTACCTGCCTGTGGTGAAGCGAACATCTGAACCTTTCAGTATAGAGATGAATTGGAAATGACCATAAGCCGCAATCATCAACAGCTGCCAGCCATGCGGGTCTCTCTCGACTCTGCGTCTGGCTTCAATTCCGAGCGTCATATCATCCTCGGACTGCATTTTTCTTGTAAACAAATGTCTTGCATTTAGGTTAGGTTACCTCCTCACCCGCAGGCCATCTCTCTTTGTCTCCCCACTCTAATTTTCAAACCCTCTTCCTTGTTTATTTCACTTTTTCTGACCCTCATAACCTCTCCTACTCTTTAAACACACTTTTGCCCTCGCTTCCCAATGTTTTTTTTCCCCTCTCATATCTGCGGAGAGCTGGAACCTGGAGCTTAGGGATGATGGAGTATGTTTAGCTCGCCTTGGGCTCTGTTCCTTTCAAAGCCGCATGCAGAATGGCACTATCGGTTGCTAGCTAACGCCTCGCCGTGCAGGACAGGGTACCGTGAGGAATCACTGTTTGCCCAGCCAAAGCCAAGCCCCGATAGGGTTGCCCGATTCTCACTTTTAAGTATGAGATTGTAAAGAGGGAAAAAGGAAAAGCCGCCACTAGCTAAAAACACGCTGGCACACAACTTCTCATAGCACCACATTTATTTGTGTTTCATGTTTTCCATCTGCGGGATTTAATTTATGGGCATGACAGCGAGTGTGTGTGTGAAAGACCGCCTTACCACCACACACACACACACACACAACAGACATGATATACACTCAACTACTGGCTAGAGTCCACAAGAAATGTGACAGAAATCAAAAACTTGCGCAAGAGTACACAAACATGCATGCAAGCATCACAAATTTGCTGTTAATTTTACCTGGCACGCATCTCAAGCGATTAACCATCAGGTAATTTTCCAGTTCTTTCTCTCTCCCGATTTATTTCCTCATCTTTCTCTTTTAGAGACCCTGTGTTTTACACTGGAATCCATTTAAAAATACAATTTATTGATTTCTACACTCACTGTTTTTTTCTAGTGACTTGACCCCCACAGTTAAATATTCATGAGGCATTAAAAATAAAAGATGCACATTTTGTATGTCTGACATATTGTAATATACGGCGGCAGTAATTTGCTCCATCCGGCACAGTGAGGTTAACCTGGCAACATCAGAGACAAACAAAACCATCAGCGTCCCACATGCTCAGCATTGATTAGTACGCCACAAAAAAAGACAATGCAATTTTCCCTTTTGGCAGCACAGGGGCCTCCATGACTACCTTCATAACATTATGTTGTTGATGATGTTCTTATAAATGGCTTTTTTCTCTCTCACTCAAAGCCAAACTGGGGAAATTGGCTTCCATTATGGCTTTTAAATAAAATAAGCGCAAAGCAATAAGAACTGAAACTCGGGAAAGCCATAAAACCGCTAATTAAGATGCGCCGCGGCTCAGCTAGCAAGAGAGATACAGTAGAATGGAGTATATTTTTGAAAATCCCCACAGAGAGAGGGGGGAAAAAATGGTGACGGTGGGGGAAGGTGGCTGGCGGAAAGAAAATAGAGAGACGAGCTTTATTCCCTGGGTGAGGCTTAGTCAATCTGTCCTGTCTGGATCCAATATAACGCATTAAAACTGAATTATATAGCACCGCTCGACGTATTCACTTTAGTGTTGAAGAAACCAGGGACAAGCGAGTGCGAGTTACTCATTTTTTTCTCTCCCCTCCCGTGACTGTTCCCATCTTTTCTTTCCTTTCTCTCACTTACTCTCATCATTATTTCTCAGAAGGGTTTGCAAGGCCTGTGATATGTGAAAAGGATGCCATGTTGGCTCAGTGTGGGCCCTTGCATCTTCCAAGAGGGAGGAAGAGAAGATCCAAAGCTCCCTTGTGCAGCCATATGGAGGAGAAGGATGTGTAGAGGGGTCCCTGACAGAAAGGAGGAGGCCCCCCCGCATCACAGAAATGTCTCAAGGCAGACTACTCAAGAGGGACTTTAGGAACCGTAGGGGTCCCTCGACGGGAAGTAGGTGCTAAACGTTTTAACTACGACAAGACACTCCATGGGGGACCAGGGATATAGGAAGATGAGGATGAAGGCACTCAGGAGAAGCAGATATCAAATGCAGGTTAACATGTTACATTCATACACCGTTTATTAAGTTATTAAGTAGCAACCCTAAAAAAATAAAATTATTAAAAAAAAAAATTATGCACTCTTTTCCACTTTTGAAATATCATTTAAAACTTGGAGTAAGATTTTTTTGATTGTTTGTTTGTTTTAAGAATTAGTATTTTTGTTCAGAAAGGAAGCTATAATCAAAAGTGAAAGACATTTATAATGTTACAAAAATGTTCTATTTCCAATAAATTCTGTTTATCTCTCTCGCTATGTCTTATATAGATATATATATATATATTTTTTTTTTTTTTTTAAGTTAAAGGTCATGGAAAATGAGTGCAATAAGACAACAAGTACAAGTAAAAAACACATACAGGAATGTTTTTTTTTTATTATTATTTATAACTTTGTAGCACTTTAAAATAAAGCAGCATGTGGACCTTTTACCAAACAAGGATTACCCTGTTTGTATAAACTATGAAAATCCAGAACAAACCAGAAATGTTTAAAATGAACTGAACTGAAATGCGTCTACTTCTCATTGCTCAAATACAGTGTTTCTTTTACCGCTGAGATTAACAAATGCATTCATAAGAGCAGTATTACTTGGGTTTTAAGAGTTTCTTGGCACTTTGATTCAACAAGATAAGGGATAAATCCCGAAGCCATGAAGAACCAGCAGTTCTTTATCAAACAGATTAGGAGATGAGCTTTACTATTTAGGCATTATGGGAGATTTGGTCACAAAGTGTCACAGTTCTAAGTGTTGCAACTCTATTCCATTTACTCTGCCAAGTGACTGTGGAGAGGTGGGTAAATGGTAAATCCGCTCAGACTGCAATGGACGATAAAGTCATGTGTAATTCCATTCCTTCTTGCAGTAGCAATCGTATCAAGTCCTATGACTTGCATATAATGTTTAAAATGTACATAGACATGACTGAGACAAAAGATAGTCATCAGAAATGACCGTGGGGAGAGAAGGAATTTGATCTGTAAACAATCCTGCTTGACTAGCACGTCAGGAGCACTGGTGCTAACCGCTGTGATACACATAAGCTTTTATGCTTAAGATCTAGGTTTTATCAACCCCCACTTTTAGTTGTCTTTGTTTGTGTCTTCCTGCATGCTTCTGAATTTCAGAGGTCTCATCTAATGGAAAATCAGGCTGTAGGTTATTGACTGACATGAGACAGCTGGATCAGTCGCAGATAACTGAGGGTCAGATTGAGAAGTCAAACCCAAACAGTCAAACCCAATCCTCTTTAAGGCCTGGAGGAGGAGGATAATATCTTATTAGAGATTGACTTTAAGATACACAAGTAATTACACTACTGACGAAAACAACAAAAACAGATAATACAAGCACACAGAATGAAAAACAACAGCTGATATTTTTCTAGGTAATCTAACTGACAAAGATGTTCAATGACAACGTGTTTTTTTTCTGCAGATGATAACGCAAGAAAAAGTAACACTGCAATTAACTGACATTAAATCACAAGAAAAGAGAAAAGTGTAAGGTAAACCCATAAATAAATATTTTGAAAATACTGAGTTATTAATTCAAATAAATAAATACATATTATTTAAATGTAATTAAAACTGAATATAGTTCATTAAGCAAATAAATTATGCACACATGCATACATATGTAAACTAAACGGACTAAAAGTAACTGAATTCAACTGAAATTCATTCAATTTGAAGAGTAAAAAAGAAATATGTAAAAAGAAGTGACACTAATACCATTTCCCACCATTAGGTCTAAGAGTGTGTTCACACTTGACATGTTTGGTTCGATTAAAACAAACTCTGGTGCGATTGCTCTGTTAGTGCGGTTCAAGTAAGTGTTAACGCTGTCATCCAAACCCTGGTGAGCACCAAACAAGCGGACTGCAAAGGGTGTGTTCACACTTGTAGTTCAGTTCGTGTGGTTCATTTGGTCCGGACCAAAAAGGAAAATTATACATTTGGTCCTGGTCCACTTAGCATTCACACTAGCATTTTTGACAGCGAACCTAAAGACCTGATTGATCAGCTTGAATGACGTATATATTATGACGGAACTTACCAAACACCCACAAAAAATCTGAGGGTGTGTGATATCAAAGCAATCGGTCTGCTCAGAGCTGCTATAAGTCGAGCACACCTAATGCTATCTGCTGGACTAACTACCACATCAATGCTCATCATTGTTTGGTGCACGCCAGGGTTCGGATGGCAGAGTTCAAACTTACTCAAATGAACTGCACCAACAGAGCAGTTTTAACTGAACCAAACATGACAAGTGTGAACAAACCCTAAAAAGATGGGGCTTGGTCCGCTTCCAAATGAACTTTGGTGTGGTTCAAATAATATATGAATGCAACACGGACCAAAAAATGAACCAAAAACAGTAAGTAATAACAAGATTTACATGATTTGACAACACAGTGTAAACAAAACAAAATGAGAAGGGCAAACGTGGAGCAAAGATGAGGTAAAGTGCCTTTTGTGAACTCATTGTGAGTTTGCAGGTGTTGAAAAAAAAATTATATGTACACGCAAGAATGAGCATGCAAGTCCAGCAAGTGTGCTCGATTTTAAGCGGCGCTGAGAAGACCGATCGGTTAATGGGGGTGTCGATATCATTCACCCGCAGCGCCGTATTAAGTGTAACGCACCTTTTGTTTGGGGTATTCGGTAAACTTCCTTCACGCTATATATGTCATTCAATCTAATCAATCAGGTTGTGAATGTATCGCTATGCCTTTTAGGTTACGTATGCCAATGTGAACGCTAAGCAGACCAGGACCATATATATATATATATATATATATATATATATATATATATATATATATATATATATATATATATATATATATATATATATATATATATATATATATATATATATATATATATTAGGGCTGCACGATTCTGGATAAATTGAGAATCACGATTTTTTGATCTCATATAGAGATCACGATTCTCCTACGATTCTTTATTATTATTATTACTATTAACATTATCATTATCACAAGTATATAAATTAATTATTTTATTTTGCAAGGATTTTTTAAATTGATCAAGTGTGACAAAGACATTTATTACAAAATATTTCTATTACACACAATTATTGTTCTTCTGAACTTTCTATCAAAGAAACCTGAAAAAAATCTACTCATCTGTTTTCAACAATAATAATAATAATAATAATAATAATAATAATAATAATGTTTTTTTTGAACGGCAAAACAGAATATTAGAATGATTTCTGAAGATCATGTGACACTGAAGACTGGAGTAATGATGCTGAAAATACAGCTGCACACCACAGAAATAAATTACATTTTAAAATACATTCAAGTGAAAGCAGTTATTTTAAATGGTAAAAAATATTTCAAAACTTTACTGTTTTTGCTGTACTTTGGATCAGATAAATATAGTTTGGTGAGCAGAAGAGACTTTAAAAAAACATTACACATCTTATGGTTCAAAAACTTTTGACTGGTAGTGTATATATAATATATTTAAAACCCCAGTTTTTTTAATATTAGAATGATGAAAAAGTTGTTTAGATCACTGATTCAACGACTCACTCATAAACCTACTACACTTGTTTCATTTCTGGATGAATCAGCGTTTTTGAACGATTCTCTTGAATGAAAAATTAATTCATTGACAAATAAATTAAGACACTTGTCGCCACCTATTGGTGAAACAATGCAATCGACACAAACGTTATTTAAAGCGCAGTACTTTCAAAAGGGGATTTGTTATTGGGATTTTGATCGCTGCCATATAGACATCAATGTTTATATTTAAACTATAAACTTTACCCCAGTATTTCTGTGATAATATAAATGACTGTAAGACGGATATAATACTGTGTAGTTGAAAAGACTGTTTGTGAAGATGTTTCTTAACCAAACATGGTAAGAGCTCTCTCTGTGTCAGCGGTAGTGCGCGCACGGATTTGAATGATCCGGTAAGACTTTGCCAAAGGTTTAACAGACTCGGGGAATCGTCGTCTTTTAGAAATGAGATCGAGAGGGTGTCTGAATCGAGATCGCGATCTTTTAACGATTAATCGTGCAGCTCTAATATATATATATATATATATATATATATATATATATATATATATATATATATATAGACACACACACACATTATTCATCATTTCTCTACACACACAGACATAATTAATTAAATAAAAAAAATAATAAAAAACTATATTACTCCATTGTTGCACCAATAGGTTTAAAGAACAAAACAATAAAGGTTGCATTCTCATGGTGAAAATACAGATTTACTCCACTTAGCACAAGGAAATCCATTATCAGCCAAATCTTTTTTTAACACATGCTATTTGATTACAAAAAAAGCTACAACTGAATGTAGCTGGCAGAAACCACTCTATGCTCAATCTAATTAGCTTTTTGGCAGCTTGGTAGAGTTTCAAAGGTGGAAAAGAACAAAAATGTCAAACATCTTTTTATTATTATTATTATTATTTTGGGCAGACAAACTTTGGGATTTCAAGCTTATTCTAACAACTCTGAAAGACTATAAACACTTTTCTTCTCTCTTGATAAACTGTTAATGTTGATCCGATAATTAAAATTACATTGACTCTTGAAGCCTGCTTCCAGCTCTTATTCCAGACACTTAACTGAGATGCACGAGTATGTGATTCTGTTGACTGCTGTGTCTGTGTTGGGAAGTGTAAAGCTGGCATCGGGGCAATGTGCTCCAGGACATCAGCCTCGCCAGCAAATCTGCCCCTCTTTCCCAGACCCCATCCAAAACACCCACCCTCCCACCCCCTTTTATCAAAATAGGTCACTACCAAGTGAAGCCAGTTGGCAAAGAAAAGAAAACAGACTTTCTAAACTAAAATAAACAATAAATATAAGGAGAAAATTATGTATGAAGAAGATCATATTCCAAATGTTATCTTTTATTCACAACTTTGTTGTCCAAGCCCCTTAAATGCTGAAATTCCGAGGATGTGATCTGCAGCGGAAGGAATTTTGCTGGTGGGGAGCGAGAGCAGCATTGTCTTTAGGCAGGGTGTTAGAAAAGAAAGCCCAACATAGCCTACATACAGCCAGCCCACAGTGAGCGCATGTAATCCACCCAAGACATAAGCTGGAGGGAGGGATGTAATTGAAGCTGCCTTGACAGGAGCAAGGAAACACAAGATTGGAGATTTGAAAAGGATGGAAGGGGGACCCAGCTACGGATGGGTGTGTATGTGCGTGTTCTGTGATCACAAGAAACAGCAGATGGTTCATTTCCTGTGTTGATTTGGGTGGCAAGACAGACAAAGCGGATGACGACTCATCGGGATAGAATACGGAAGTTTGTGAGGCCGGACACTAATAAGCCAAATACCTCCACATACTCACGTACATTGCCACACGTAGGGAGATGTCTTATCTTTAAGCTGTAGGGAAAAGAAACGGAAATGACAGAGTTTTTGAAGTTACTTTGTTTGTATGTCTCTAGGGAAAATCTGTAAATTCAGGAAATACCGGTACAAAACACAAAACCAAATTGATGTACTTTGTCTTATTCTCTAGTGAAAATGTCAACATGCTGAAACAAGATAAATTTACTTGAAAAGGAAACAACATTTTTCAAAAAATATCTTAAAAATTTTAGTTAAATAGATTTATTTTCCCTTTGAATAAAAGTAGTTTTTCTGGCAAATCTGGCAAATTATTTCTTTATTTGAAAACGTCATTTGACTTCAAAAAATTTGTGTTATTTTAATAATGTTGAGATCTTTATACTGGAATGGACAAAAGACTGAGCAATAAATGTTTGCTGTGAATGTCTTAATTTAGACCATTCTGAAGTGCTTATCTAAGAAGCAGTTTAAAGGGCCATTCACACAGAACGCATCTTAGCATCTAAAAACACGAGATGCAGCACTCAGTAAGGTTTTTTTGTTTGTTTGTTCGTTTTTTTTAAGTGCAGAATGCCTCCTCCGTCATTTTGCGGTCAAATAAAACAGTACTGTAAATAAAAGCTTGCCCCATCTCTGTTGTCTTCTGATTGGTCAATTGTTTTGGAACTGACATTGATGAGCGACATTGTGAGTAAAATATTAAATTACTGACATCTTATAAAGGTGTCACTCATGTGCAAGACGATGCAAAAGATCTAAGGCATGAGCGCAATGGCCATACATGTCCTTCTAGTGTGTTACATAGTAACATACACAATAACAATGGAAACACAGTGCATGGGAATGGAAAAATGCATTCTGTGTGAACAGCCCCTAAGAGGTGTTGATGCTGGTTTGATATTCACATGGTCTGATTAAAGTCAACAGCATCGAACGCATGTAAACTCTATGTAAATAATATGCTATCTGTGAAAACATGACTAACTAAATTCCCATTTTAGGAAAACATAGCCTACATATGCACAAGACTTCACAGAACATCTTCAACATGTCTGAAATCAACATGCAGTGAAAGATATAATGTGAAGCACTTCCGAATCCTGCTCAAAATGGCTTTTTACTCTTTTTCTTTTTTTGCATGTGTCAACACTGACAAATTAAGGGATGTATCTGTTCATAAAATGAGGGAAACACCCCTCGATCACACACAGTCACAGGAGATGCATTTGAAATGCGTGTTACTGCCAGGTGTAAACAGCAGTGTGTCTCACCTGACAACATGTGATCGAATCACCCGAGACAGATGTTACTAGGAGGTGTAAACAGGGCCAGAGCAGTGTCTCTGGGCAGAATAATGAAACTGATACCCTAGTGGTTTTGCCAAGTAGGACATGTTCTTGGATCAACATCTTTGTTAGTCCTGGAACAACATTCCTATAAGCCAATCATGTAAAGGAAAGGGAAGGTTTATGGCTTTGAAAAAATTCGGTAACACTTTCTATGAACCCCTTATTTATAACACGTTTTAAGGGCATTCTTAATGCATTTTAATAAATGAATAATGCATTATAAAAAAAATTTATAATATGTTGTATCATCTCATGAATATTCATAAGAACAGTTTTAATATATTCTAATATTTACTTATTTGTGGTTATAGCTTTTAAGAGTATGATGATTTATAACACAATGAACACTTTGCATCCACTTTTACAACTCTTTATTTTTCTCAAGTGTTACAAGTGTTACCAAAAATTCTTATCAATAATTTCTAATTATTATTCCCCTCAGATTACAGTTTATGGCTAAGCAATGTAATGGATGAAGTTAGCCCTTTTTTTCTTAAGAAAGAAGTGGACCAACAAAATATCCTGACCCAGGAACACATCCGACTTTGCAAAAATCACAGTAAATTGGGTAGACATGGCAGGTCAAGTTGAGAGCATTGCATTGTGGGATACAGTGTCTTTTGCACTTCTATCAAATGCATATCATTCCGTGTAGCCAACAGTATGCAGTGTACATAATGCAAAAAAAAGACTGTCCCATAGACTGCCAAGTAAATAACAGAATATTGTGTAATCCAATACATTGTGTTACAAACTATAAATTTTATCATGCAATTTGTAATCAGTAACAGACTACAATTCATAAGTAATCTACCCAGCACTGTGTACCTCATAGTATTATAGAGTGATATATCCAAACATACCATATCTCGTTTAGTCTTACTGTGTGCTTCCTTTGAAAGTGGTCCACCGGGGACCTGGCGCACTGGCACACTCGATACACTTGCCGTCTGTTTACAAGCGACTCCAAGAACATAATTGAAATCAAATTCCTTTCTATTCGTAGGCGTGATAACACATTAAAAAATATGCTTCATGTGGTGGATTGTTTTTGTACACGTAAGTCAGTTGTAAGTGAGCACTATCAACAACAATAGCAGATCAAATCATCACAGAAGAAGCCCCGTAGATAAAGCATTCATGAACATCTGGAAATGCAGTTTACTGATGTAACCGGCACAGGAGAGGAGTATCATTCAAGGAGATAACGATCCTCGTGATGGCCAGAGATATAATGGCAGTGGCGATGATGACGGTTATTGTTCTTTGTTGTCTTTTTTGCAGATGTAAGGCAGTGGTGAAAATCGATCCCAGAGTTTCAGCTTGCCGCTGGGCTCTGAGGAAGACTGCGGCACTGAGAGAAAGAGAGAGATAAAGGAAAAGAGGGACGATAAAAGATAACAGGAGATAGACTGATCCTTTTCTCCTCCTTCTGTCTCCTCCCTTCATTTGATGGCTGGCCCGCAGCTCTGATTGCTATCTGCCGCTAGTTTAATTGATCTCGGTCACGCTTCCAGGCGAGCCAGGATTAGCGCTTATCAGAGTGGATGGGGGGGTTTCTTGGGGGAAGATCGCGTTTTCTGATGATCAGACCCTGTCACCCTCCTCGAAACAGATCCGGTATGTATGTGTGTCTAAGAGCGGGCCTTGAACTCGGGGATTAGTCTCCTTCAGTGTCGATAGCGTGCGATGAACGTATACGCATGTGTACATGAGAATTTCTTAGCCAGTCCAGTGGCTATTTATGGGCCCCGGCAGAGCTGTGGCTATGTCTTTAATCACCGGCTGTTATATTGACCTGATTTACAGGACAAACACTTCATCTTGCGGACTAGATATGGACCACAAACAGAAGGGGGTCCCACTGGGGCGGTGGTTTGTGAACAACTGGAACAGCAAAGGTTGATTGTGACTGCCTTACCTAAAGAGACGAAACAGACAATTTTTCCTCCCTTCCAGAGTCCGACTTCTCCCCAGACTCTGTAATGACGTTAATGAGGAGACTCCGGGGCTGATAAGGTCACTCAAAGCACAGGTTCAAACGTACCGAGTCGGCATGCGTCCCTGCACCTCCTGTGACTCAGGCACTGGAATTAAACTTTCAGCCAGGCCGATTTTCAAAGCCCTCATACTCTGTTGCCAAATGCCAGAGCCACTTCAAACGTCTGATAGAGAGGCAGTGAGAGAGGGGAGGGGGGAAAAAACACGACAGCTGGCAAAACTGGTGCAGCTTCAAACCGAATGAGGGGACAGTCTTTATGCATAAGAGGGATGGCAAATCCCTGGCTTTACTGCGGAACAGGGGATGTTAGGGATTTCTCTATCAAACAGCAACAGTGCAGAGGCAGACTGGGAACAAAGGTTTTTTTTATAACAGGGAAACGTTCAGTATCAAAGGTGGCACAGCAAGACATGGACCGCTTTTTGGACCAGCAAGACTGACAGATCTCTTTAGCGTAATGACCGTTTGTTCTGTCTTTTCTGTTTTTTCTTACATGGCAAGCAACCCTTTGGGTCCAATTTGCATGTGAGTCTACTAAGAAGACAGGAAGCAGACCCTGGAGGGCCACAAACATAGAGTAGGGTAAGGAGGAAATGGGGCAAATTGTCCGACTCCCTCAGTTCCCTTTTCACCCCGGTGGCGTTTATATCATTCAGGACATGACAGACAGGAGACCTTAGGCTAAAGAGTCGCCTTAGTCATCATTCATCCCCACTTTCCATTTCAAGACAAGTCACTCTGAGTATAACGGATGAATCAAGGATATCCGGCAGTTCCATTGTGGCATATGTCTGGGGAAAGGGAGGTGCCGTCACGCAGACAATACTTACGCATCAATGACGGTCATCTCCAAGATTACACATGGCCATAAAATGCAGCATAATCGCTACAGACAGAACATGTCTTTTCCTGCTGGTGTGCTTCAATGAAAGCAATCAGACTGTGTTTGATCACAGAGCCCTTGTTTGTGTGGCTAAATAACAATTGACTGGCTATTGATTCTCAGATGCTGAAACAAATTAAATTAAATCTGCTTTATGACTCCCTATATAAACCATTTCCACTTGAGGTCCAATATATGTGACTAATACGTTTAAGCAACAAACAGTCTTTACATTCACACACACACACACACACAGCAGCTGCACGATTTCACTATAAAAACACATTTATGAGTATATGAAACCATCCAGCCATACATGCAATTGCCTCTCCATTCCACAGCTTGCATACACATATCAAGAGTTAAAGCTGGGAGTTTTGCTCGAGTCCCACTTGTCCAATTTGACTCGATGTGACCTGCTCAATCATTCTGAGTCACTCTGACCTAGAAACACATTTTGATTGCAAAAACACTGCAAGTTTTATGTACTATAGTAAAAGAGGAAGATTAATAATTAGTAAGTCAGTATTATAATTATAAAGTTATTTTAGTGGCATGCCAGACTGTTACTGAACTATAAATCTTTAATGAATAGAAAGATGGAGGTAGGAGAAAGGATGCAGAATTGCAATCAGATTTTTTGGAAGTAAAGTTTTTTTTATTCAGTTATCTTGTGAGGCTGCTTATTTGTTACTTACAGATTTAGTATGGATACTGAGATATTAGATTCTGGTATCGTAACGAAGCCAAAGAAAATACAGTACAAACATAAATGTAAATGCAATTAATAACACTAAAATAGTTTGAAATCTGAGACCTTATCAAAAAAAAAAAAAGATTCATTTAAACTATTCAAACTATCCTTCCCCAACAGAATAAAATCAAGCACAAAAAGCCAGAGATTTGGTATATTGGGTCATTTTCTGCAAGAAGGCATGTATGTAGATTTACGTAACCAACCCCACTGAGAGCTGGGAATTTGGAGCTCCGGTTGCTAACAAAAAGCACCAGGCTGGCACATTGGACACTGCCAACTGAACAATCAGCGATCACTTTCCAGGCTGGCACTTTCCTCTCTCCATCTCTCCTAATGTCTGCAGCATGCCAGCTGCTTTGCTAAATAAGCAGTGCAGAGGAACACACACACAGAGACTTGGTTCCACGCTTTTAGCCTGAGCCCAAAAGAGGATGCATGGGCATTGAGCTCTGTAATGGTGAGTGGGGGAATCTGGGAATGAGCACCCAAATGCCTCGCAATGTGAACTGATACACTGAAAGTATAAAAAGCACCTTGTCAAACATATTTCTTATTTTGATGTTCATGTGTTTGTATATACAGTCAATGAAAGCATCCACTAATGACCGAAAATGCATTTCGTCTATGAATACATACACACAGGCAGATCTAAGTTTAAGCTACATTCGAAAAAACACAAGTCTCAGTAGACTGAGCAGCCATCGATGTGGCTCCACGCACATAGTGGCGTGAGCAGATGGCAAAACAGATGATCCACTCTCGTTTGCCCCTCCACCGTCCATATTTATTTTACACTGACTGGCTCTGGGTTTCCCTCTGCCTACATACACCAGCAAATCCACACTGCTTACCGCAACCTCTAAATAGAAGACAAAAGAAGTGTGAGGAAGAGAAAGAATGAAATGAAAGTCAACAGAGACAACTGCTATGCATGAAACACAAGCCATCACAAACACACGTTCACAAATAAGAAATAAAATAAAATCCTGGCTCGCCCAATGGCCAGCCATCAAAGTTCTTAAATAACTTAATATTGATCAAAGCAAGCAGCAAATCCATGAGTTGTTCTGAGCTACTGATCATGGGTAAAGTTTGGGTCGATGGCATCCGGCATGATTTATACAGCTTCCTGGAGTGCCGATAAATGAGTGGACTGATTGGCCAGTGAAAGGAAGAGGAAGAGGAGGAGGAGGAATGAACTTGACAGTTTACTCCTTTTGATCTTGCGGTGCTTCCTCTGGAAATGAGAACACTTGCCTCAGACAAATCCTCAGCAAGACATCTCATTTGGCTTGGGAATTCACCAAAGCTTAGAGGCTAAAAAATTGGTTTTCATCTCAGCAGCTTAAATGGAACTCTTTTTTTTTTTTTGGTCATCCAGACGAAAGGAGAACATCAATTGTCACAGTCTGATCCATGATGTTTATCACTATGCTGTCTTCACTTTTGGACATTCTGCAGCAAAGTTAATGTCAGCATTTATTTTTTGAACAATAATGCATCTACCATCTAAACAGAAACCACCCCCCATCCATGCCAGCTTTTTTGAGGATGTCTTTGAATATTCAGATCCTGGCTTGAGAGGACCTGGCAGCATTCCTCTGCACTGACTGAAATTGTGGTTGATCATCGGAAGTGACATGGTGGGTGTCCCTCAGGGCCTTTGGCTGAGTGAGCAATTTAATTAAAAGAGGACTGTCGGGGCTCTCACGGGGGTGCATTCCCCCGCCCCGCCCTGAAACGTCCTCGGGTGAGCCCGGCATGCTCGTAGCCCTCATCTGGAGCTCAGCTGACCATTTGCTCCAGCTCACTGACTGAAGATGACTCAATGCCTGACTAGACCCTATGATCGCATCGTATCACACGCGCGCTCAGATATCACTCACAAGCACACATTCGCATCCACATTAGAGCAGATGTCTGTTTAGTCCTATTCAATGCTTGTCCCCCAGGGTGCGTGTGCCAACATCCACAGAGTTTTCCAAAGGCAATCTGCTCTGTTTGGAAGCCCTCTTAATGATTGCCGACAAAGGGCAGAAAACATATCGGAGGGAGTCTTCACTTTGGTCCAAAGGTATATGGCCTAAAATCTGTGATTCACAGAGGTTGGTGGGCCACCATTAGAGAGCCAAAACTATTTAGATGCGACAAACTGTCTAGCACCATCATTAGAAGGCCTTGGATTGAGGAGGAAAGAGTCAACAACAAGTACTAAACAAGCAGCTGCCATGGTGCAAGGTTGGGAGCTTGTTAAAGCTGAGAAAAATAATGTGGCTTCATTTGTAGGATGGAAGCAGTCATGTGGTGGAGATGGTGGAAATGAGGACACGATTGAGTTTTACAAAACTGTGGAGTGCTTGCATGCTCTTACCTACATCAACTATTGCACATTAGATACTGAAAATCCTGTATTATTTTGTCCTTGTTCTGAAGTAGCACAAATAACAGTTTAGGTAATTATTTGGGGGATATAACAGTCAAAAGTTGTTTACTCACTAGTCACAAATTCATTGAGAGTGCAATTATGCAATGGTTCTAATGAGCACAATGTGAAAGGAGGAAGCAAAGGGTATACAACTGTGGAAAAAATAATTAGAAATATTGAGTAATTAAAAGTAATAAGATTTAATTGGGCCATAGACCCTTTTATATTAATATCCCTGAGCCAGTAGCTTATTTCAAAATTGAATTATTATAATAAAAAGAAAGGGAAATATATTAAAAGATCTTAGGCGTATTCCGTAAGCTAGTTAAATGTTTTGTTCAGCCCAGAGGCTTAGTGCATACATCGTTACGTATCCGGTTACTTTACCTCATGAATAATCCGTAGACTTTGTTTACTGCCAGGTGAAACAGGGTGTCATGCATCTCTCAGCCATCAAGGTGTCCTATCAAAGAATTGAGTCTGGGCTACGTGTTTGATTGATGAGCGCTGTCAAAAGCATGGGGTACTCGTGAGCGTCATTGTTCAAGTTGTTTTCGTCTGAGGCTCTCTGTCTTTGACCCTGAAGAAGACATAACAGGGCCGTGACCAGCAGGGGCAAGCACCTTTATAAAACCACGCGGACAGTGACTCAGGTGTCCCTACCGACTCAAACACATCTATCAATCTCTGTCCGTCTGCCGTAGGGGCTGTCAGCCTAGCTACCCTCTGCATCTTGGTCTCTGCGCATCTCTCCTTGTATCTTTCTCCTTCATTCGATCACCCAACTCTGACAAAGAGCTTTGTTCTCAGGAAGCCACAGGACTTCTTGTCCACCTCACTTACTGCAAACGGCTGTAAAGAATATTGAGGTTGATGATGATGCAGGGCTGTGGCAATTCAAAATTGAATTGGGAATGCCTTATAAATTCCAATCCATTTTCTGAATTTGATTTAGATTTAGAATTTATGGTTTTTGACAGTTTTGAAAAGTTTTCCATCCAGAAGTTTTGTAGGTCTTATGTGCAGAATGATAAATAAAACTATTGAACCATACATTAAACGATAAACAGAACCACATATAGAATAGATAGAATGGTTAGACAGAACCATAGACCATTATATAGAATGATAGTTTGATAAAACCATAGATCAAGCCATAGATAGTAGCTAGACAGAACCATAGATCGAAAAATAGCTAGAACGACATTTAGAACTATAAAATGAGAGTTAGAACCATAGAAAGATAGTTAGATAAAACTATACATAAAACCATAAACAGAACCACAGATAGATTAAACCATAGATATAAGTCAGATAGTTTAGGTAGTTGATACAGAATGATATGTAGATAGACAGAACCACAGACAGAATGACAGTTATAGAATGATAGTTAGGTAGAATCATGGATAGAATGATAGTTTGAATCATGGATAAAACAATAGTTAGAACCACAGATCGAAACACAGACAGAACAAACAGTGGATAGATAGACAGACACAGATATACAGATAGAATGATAAATCAAATGATAGCTAGAATAAAACTATATAGAATGATAGCTAGAACCACAGACAGAACAATAGTTAAATAGCACCACAGATAAAACCATAAATAAAAGCACAGATAGACACGCTTGTTAGATAGTATAGTAAGAACCAAAGACAGAACAATAGTTAAAACCATAGATAGAATGATTGTTAAAAAGAACCACAGAAAGATACAGCCTTAGATAGAAAACTAGTTTAATAGAACAATAGACAGAATAATAGTTAGATTAAAACCACTGACAGAATGATCGAACGGACAATAGACAGATTTTGTAACTGTTGAAGAACACTTTATTTTTCAGAATGAATTACCAGTGCTTCTTTGAAGTCCAATTCAATATTTTCTAGTTCCTGTCATTTCGATTCAGCTTCCTATGAGGTGTTCCCAATTGCATTCAAATGGCAACTCGTGAAATTAAAAAGAGTCAATTCTCCAATTCTGAATTATGCCAAACCCTGCGAACCATCACAAAAAATGAGCCAGACTTATAAGAGCAAACAACGTCTGGTCAATGACACGTTGGTGTAGATGGAAGATTCCTCATCGCAAAGAGAAACAACAGCTGCTGACGGATTGGGGCCATTGTTGTGTGCTTCTACCGTGACTCCGTCCCCTCAGCATACATGATGAGCTTCATTAGAGGAGAGGGATGCGAGATGCCTCAGTTGCCATGCGAAGTGACTGAAAATGTGAAGCAGCATCGTAAACAAGACAACTAACTAAATGTCAACCCTGCGTCCACAGGAATTAAGACCATTCCCAAAAGTAAAACGACTTTGAAAAGTGACACACATGCACATACAGTAAGTAAGTGATGTTCAGGAAGATAAGATGGGCACAGCTATGATTCAGCCATCACAAATTTGTCACTTCTCTCAGTCGACTGGGACACAAAGGAGGCCGAGGGAGACAAAAGTTGCCCTGCAGTCTATTCTGTAAAGGCAGGAAAAAGAATGTGATTGTGAATGTGTGCGATTGTCTGTAGACCTCTGTTCGTGTGAGGGTATGTGTTGGACAGGGATGGAAGGACGCTTGCCTCACAGCGGTGGGACTTGTCATGCCCAAACGCTGTCAAGCGTGGACTCCAGTGACAGGCGTGTCACACCCAGGGCAGGCTGGCTCGTCCCCTGCCAGGGTGAAGATTACAATGATCACTGTCTTCAGCTGCACGGAAACCACCCGGGACCCACGTCTCCGAGTTTGGAGTCTGTCGAAATACCTCTCTCAATCACCAGGCTCAGTTCTCCCTGCCGTGCTCATGAATACAAAGATTCAAGTCCTTTTTTTTCCATCAGGATGCATTACATGGATTTTGCTAGGTTTTGCCGATTTGGGTAAACAGGTCAACTACCATCAAATGCAGCATCCCGTCTAAAATAAAATCTCAGAACTGACTAAAATTAAATGCTTGACATTGACAGCTTATACAAGCACACCACACAAATAGTGCTCTTCATGTAAAATAAATTCAACATTCTCAGTTGATTCCAGTTAAATTTGATGTTGCTAAATCAATACTCTACACTGCAAAAAAAGCAACATACACCACAGTGTTTACTGCATGTAGCCGCCCAATAAGAACAAACTTTCCCCATTACTTACAAACACCTAATTACAACAATCCTACCTCAATCCAGTCCATGTTTGGAACTAGAAATCCAATGTCCAGTTTCATTGGTCAACTATGAAAAAGAAAATGAAAAAGAAAATGTTCCTTTCGTTCAATGCATTTCGAGAGTGTCCATGAATGCTAGATATGATGCCTTTGGCCAAAACAAGGCATCTTATTTGGCAGCATAATTCTGCAGCCTACTGTTTGGAATGGCCTGTAGTGTTGGTAGCATGCCTATAATGCCTAAAAATGCTGTCTAGGTCCTCACTAGGGTTTGGAAGCATGCCTAGAAGTGTCCTTTATCTTTGTGCAGTGCACTAGTCTTCCTATGGTACACACAAGGAAACATTTGTTTGGCAGGTAAAGGAGCCATGACATGAGTAAGCACTATTTAATTATTAGAAGTCATATGGCCAATCACTGTAGATAGAAGCTTATATTATTATATCTTATATAGATCTGCCTATAAGGGTAATTGTAATAAATTGTTCAAAAATAGGAATTAAAGTCAAATTCAGAGACACACACCATCACTCACAAGTTTTGAGTCAGTATTATTTATTTTATGAGTTAGCATGCTTTACTTCTCAAAAGTGACAGTAAAGACTGTTACATTGTTACCAAAAAGAATTACCCTTTTAGACTTTCTACTCAAAGAATCATAAAAATGCATTACAATTACAACAAAAAATATTAAGCAGCACAACTCTTTTCAACAATGATAATGATAAGAAATGTTTCTTGAGAAGCAGATGAGTATATTGAAAATTTAGCTATGCCATCATATCATGAATTACAGTTTTAAATGTATTAAAAGAAAGAATAGAAATTGTAATTTTATTTCACAATTATTTATTCAAATAAAGAAGCTTATTTTGAAAAAAATTTAACATTTACCCACAAACTTTGTAATATAAGTGTAAATAAGTTGTGAGGAAGATGTGGTTAGAGATTCGTAATCCAAAGTTTGCGAGTTTGAGTCTCAGGCCGGCAGGAATTGTAGGTGGGAGGAGTGTATGTACAGCGCTCTCAATACCACGACTGAGGTGCCCTTGAGCAAGGCACTGAACCCCCAACTGCTCCATGGTGTGTGTTCACAGTGTGTGTGTGTGTGTGTACTTTGGATGGAAATGCAGAACACGAATTCCAAGTATGGGTCACCATAAGAGAAATTAAGCAATTGTGAAATATAATGTCACAATCGTAATAAAGAAAGCAACTATTGCAATTGCAATGAACTAAGCTGCCTCAAAAACATATGAATACACAAATATAAGGAATAAAATGACAAAATCTGGCTTCCAGAAAAATCCAACCTTTATCCTCGTTCAAAACCTACAAGACTTCCAAAACAAACAACTTTTTGTAGCATTCACATAAACATTGCAGACAAAGTCGTGATTTCCTTTATTTTATAATTTCTAGTCATATGTCAGAAACCTAACTATGAAAACGAGAGCTGAGTGACATTCTAAGCAGCTCAGTTTATTTATCTGCCATTTAAAAAGACAAGAGAAGAGGCTTCTGGAAAAGGTGAGCCCTGATCAAATACAATTTTTGTAAAACAAAACAATTGTCTATCTCCATTGTGTCCGAGTAAAGGTTAACGATGTTAACAGCCACTGGCTGAGGCTGAAGGACATTAAATGAAATACACACAGCCAGATCTTGTTGATTGTGAGTATCAGCGCCACCATGATAAGATGCCATTAATTAGCATTACCATATCAGAGAGATGCTAGCAGACGGGAACTGTGCCGTCAAATGGCCCCTGAAATAACCATGATGAGTGACATTTGATGCACCACACCACACTTTTCCAAATTAGCCATGAAAGGTGTGTGTTCTAGGGGCTTTAAGAGCCTTAATCAATATGCAACAAATTCCAGATTCTCCTATAATATAAAAAAATGTTAGAGCAGCAAAGAAGTATAATATAATATAATATAATATAATATAATATAATATAATATAATATAATATAATATAATATAATGCACAGTACTTAGAAGTTAATGTGAAATTCTGTTGCAGACAGACAAATAAATCAGCTAAGATGATACAACTCTCTATGATAAACTGGCATATTTGTTAGTCACAGGCTGTATCTGAAAGCTGAAAAATTTAGAAAATGTATTCCAAGGTACGCAGGCATCAAGGCACATCTGAATCCAGTGTTAGCATTACTTCCTGTCTCTTGAGATGCCTTCATCTGATCGATTTTTGAAGGCAGTATAGATGTATCCTTCGCTGCCTTTGATATCACACAATGCTGTGCATTCAAATCCATGATGGATGAGCTAAAAAATAAAAATGGAATCTGACAGTTGCAGTTCGTGGTCAGTTTGTGTGTTAATGTGAGTTTTTTTTTTTACCAACTTTTTCAGTCTTTCAGAAACCAGTTTTGTAAGGTACCTTCGTGTGCAAACTGCCTGCATAAAGGCAGCGAGGATTTGAGTCAGCTTTCAGACACAGCCATTGTCCATATTGGATGATAAATGTCTAATGCTAACAGGCTAATTTGCTACATTACAAATGTTTTCAAATTTTAGATCTCTCATTTCTTAGGTATATGATTTTATGACATTCTAAGCACCAAGTCCAAACTTAAACACTGTCTACATGCTTATGTTTGTTTACATTGCAGCGCAGTGTGGGCGTCACACACAAAATATTTCAATGCAAATAAGACCCCCAACTGCTCAGATCCTAGTTAAAAACATACGGAGATGGAGAGTTGCGACTTTAATCTTTATCTTCAACCCAAATGGTGGCAAACTGTAATATTAGATTTTATTGGATGATTTCTGAAAGTTATTTATTCTATTTTTGAAACTAGCAATAATGGTATAGCTTGTAATGTATGGTATTATTTTATTGTAATTAGCATTGCTTGCATATTTAACATCCACAGATTGCTAACATTGCAAATGAGATTGTGTTTATATTAATTAATTAAACTTTTAGCGAGCTACTTCTTTGTCTGTCTGCAACATAAACGGTTGGGTAGACAGTTTGAGCAGTAGTTGATCTGAATGTGAAATAACGAGAGTGTGACCAGCCCTTCTGTCTGGTTAAGCCTGAATGCTGATTTGATTGTTAAGACAATCAAATTTAAATGTACTAATGACTGCAGGACGAAGGGTGTGGTACGAGCATTACCTACAGAGATCAGTGAAAGCGAGGAAAGGATATAACACCCCTCCCTCAAAAGACGCACACACACGTTCGCGCTCTCGGGGGATGATAATAGGAAGACACAGTGGGGCTGTGATTGCATCAGCGCTTTGATCTGACCGCTAATTGCTGGTGACAGACAGGGTAGCGACAACGCCATTTCCCTGCTTGATGCAGGGGCCTCTTATTCTCAGAGAAAGAGAGAGAGAGGCTGAGATGGGCTTTAGAAAGCTCGATTTAATCAGGGCCCTCACGGGAGTCCAGATAAATCCACATTAGCTTGGTGCGGGATTAACTAGAGAAAAGAAATCAGCTGTAAACCCCTTAAGGTGATAGTACCAGGACTTCCATATTAGTGTGAAAGACACACACACACTTCTACATCAGCATCACTGATGATGTGTTTTCTAACAACAAAGCCAACATCATATGCTGAAGAATAATACACACTCGGCTGGTCATTACTGCAAATAGTCTTGCATCACCCTGAAGGGGTTTATTTTGTGATAATGACTGGCTGACTGCACATTTGCCTGCTTTGTACACAGCCACTTGCTGTATAAATAATTAAAATGACATGAACTACTAATTTGAGTTGAAATGCAGAGACCACAGAGTGTTGTAAGACACATAAAACTAGCACAAACATGTATGGAATCAGTTGACTGGTGCAATGGTCAATTATGTAGTTTACATTATACAGTTTAATAGACATTACAGTGACATCACACAATTGGGAACTGTGTATAAATAGTGAAACCTATGGTATACAGTAATCTATTATATAATCCCATGTAAAACTATAAAACCAGTTTCAGCTTTATAACACTGCCTGCAAAGTAGGGATGGTTTCAGATTTTAATGATTAATTCAAATGTAATGTTTTGGCATGATTTTATTTGATTGTTTTAATAAATAAATTGAACAACTATATATATATTTTTTGTTTCATATCGCACAGCCTTACTGCGAAGTCTGCAAAAAGTAGCCTATAAAAAAAAATAAAGTAGGCAAAAAATCCAACATATGAGTAAAATGGAAAATGTATTAAATAATAATATTTGTAGGGTGGCCATATGTGCCATTTATACAGGACACATCCTGGCCATGAGTTTTATATTGCCTAAACATCCAAAGTAGTCAAACAATCATGGCATGTTGCGCTTGAGAAGGTGAGACATGTTTGTTCATTTGTTCGACTTGAAGCTGTGCAGCGATCATTGTATAACACCAGCAAGAGTGGTTTGAAAGCATAAGGAACCATCTGCAATGGTATCTATAGCTCTCGTGAAATGTCATACAACGATCAATCTGCACAGTGCAAACAGCCAAAACCTGGACATTTTAGAAATCCTGGCAAGGGTGCGACCCGTAAAAATGCGGCGTATGGTAAACCTAAATATAATTTTTTTTGGAATTTAGGAATTATATTATGCCTTTCTGAAAAAAAATTAGGCCAATTCTCCAACTATCTTTTGTAAACTGAGTGTTTTAAACCCACACAAACGTTTTACTCTTTTCTCCTTGTCGAAAAAGTATATTATTTCCCTTTTTTTTTTATTCCAAGTTTTTCCGCTCGAAACCAGTACCTTTATCTATACAAAAACTACTTGACCATAAAAAAAGTTATGATGGACCAATCAGAATGAAGTACTACAGAGAGCTTATTTAAACACACAGTTCTTGAACAGACCACATATAGTCATGAAAACAGCATTGCTCCCACACTGATGCATCACAGTAGTTTTCGCATTGTGATGCGACAATGCTTTGTTCTTCCACACTGGATTCATAATAATTAGCGCACGCTTGGATATCTCCATATTGACAGAAGAAAAGCTACCAAACTGCACAAGACCACAGGAAACTATTGCCACAATATATCCACTCCAAGCAGACGCCGATTGAAATCATCAGACGCCACACCCAATTAAACTATGCAAACAAGTATTTAAGGAAGACTCAGAATCTGTCCATCTCCATTATATTTCCTGTTAATCCACCCTCTATTCCTTGTCTTCTTGCCCTGTGGGTCTCTTAAATCTCGCTGCCAATATGCATGCCATTACGGCCAGCCCAGTCAAGCTGGGGTCTTTCTGGAAGTCTTGAACAGGTTTGAGTCGTTCTGTGCATATCGAGTTAACTGGGGCATGTCATCTCCCAGGCAAGCAAATCAATCTTTTTTTTTTTTTTTTTTTTTTTTGAGTGATCAGTTCAAACCTCCAATGTCATCCCTCCATCTTTCCTCCAAAGCACACAGTTATATTCTCTCTTTCACTTCCTACACTCTCACCCCCCGCCCCCCCCCCCCCCCCACCTACCTCACTCTTATTCTCTTTATTTTCCAATTTTTTTGTCACCCTCCCAATTTTTCTTGCTTTCCTTCCCTCCGGGTTCTCTGGTCAAACCTTACAGGGAGCTTACTAATGAATCAAATGAGCTGTCGACACAGGAAAACCTCTGGACCAAACTGCTGGTATGCAATAATTAGTGTGTTTGGGGCCGGGAATGTGAGTAGTTGGGAAATACACACACCCGCAAACACACTTCCACACACGTTACAGCAGCAAAGGTCATTTGTTATAACTGCGCCTGAAACAATAGTTAGAGTTTTTGGAGCACAGGTCATTACAAAGTGGCTGATTTCTCAAAGTCATTATGAAAGGCTATGAGCGCCTGTGATTTAACATGAAGAAATACGATCTTGTGCAATGATAAGAAACAATAAAGCTAATTTAGGTTTTTCTGCCTCTCCTGGCAGAAAGAGCTTGCGGAAATGGATCTCTCCTGCTTTAAAAGGGAGTTACATATCACATATTGGCAGATGTAGCGAAAATCATTCAGCCGTTTTTTTATGCATTCGTGTCTTTCATGATACATTTCATATCCCAGAACCCCTTCACTTTCCCTTAACACCACGGCAGCTGATATAAATCACATTTCTAATGCAAGTGGTCAATGTTCAGTTATTCCCGTCAGCATATTCTCAGCTGAGCATTTATCAACTTTTACCATCTGTCTCTCCTCTCTGTGCAAGTCCATTTTCAAACTGCTTAATTTGTGTGGATTTGTTTGTAGAAGAATAATTTGTATAAAAATGGAAATTGTCAGTATTTTACTCAAACCCATTTAATGGCTTTTTTCTAATGTAAAACATCAAAGAAGATATTACCCAAAATGTCCTTTCTTCTGTTTTCCACAGAAAGAAACTGGATGGTAATTTATAACACCAAGCTCCAAAAAGGGAGCACATATTTGGGTACAACTTAACAAAAAAAATAAAGTAATTAATAATAATAATAAATTGGGCCACTCGTTAATGTAGCTAACGCATTAACATCAACTTACCATGAGCAACACATTTGCTGTTTTTAAATACTTTTACCTAGCATATATATATATATATATATATATATATATATATATATATATATATATATATATATATATATATATGTGTGTGTGTGTGTGTGTGTGTGTGTGTGTGTGTACTTCATATAAGGATAGTTTGCTGAAGCATTACATGTTTGTTCAATAAAACACACTTAAGAATGTTTTATTTGAATAATGCATGCTTGAATAATTCAGAAGGATGCTTTGTTTTTACAGTTTGGCTGTTTTATTTTACACAGTTGCTACTGTTGATGTTGTTGTTAATTGAATACTTGGTTAGCAACACCTGAGGTTTTCTACTTGTATGATCTGTTTGTGTGCAAAAATAATACAGAGGTTGATACCAATGAAATGTACTCAAAAAAATGTTGGAAAAAAACTTGCAGAATCATCGTCCATTAACCTCTTGCACAATCCACTTTATTTTTAACACATTTCTAGTTTGGCCATTTGTAACTTGTGTAAGGCATTAGAAATCCAGTTGTTGGATTTTATTTTTTGCAATTGAAAAAAACAACCTGTCACGATGCTTGATATTGCAAACTGGTGCTTCTTACTATATTATTTTACTTTTGTAATCCTGAACACACCATTTTTATAAAGTCTTGGGACATTTACAGAAAATGGTGGACACTTCCAAGTCGTCTCAAGGCATTAAGCTAGTTTTTTTTTTTTGTGAAGAACAGTATGATCATGTCAAACTTGATGAGAATAGAGTCTGCATTTTGTATTTGAAGGAGTAAATGAGATTTGAGAGATCCTCCGGGAGGAAGATTAGTAGTGAATCGCTTTAATTTCAGTCTATTCTTCACACAAAGTTATTGTAATTTTATGTAATTGCTTTAAGGTACTTTATGTAATCCTTTCTGGAGCTCGCCAGAATGAATCACCGACCACATTTACCGTATGGAAAAGAGCAGCACTGACAATCTGTGAACTATCTGTGAACCTGTGCTGCTTTGGCTAATGGCCTGACAGAGCACACAGCCTACAGAACTGCTAACACGAGACGAGCCAGGGCCTTAGCCAAACGCAACAATCAGAGTACCAATATTTACACTGAAGACTGAATTCTCGATGTGTGTTCCACAGCCGGTTTGAAGAGAAGAAAAATGAGCATGTCTGGCAGCCATTGTGGCGAGCTCTATCTTTCTTGAGGTCGGTTGCAGCAGCGGTGTGTAACGTACCTCAGCAGCGCAGAGTGTAATTAAGAGTGCACCATAAGTGGAGCGTGTCCCTGCGGAAAATGAGGCCACGGCTGCAGCCACTGGAGGTGATGACGGCTGCATGACTACAGGGCAAGAGAGAAAGAGAGAGCGCTCTGTTCCAATCAGACTCTCAAAAACAAACATGCTAGCAAACCTGGAGGCCTATATTTAAAAGGCTGACAGAAGAGAGCAGGGAGAAAAGGTGAGAGAGCAAATGATGAGATCCGCCTGCGAAGAAAAATAAATCTGATCAGGATGTCCTTAAAGGAAACACGCTGAGCGAAGAGACAGACACCAAGAAAGAAATGCTCTGCTATTATTAGCTTCTTGATAACGAAGCAAGAAATAGCATCCAACAGCTATTGCACAGAACTATCTGAGGGCATGTACGGGAAAGTTCAGTGCATTTCGTGCACCCCTACCCCCTGAGGGGTGAAAGCGTTTTCGAAAGTTTCACAAAATGCGCCATGCTATACTGTCAAATTCTCAAGACCTTGAGATCAGAGTCAACATTCTGGATTGTTAAACGGACATTCCACCCAAAATGAAAATTCTCTGAAAATTTGAACTGACTTACTCTCATGTTGTCCCAGATGTGTATGACTTACTATCATTATCAGATGAACAAAAACCAGGAAAAATAATCCATGTCTGTGAGGTTCTGTAATGTAATTATATGGGACAACCAAATTCGATGCTTCAAAAACCACAAAGTTAACACTATGATAAACCATACATATATGGTTTAAAAACTTAGTATTTTCTTGCATCACTTGTTCACTGTATGCGAGGAGCTTAACAATAGAGCCCATCATAATCAGCAATGTTGTTGTACACTCAATTCTGGAGGTCCTGTACACATTATACAGATTCACAAAAATTGATTCTTTTTCTTCAAATTTAAAGAAAGAAAGCCCAATAGATCTGGGATGGCATCAAATAGCAATCAAACCTTCTGGATGAGGAACAATGCAACACATATCTCCATTCCCTTCAAACTTCCTTAGCTCTTCCTTCCTAAAGTGGTTTAAATCTGCCTGGCTGAATGGGGTCAAGCAACAGAGATGGAAGTCTTCCTGGCGAAGCACACCAACCTTTTAAACGAAAACAAGCTCTGTTATCCTGATACAGAATTTTCTGGTATCCTCTGGCAGTGCAAAGTCACAGATGCTCATCCTTTGCCTGGAAAACAAAGTAAAGCTAACTTTCTTCAGCTCTTGCAGAAACCACTCGTTCCAGATGTGTGGATGGGCCGTTCTTTAATGCCATCAGTGCATTAACCCCTGACCGTTTTAAAAGGCCCGACCGGTTTCCTGCCCCCCTCAAGGAAAAAAACAACTTAAAAGGCATGTGGTGTTGTCAAAATAGGAAACTCGTCGCATAGATCTTCAAAGGAGTTTGCTGGGGGACTTAGCATGGTCTGACGCCAGTCTTTTTAGCAACATGTGGATGCCAATTAAGAAAAAAATTTGACCTTTCACAACAGGTGATGAAACAAAAACTTTTTTCTGGATTTACCTCTCGGTCACACAGAAGCAAGCATCGCTGCCAAACACCCCCACATTTGGCAGCTGAACTGTAGCCATCCATGGAGATAGTATGTGTTTACGAACGTGTGTGTATCCACCAAGTGCCAATACTGGGAGATCTGGCACATCACCTGTTGCCGTGTGTGCGCTCGTGCTGCCGAGGGGAACCATCGCTTGGCCAGTGTTTATGTTTGTATCATTTTCCTGTCCCTGAAACAGACGGCCATCGCCTTCTCCAGAGGAAACGCAAGCTAAAACAAAGCCAAATGAGGAGACTAAAATATTTGCAGACAAAACATCATGCAGAAACGTGAAAATAAAGGTTCGGTTCAGTTGTTTTTTTTTTCTTTTTTTTTTCTTTTATGAGGTTGAAAATGAAAATAAACAGCAATATCAGTAAGCCAAACTGTACTCTCAGTTCTCAGTTAGGCAATGATAAAAATGTTATTTAAATATGGCCCAATGATTTCAACAATGCAGAAAACTCATGTCAGAAATGCTTCATAAAAATGGAATTAGGAATGGAATTAAATCGCAAAATGGACTATTGTCTGTGAATATTGAAGCACAAAAAGGCTGCTTTTTTAATAAGAACTCATGTTCTACATTATGTTTTTACATTTTAAAAATAAATTTAATTGTTAATGTTTTGTGCCTATATTGTTTTTGATTATTATTTAGCGATTAGCCATTTCTGAAAATAAATAAATAAATATGGGGGACACTAAGACCTTCTGGGATAAAACAAAATTCATAGTGCCCCAAAAAATAAATTAATAAAATAAAATAAAATAAAATAAAATAAAATAAAATATGAAAATTCCACTCTTTCGGCCTACATCTTTAAACCTAGGATTACTGAAATGTGTATTAGAACTTGGCCCCATTTACTACTTCCAGAGATACACTGAGAATGTTTACATGTGGTCTATATATATGGTCTTAGTGTTAATCAGGGGTTTGCACAGAATAAGCTGCAAAAGCTGCTCCATATGTCGAGATGGCAGTGAATGTCATCTACTAAGATTGCTGAAAAGCTCTGCGACTTTTTCCTCCTTCCTCTGAGCACTTAAATCTCCTATATCACAAAAAGTGTGAGTCAGTATTTTCTCTTGGTGTCTTTGTGTTTGTGGTCTGCAGTCAGGCTCTGGCTGTAGGCTCCTAATGCCTTACGTAAAACCCCCTGTCATATCCACCTTTTGCACTGAGACGGCTTGACAAATAAGTGATGACCGCTCACATTTTTAATTTAGGAGACTGATGAAAAATTCATAGTGGCAACACAAGGCCTTGATTTAAAAACAATCCACCCTGCCCCCAGCTTCCACCATCACGTCTCCTTTTCTCTCTATCTAACCAATGTCGCGTCCACCTGAATCTCTTCACACATCTAGAGTGACTCAGACCACAAACCAAGCCGAATGACTAGTTGTCCAGGTAAACTCCCCTTTCCCTCACACCATGTCCTCGGTGTGAATGCTGATGAGTCTGATCTAGCTGGTGCTAACAGCAGAAGGCCGATGTTGTAATGGTTTGGTTCTCTCAATCTCATTTTGAAGGGGTCACACTACACTGTCACTTTCATTAGCATGCATGTGAACGTGGGAGAGCTGGAACAAAAGGCATATGCATAGATGTTTCATCAAAAGTAATCACATTTGGTGAACTTTCATTTACAATTTCGTAGAGTAAGAACAATATTGACATGCTTTTTGTTCAAATGTCACAGACTGACCTCTCTCATCAATAAAATTAATACAAACTTTAAAGCTACATGGTTTGTAGTGTAGCAGGACCGTGAGTAGATAAAATGTTAGCATTTATCTACTCACAACCTAACAACCTTAAGTTTCTATATTTTGTTCTTCGAATTACATTTAATATGTGCAGAATTGGTTTAATTGTGTTCAAAGTCATCCCAGCTTCTGTGGCCATTTTCATGGCGAGAATTATTATGGCTAATTTATCCCATGCTTTTATAATTTATTTGTGCTAAAAACTCCAAAACTGTATTCAGCTTGACTCAAAAGTTATAAATCCCTTCAAAAATTAAAGATAACTACATAAAAATGTTTTCTCACAAAATTAAAACCAGCGCAATCTAATAAAATATGCTTACTGGATAAAGGGATTTGGCAAAGAGAACATGTTGGAGGATCTACCCCTAGTATTAAAAATTGTGTGTCATCCTGGAATGACCTATTCTACAGCGGCTATAAAGAATCTGGTCCCATCGGAGAGAAAATTGATAGATATTTATTTTTAAAACATTGGGACTAATTTCATGGAGTTCATTCATTGTATATATAGATCCCACTCTGTTTGCCATTTATTATTAACATATGAACAAATTATTGCATAGGAGGTGCTGCAATAATTTCAAGATCTGCCATAATGCTTCTTTTGCAGCAGAGTCTGCTTCCTCATTTCTTTTGATTCCAAAGTGCCCAGGTACCCAACAAAACCAAATATTAAAATTATGATCCTCTAGTTCTAGCAGTTTAAAACAAAATAATCATGATAAGTGCTGGATGATCATTTTTAAGGGATAACCATATATGGTGACAACACCTCCCAATGTCTACCGAAATCATGGCAAGAAAGCGGTACTGACAGAGAAGCCATTCTGTGCTCTCATTAAACAGATCAGCACAGTCTCTGAAAATGGGATCTCTGCACAGTGCATGGTTTGCCAATCTTCCTGCAAAGCGAGATCAGCCATGACACTTTATGTCTAGCTTGAACTATAAAATGACCGATTGGGTGTTTACAATTAAAGGAGACAGGAAATATTCGGCTCCACTTAATTTTTGTAGTATTAGCATTCTACCACTAGATTCTCTGCGTAAACATGCAAAAAATTGTGCTTATATTTACACATTCCAACATATAAGTACAAGTTGATCCCACACTTTGTGTGAAACTGTTCTTACACACTCATTATGTACACATTTGTCACTCATTTTTATTGTGGGGTGTAAAGTAATGAATACACAAATTGTGTGTCTATCCATAAAACTTTTTTTAGCATTTGAAATTTAAAGGGATACTAAACCCCAAAATGACAATGGCAACGTTATGAAGTGACTAGAATACTTTTTGTTCACGAGGAAAACAAAAATAACGACTTTCTTCAACAATCCATCTCCTATTTGTCTCTCCGCAATACCATAGCGCCATTTTGGAGAATATCGGCTGGATGCAAGCAGCATTCGCTCTTCTAAGTCACCCATGCTATGTGAACACACGGTTTTTGTTCAAATCAAAGCGTAAATAAATGTAAAAAAAAAATATCTTTGTGTCATGGCTGACACAGAATAGTTTATGCTCCTTGAGTTCAGCGGATATTTTGCAAAATGGCACAACGGTGATGCGGACAGTAGAGTGGAGTAACCCTTGGGGTGGAGTAACCCTTTAATTATTGAAAGGGCAGCAAACTATTGAGATAGAGAGAGAGAGAGAGAGAGAGAGAGAGAGGGAGAGAGAAAGCCACATTAGCTAGACTCAAACCCACATTGCTTACACAGTCACCACAGTTTGATTTATGCTGACCACTAGAGCTCAGTTTCTTTTTCTTCATCTAACCAGAACTTCCACCCTACAAGCCAGAGATGTAAGTTGAAGTTTAAAGCAGTATGTTAGCTTTTAATGACTTTTTTCCATGACTGAGGCAAACAGAAGCAGACTTTGGTAGTTTCCCAGCTGTTTCAAAGGTGGAGCAGCTCCTAGCCTTCACGCATCATGCTCCAGCCAGCTGTTCTTCATCAATTTTTCTCCTTATCACAGCTGCAAATGTGAATAATCCATGATCTCTCCTGTTCGAATGGGTGGGCTTGAGCGTTCGCTTGCTCTCTGCATGTCTCGCTCTCCCTTCTCTTCTTCTCACTTATCCTCAGGACAGATTTTCATCAGGCCTGCTCAATGTTTAACATGACAGGGTTCCATGGACATCACATGCAGGGGCTGCAGCGAGGCGACTGGTTTAGCTTGATGGGGTCAGATTTTGAGTCACGGCCCCTCGAGCACTCTTACAGCACCTATCAAAAGCAAGACCAGGATCGTGGCAGATGAAAATGTTTACCTTACTGCACACATCTGCTCTCTCTCTCTCTCCCTCTCTCTCTCCTGTGTCATTCTTCTTCAAGATGTTTTGATGTCGGATGAGGTCCGTATGCTTAGGGAGTCATGGAAGATTTCAAAGAAAGGTTTATTTTAACCATGTAAACCTTCCATTCCTGTGACAATCTGTAGGTAGACTTTGGTTCTTATAGTAAAGCAGAGACAAATGTGAAGTAGACTGAAAAAGCAAGAGAGAAAAAACAGAAAGGGGGACCCTAATAATGACCAGGCTGTGGCTAGACGCAAGATTTAAAGTGACAGTGGACAAGTCATCCATTATTTATAGCTCTGGAGCCAGAGTATTTATTTTTTCAGCGGGCGTGAACAGTGAGGGATCGTGGCACAAAACAAGCAGCCAGTCATGGCCCATTCCCGTGACTGTCAGCTGCCCCACCGCCACTGCTAACGTTAGCAACCACGGCCCTCGGGAAACCAAGTAACTGCAGTGCCTGTACCTCAATCAGAAAGCCAAGGGCAAAAGCCCCGAAACCCTGAGAAAACAACAGGCTCCGTGGCTGCTTACAAACACCTGTGGTTGGCAAGACTACAAGGACCAAAATGTAGCACTGCCAAATGAATTACTCACAGAATACTTCTTATGTATGGGATATATTTGTAGTATATATATTTGTACATTTGTAGAGAATATTGAAACAATAGTCTTATATATATATATATATATATATATAAGACTATTGTTTCAATATTCTCCTTTTAAACAGATGCATCTTAAAATCACTCCCATTATAAGAGACCACTGAAGATGCGTTGCACATTCACTTGAAAGACGGTTCTATTTTTGGCACAGCTACTTCAACCATTTGGTTTTCCCTGGCCTTTGTAAATTATATAAATTAAAAAAACAGCACACATTTGAATTTTCTTGAAATTAAAATTACATCAAAGTAAGCTTGTGATGATTCTGGACTCTGATGTATACATTTAAATCTTCCTTTGATTCTAAACATATGTTATGAAATGTAATGTAAATTAGCTGTATCGAGTTCATTAAGATTTCAGGTTAACACCTTGTCTACACTAGACACGAGAGGGGTCGTGTGACAAAATACAATAGAACTCAGTATAATTAGTGATGCTGTCTACAATGGATGCGGTGCAGCACGGCATGAAAAATCCTCGACAGTCAACTGCTGCCTCGTTCTATTTCTGATGTACTGACAAAAAGTTCAAATGATTTAAGTTGTTCAATTGTCAAGTTCGGTGTAGGCATGAATATATAAAGAAGGAAAAGTGTATATCTTAAGTCTGCAACTGGGCATGCTTTCTCTAAAAGGTTTTCACTGTTTTTCACCCAAGTTACTAAGTTAAACTGAAATTGTTCTACACTGGAACAAATATCCTATTTAGTACTGTATGTCAATCAATCTGGTACATAATTATGAAAGAATTATCAAAATGCCTTTAAAATAGTTTTATTTGGAATATACCATTTCAACTCACTACATGCAGCTGTAGAAACACTAACATTTTAAATAAAATAATTTTGTTATTTAAAAAAAGGCAATTGAGGCTAATCTTAATTGGTTTACATTTAAGATACAGTAGATTCACATAGAGATTCACGAGTTCACCCTTACATCTAATCTGAAGTTGAACAGTAGGCATATTTTGCCTTATAGCCAAAGCATAGCCCCAACCCAAATTCCCCCTATCCCTAATTTGGGATAAATAGATTAGAAGTGAGAAATGGGGTGGAGGAGGGATGCCGAAAAACTGTCGTGGGACAGGAGGTAGGAAGACTGGATATATATATATATATATATATATATATATATATATAGATTTTGGTTCATTTGCACTGCCAGTGATTTCCCAGAATCTGTGCTTGTGTTCATGCACAACCCATAAAGGTCCCGGAATGACACGTGACATCACAACGTGACGTGTAATGTTGAAAACACTAGACACGTTAACTTTCCCTTAAACTGGTGAATGATCTCAGCTTCAGTTTCACTGTTGAAAGAACAGCTTGAATACTTCCTTGAATACTTGGGGGAAAGTTACTTTTATAAGTAATGCAGTAAATAATTGTGTTACTTGCGCCAATGTTTTACATTAGTTTGCATTACTTTTTGTCACCAGAGCTGGGCTTTTTATGGTTATTATTATTATTGATTTAAATAACAAAAATCTAAAAGTTACTTTTTTGCCAGCTGTCCGTTCACAATAAAAGTGAAATTAATAAAACCTCCAATTGAAAGAAGTGCCTCACTCCCAATTTCTCTCAACATGGGGACAAGTGTCGGTGAATAAATGGGAAAACAAAGTAACTTGCATATTTATTTGAAAAAGTAACGCAGGTATTTCATTGCAAATTTAGAAATAATGCATTAAAAAAAAATTCAGAATATAGAATTTGTACGTTAATTGTACTGCGTTACCCCAAGAAGGAGAAATGAATCTTAAATACAAGTTTGAAAATAAAATACATATTTCCTGTTCGTGCTCCAACTTTACCTGTAGTTGTACAAGAAAACGATTTAGCACTTAAGTTGCCACATTAACTGCAGACCTTTCCTGGTCCATGTTTGGTTGAGTAATTAAGAAGCCATGAGCCAGGTTGGGAATTCCCAGATGTGGATTCTACTGTTGTGCCCTCCAGCATTCTCGATTACTACAGCAAACACCCTGCTGTGAAACCACATGCCTGATGCAAGTCACTCTCAACAGGATTGGCTTTTTCTTTGGGAAGTCGTGGCCTAATGGTTAGAGGGTTGGACTCCCAATCGAAGGGTTGTGGGTTCTAGTCTCGGGCCGGACGGAATTGTGGGTGGGGTGAGTGCATGAACAGCTCTCTTTCCACCTTCAATACCACGACTTAGGTGCCCTTGAGCAAGGCATTGAACCCCCAACTGCTCCCCGGGCGCCGCAGCATAAATGGCTGCCCACTGCTCCGGGTGTGTGCTCACAGTGTGTGTGTGTGTGTTCACTGCTCTGTGTGTGTGCATTTCGGATGGGTTAAATGCAGAGCACAAATTCTGAGTATGGGTCACCATACTTGGCTGAATGTCACTTCACTTTTGAATTAACAGGTGTTATGGCGATTCATGGAAATACTCAGTAATAACAGCACCCACAGTAGTCTTGTTCCAAAACCAATTGGATATAGAACTAATTGTGTATTAGTATTTGTGTGGTTTTAGTAATTACCGGATATTAAAAGAACTTTAGTGTGCACAAATTCTCAACAGCAGTTAAAATATAAGGGTGAAATTGTACATTATTTGTGTTCCTACAAGTGATCTCAGAAGAATCACTTGAAAGAGCATTCAACAACAGATGTTCTTTGGCCTACAGCCTGTTATCCTTTTGTAGGAAGCAGTGAAGTCATCTAATCAAAAGCTATGAACACTTGAATTATAAGTAAACCTAAACACATTAAATAATTAAATGCATAATTAATCTAAATAAATAACAGAGCAATGCAGTATTTAAGAGATTAAAAAAATAAACATGATCACATGCAATGGAGAGTCAACTCCGAGAATCAGAGATGACTAGTTTTTATATATTCCATTTCCCATAATTCATTTGATTAAAGTCAACAGTGACTCGCAGAGTGGATGTTTCGGAAACCATTAGAGCCTGCAATTTGCAACTAAAACTGTGATCATCATTCATGGTTAATACACCACTTTTAGGAATTTGGCAGCAATTTTTGTGGCTCTTCAGTGAAACAGCCGATATGTGGGACTGCTGTCGAGATTGGTCAGTGCATGTCAGGGTGGCTGATCTAAATCTGTCGGCCCATCTGGGAGAGCTCGCCCAGGGATTAGGTCAGAGCTGCAGACTGGCAGCGGTGCCAGTCCTGGACCAACAGCTGGTATGGGTCATATTTCTCTCTTCCGCCTCTCTCAGACAATCTCTTACTCTGTTTACATGGTTTATCAACAAACAGACACTGGAGCTGATATACAACTGTTTGGTAATACAGTAAGTCAGTGAACTTCTCTAGGTAGAAATACAGAAAAAGGACATAAGGGTGATGAACTTCTATTATAGTCACAGCTCCGAGGGTTAATCCCAAACAAGTCTTAACGGATGAGATGAGAGTCTTAGTTTTAAAACTACAGTGCACTGTCGGATTCTCAAGTAGACATGATGATAAAGATCAGCTTTTGGAGATATATGCAGTATAAACCTGCTGCACCTCCAGAAGATATAACCAAAAACACTTGTCATAACGAAACCAATTTCTGAACAAATTAGACTTGTCAGAGCTGCGGACATGAATAATAATCAAATCATGTGGCTTACTTAAGAGAGGTGTGCCACAACTGTCATAAGTGAGCAAATTTCACATTAAACTGAGTGACACAATCTCTTAGATTGACATGAAAAGAGCAACTCAAGACATCTCTGAGAAAAAGTAGACCTTTCTAAATTGGACTAAGTAGTAACCACTTAGAAACCAACGAGAACACCCAAGCAACCACTAGATATACTATAGCAACAACATAACAATGCTTTGTTATCCATTCAAAAGTTTTGTAGTTTTGTTTCTTAAAAATTAAGTTTTAAAGGGGGTTTTCACCATGATACCATAGAAGAGCCTTTTTGGGTTCCCCAAAACGCCTTTCAATGAGTAGTTCTTAAAAGAACAATGAAAACCTTTTTCTACTATAAAGAACATTTTGTGCATTGAAAAGAATCCACTGATGTTAAAGGTTCTTCATGGAACCACAGATGCCAATAAAGTGCCTTAATTTCTAAGAATGTGGTTTAACTATATATATATAAAAAAATAGAATATATGTAAGTATCTGTTAACATAACACAAAAAACCAATGCATCAGTGTACATTCTTTCAGACAAAAACATAAGGAGTGCATTGGCGTGACACATTTTAGGACAATTCTTTCCAGTCTGTCAGTAAACATCTGTGATAGTGGGTGGATAATTTTTATCTGCATCCTTTTGGCTTCCATTCCCAACTCCTCCACTATCCACACACTTTATGACCCACTTTGAAACATTGTGGCCATCATTTGAAACATGGCCTTATCCATCCTTGCATTAACCCAAGGCCTGATACTGTCACCCAGTCTGACCTCATTCAAAATGGACATGGAAGAGAAAATTCTCTTTTAGCCTAGTGATCTCTAACTACCTAGCCATTCGATCTCTTTGCTAAGACTGGTGTTTTGAACTCTCTGCTACCTTACTGTGCATTGTGGCTGCTATTGAAAGGAGACACTTTAAGGTAACATTTTCCTAGGTGAATGCTAGTTTCTTGCAAGCATCCTGAAATCAACTTTATTCAACTGGAAACAAGAAGACACAGAAAATAAGAATGTGCTATTATTGATCAGATTGTTCAGTTTGGGCTTACTGATTAGCCCAGACTGAACAAACCGTGAAACAAAATAAAAATAGATGATTTTGAATTGATAATATGCAGGCATTTTCCTAAGATTGAAACTATACAATTAAACAACACAAATAGAGTAATTTAAGTGAACAAGGGACATTTCGCCTTCGTAAAACTGCAATCTTAATGGCAAAGCCTCCAAAGCAGGGTCATAAACAAATGATTCCATATCACAAAGGCACTTGATATTCTCTGTAACTTTAAACCTGACTAAAGAAACCTGTCCCTGTCTAAAAATACCATATCACACAATAAAAGGCATGGCACATGGAACGAAGCAGCGTTTATCACACTCCTGTTTCCGTAACACAGCCTTTTTCAGCAGCCTGTGGCCCAGCAAAAGGCCATACCCTTGACCCTTGAGCAACCATATACCTCATGAACTTCCCCTGAGGTGCTTTCATTTCAACCAGCTTTCAATAATGGCCTGCCTGGTATTTTGATATTGAGATGAAGGACATGTTGTTGACTGTTCTTTTCATGATTGTATCTGTAGTTAAAGCCGGACAAAGATGGCTTAACAGAAAGGTCAAGTTTAAAGCAGTGCTAGTATGCATCCCAACCGAAATGCATGATATTCACGATAATTGGTGGAATGCATGAGATGTCTGGCATAGGTAAAGGCATAAAGAGTTATTGCTGTGTAGCAATACTCAGAGTTATGGTTGACACAGATCAAGGCTGTACTCAATAACACAATTATAGTAAGAGCTGCTGTAATGTCCTCATATGGTTGATGTAAAGAGAGGGGAACTTTGACCATAGCAGACTGCGCACCGCTCAGCAAACTCTGAACGGATGCATGATCTTTTTAATGAAGAAAATATGCTGGCCATGCACTACGTTTAAAAGTGGAGAAACTGGAGGAAGAGTTTTAAGTCAACATGAAATGAAATTTGCTTCTTGAATGTGACCTTTCTAAGTAAAACATGACATCCAGTGACCACTGGAAAACTTCACTACTTGAAATAAAATAGGCTAAAATGAATTAATACGAAACTAGTTGCCAAGGCAACATTTTTCATTTTCATTGACTTAAGTTGAAGTACTAAAATAACAAAAACTAAATCAACCAAAGAAATAAAAAAAACTTGATGAAAACTAAGCATAGTTTTAATAATAAAAACAATCAAATAAAAGTGACAAAAACACACCCAAACAAAATTACTTAAATAAACATCAAATGTAAAAATGAAATCCCACTGAAAATGTTATTTTAAAACTTATAACCACATATCAATGATACTACAATAACACTAATGAATTCTATAACAGGTTTGAGGGAAGTGGTTTAGTAAAAAGAATGATTATGTCACAAAATAGAGAAAGTTATTTCAGAGATGGAGCAAATTAATTACATTTTGATGAAAGAAAGAGTCAATTTCATTTCATGCTGACAATAGAATTCTACACATCTTCACTTAATTTACACTGCAGAGTCAAACTGGTTCATAAAACGAGACATCTGAAACTCAAGACTGATATTATTATATGCCCAAGACTATTAATAGCATATATCCTGTG
Source organism: Carassius auratus (assembly GCF_003368295.1). Lineage (NCBI taxonomy): Eukaryota > Metazoa > Chordata > Actinopteri > Cypriniformes > Cyprinidae > Carassius > Carassius auratus. Next base: position 8,274,191 of record NC_039257.1, on the reverse strand, counting down.
ACATTTGGATGAAAGAGACAAGTAGCTCTGATTTATACATTTAGAAGGAATGCTGACCTTTAAGTGATACAATATTTACTTAAGGGATGTAGAGGAGACCATTTTAAGACTGACAGAAAGACATTTGAACCTTTGTGCGACAGCACAATAATAGTTTCTCCACATCAGAAAGAAAATGTTCTCCATAGAGGAATTGCCATTTTAGTTTGTCAGTCTTCAAGGCAAATGCTGTGTTTGTTGTCTGTCAGTGCGAGATCAGAATCAACTTTTTAGCGCCTTGTCAAATTAAACCTCAATCTCACACAATATACATGTTTCAGCTCAACTTTGCATCAGCCTTGTAAATTAGACAGGAGGGGAAAAGCTTCAATATTAATTTCAGCCTCGCATCCTCATCGACGCCGACGTTTCTTTTCTAATTGACCCCGGGTCAAATGGGCCTGAGATAATATTTAGTTAAAATATTCTAATTTCCCGGGGAGTCGCATTTCCATACAACTTCACCTCATGCTTTATTTATGACTTTCTTTACAATTACCATGCAAACGACATCTTAACTGTCTCCTTCTCCCCCAACACAGAACAGTTTACTATGTATCAAACTGTATTCATTATTAATAAACCCCCTCTTATAAGTACATTAATTATTTAAGTATCCATGGGCCTATAGGGTGGGGTGTAGCACCCTCAAAGTGAGGTCACAAAATAAATTACTGTATATTTCAGTTAGAGGGAGATAAGTCGACCTCGACTGGTTTCTAAAAAAAAAAAAAGTAGTTGTTAATTTACACGTCTGGCTCACACCCTTTCAGGACTTGGTAAACTTCACGCAGTAGTTGTTGCTGTTTACTTTGCTCTCTCAGCAGGTGTGAGCCCCTGTTGTTTAGAGCCCCTTTACTCAACCTCGTTTCTTTCAACTCACAGGAATCCCATCATCTTCGCCTCCAGCAAGCTGTTTCTCTCGTGAGCATGTGTTTATGAGCGGCAGTCTCACATTTGATCCCCTCACGTATAATAAATCTTAACGGGGTGGAGACCAAAACCTTCCCCATGGTTTTACAGCTTTCTGTTTAAAACGACTGGATTTCTAAAAGGTCCCAGCGTGTTTTTTGTGCGAAATAGTAAGGTGGAATCTTAAGAGATACTTATAAAACTGTGCAGCAACAAGTTGACCTGCAATATGTGCGATGGTAATCATTTGAAAAATGCAGCGTGAAAGCAGTTAATAAATAATTGCGTACCATTTAACCAGTGTGAATCCAGTTGATTTCACTAGCCAACTATCCCAATCAGCTTGTCGGTTGTACTGATGTCGGAGATGGCAACAAACGTAAGGCCACCTCAAACATGAAACATCTGATGCAGGAATGAATCGTTTGAGTGTTGACAATGAATCTGTTCACGCAAGAGATCTGAAAGATTCGCTGTGTCCGAATCACTCATTGTTCAGGGTCAGCTAACAAATTGAATATTTACATAATAACATATATGAACGTGACGTATTAATATGGACACCTCTGAATGTAAACACATTAAATCAAGGGGTATATATTTATAATATTCACTACCGTGACAAGAACGAACAAAAACGAGTGAACGAATCCGACGCTGATGTAAATACCAAAATTATTTATTTTTCAACACCACGCCCACTGGGGATTAAATGACACAAAATCGGAGTGACCAGAAATACAATATTATTCTGACATAGGCTTATAGCTATGAATGGACTTTTTTTTTTTTTTTTTTTTTTTTAAAGATACAAAGAAAAACAAAACGCATATTTGATCAATGCGTCAAGAAAAAGCCCCCCATGGGTTAATTTCTCCTGAAAATTTTGCAAGTTTTGCAAATGACTCATGTGTTTCACCAACCACTCTAACAAACAACACGTGAATATTATCGTTTTGAGACCATTCAACCAGCACTTTAATCAAGGCATGGTAAAAACTATTTTACCTTGAAAAATAAATAACCTTATTTTGGAACTTTGCTCATTTTGCCACCTTTGTGGTTTAATGGATTGTTTGTATATATATATATATATATATATATATATATATATATATATATATATATATATATATATATATATATATATATATATATATATATATATATATATATATGCCTATCTTTATCATTAATAAACACATCTAATATTTTATTAATCTTGAAAATATTCCATGCTATGGATGTCGATTTATAAGGGTCATGTAGAACGTATCCAACCATACATTGATAAATAACATTAAATGATATGAGTGTAATCACATCGCTTGTGTATGGAGTCAGAGAAAACCCATTAAGATCATCTGTTCGGTAGACTCTGTTTGCTCCGGGACACACCTGTTTACTTTCCCCAGCAGTTTATTCATTCACAGGCGCGCATAACCAGGCACCCCCTGTTGTTTAAGGACCAACCACCCCCAACTGCTATCACCCCCGTATAGTTTAAACGCTTAACCAATCGCAGGACCCGGGGGGCGTAGGCCAACGGCAGTCCCTGTGGACTGAGAATTACTTCATTCTCAAACTCGATGTTCTCCAGTGGGAAAAAAGCGCCTATTTTATTCATCGAGCCAGCATTCAGTCAGTAGTACAACAGGCAGCGCAGATCGTATCCTCGCCTTGCCGCTTCATCACAAGAGAGTGAGGAGTGAACAGAGCAGTACGGAGGGAACTGTGCGCAAGAGGAGGCGTTTATGTGCGCTATAGAGCTGTGGTGCTGAAACGCGCTCAGTTGCACCGGCGAGCGGAGCCCCGCTGAACAGGAGAAACGGAGATTTTTGTTCTATCACCCCTATACGGAGGATTTTCTCCAGACATTTGGATTGATTCAAGACCCGCGCATTGAAGCATCTTAATTTGAACAACATTTTGTTGGGAAATATTAACTGAACACGGGAACGATCGAGAGAAAGTTCTAAACTTTAAAGAGACGACCTGCATTGATGCTTAGACTGTTTTCCGATGGCAGTAGAGACTTCCAGCTCTCAGAGCTGAGGTTAACATAATCTGCTGTGTTTTAATTTTTTTTACCCAATTCAAGAGGTGGGCGAGGACCAGCTTCCACATCCAGTCCAGCCGGAGCTTTCGTGCGCACAATTTCAGTCTGGACTGCAGGACAAGTGTTGAAGACTCCGGAAAGATGTTGACGTTTTACATCGCATTGTGCCTATTAGGAACAGGTAAGACGTTTTGTTTTAGTTCAGTAACTATTCTAATGATAGAATCGGATGGTTGTGTACTACTTAGCGCTGCGTCAACCTAATCATTACGCGATCACCGATCGTTCAGCGTGCTCCGTTTTAAAGTTAACGCAGTGGTGTTTCATAATTGCTTGCATAATTTTGTGACATATGAGGTCCTATAGTTAGACCCTGCCGATATATATTGGGCGAGTGGCACTGCGCCAAATGCAAACAAGGCTAATTTGGAAATTAAACTTGTCCAATACAGGCGTGTACTCCAGCATAATGCAGCTGATGTTAATATACTGCTCACTGTGCCCCTACAGAAAAGTCCTGTGGCAGTGCCGAGGTACAGTGATGGAATCATATTGTAGCTAAATAACAAATAATAGCTACCGAAATGTATTCGCATATTTCTGCAAGGTAATTCATGGTGTTAGTTTTCCGGAACATAAGTGCCATAGTTTTTTTGGCAGGATGTTTGGTGCATTTATTTTTGTAAACTCTAGTTAAAAATCCTTTTGTGTGCATATGAAGAAATACTCTGGCACACGGAAACCCGCTTAAATATGGTGTGTGTATGCATGTGTTAAGGATTGAATGTGCTTTGGGAACTTTTCGTTGTTGTTGTTTGATGCAATCGCGAGAGCATCAGTACATGGAACAAGTGGCTGCGTTTCTGACTAATTATGCATTATATTCATAGTGGACTGGAGGATAGCCTAATGTACATGACACACTTGAGGATGTTATCCAGTGCCCTATTTAGTGAGATCATCCAGACAGCAGACTTAGAAAGAGAAAAGTTGAAGAAAGAATGAACCAGGTGTGAACATGATAATGGCCATCAGCAAACACCCTTCTGAGGGTTTGGGAAAGTGTGTTAAAAGCCACGAAGGTCTACTGCATAAGAAATATGCTGATCACAGTCTCCAAAACAGAAGAAACACCTTTTAATAATTTCACAACCAACGCCATCAGGAAGGCACAATCTCCTCTCTCAAACAGAATAATTCAACAGCATTAAATAAATATAAATGGTGCCGGGCAGAGGTGCGACATTTCTCGATATAGTCTAAGGGGAACCGGGAATGCGCGCGATCTGAAAGATTATGCTCGTTGCAGTGTTGATTTATTCATTATTTTGTACTTTATGTAGTAGTGTGGCCGCGGGCATCTCTCGCTATCCTGATATGTTGTAAGTATGGTTGAGCTGGCTATCGCTTGCTGCACTCAGTGTGCTGTCTCTTTGTTTCTGACAGAGACAGCAGCGCTGCAGAGTAGGATTGGGAGCGGGCAACTGTTTCCACTCTTTAAAGAAGACCGAAAATGAATGTTTTTTTGTGTGTTTTTTTTTTAAGGATTTAGAGGATTTCAATAAGGATTCTCGAAAAGGTTTTATTTTTTTAACACCGACACGGACAGAACACCGCACAGTGCGATCTGACAGTGCGATGAGTGCAGTCCGACTCCCGAACGAATGACTCTCATGAACAGGTTCTTTTTAGTGACTCACAGGCATACATCGTCAACAGTAGGCTACAGCATGATCCCGAATGAACAACTCGTATGAGTCGGCTCTTTTTTTTTGTGAATAACACATTCAGCGTGACAGTTGTTGTTCAATTTCAGAACAAATGACTCTTATGAGCGGGTTCTTTATAGAGAATCAAAATCAGTGCTAGCGGACACTGAATCAATCTGGCTAAACTGTTATTGTCATTACTTGTTATACCTACTCTAAATGAAGCAAAAACTGTTACAGTGTTATGTTCAGACTCAGCTTCTCCAAATCAGTGTACGTTTGTGGGCTAAATAAGTTGTAAAGATTTAGGGAAAGATGACGCCTGTCACACAAGTCATTAAAAAGCATTTCTTTTCTTAGAACTATTTATATTTTATGAGCTATTTAATTAATTCTGTTGAAATATGATTAACATTTCCCTCCAAATTTTTATTTCCTAGAAAGTATGTACTGTAAAAGTAGCCTACTGTATATATTCTCATCACTCCTGCAGAGTGACATTGTGCAAAGTAAAGTTTGTGCAAACTTGTTACTGCACAAACAAACATGCAATTTGAATTATTTTCAAACGTCAAAACATAAAGAAAACATGTATTTCTTTGCACAATCTAAGAAGACTGTTTTGTACAGTGTTACATTTAAAAGCTCAGTAGCTTTGTACTCTCCTAAGTAGTTGTCGGACACCATATTCAAATTTGCGCTGTTTATTTCACACCAAAGGTGGCGCTACATTTTGCATATTCTGCATGCTGTAAAGGAAGGTTGATTCATTTGTGGAGTAGTACAGCATCCTCGAGCCTGGCCTATTTTTACAGTGCGTCTGTTGTTTCCACGCCTTTTAACAAATATTTTATTCATTGGGTGTATTATTAACGCCGGCTTTGATTCATCTCTAGATAAAGGCTTCAAAATCCCCCGACCCCCTCAGATCCAAAAGTGTTTCTTCTCCCAATTAACGGTGTAACCACAAGCGAAGCAAAGCACTTTCGGTCGGCGCTCCAGTAAACGAATTAAAAACAAATGTTTATTGACGGTTAAGCTGCGCTTTCTGTCTGTCTCTTTGATAAATGAGGCCACTGTATTGACACGGATGGAGGTGGTAATTAAATTTAAATGTTGAATCTAAATGCCTAGCACCATCACAAACTTAAAAATATAAGCAGAAATATTAATAAAATGCCTGCCTGGTTTGCATAAATCATAGATTAAAAGTAGAGTATGCTACTGTTAAGCACAATAACAGAGCATTATCTGAGGATATGTTATCAATTTTTCTTTATAACAGCTATTTGTTGACTATTGGCTTTTATGTGGACTTCCTAACGCATTTCAGGGGAACATATTTGTTGACTATTGAGCTTTTCATGTGGACTTTGTAACTCATTTAGGTGGAAAATATGACCCTGGCTGCACTCTAGATGTTTTTCTCATTATTAAGTGAGTGTGTAAGTAAGACAGAAGGTGGGGGAGAGTGTGGAATAGGATGTAGCAGAGCAATTCTTTGACAGACTGGTGGCAGCTGCTTTGGGAGGAGCAGAGAGGCTCCCGGACGGCCAGAACCACTCATCTCACCTGACAAGCATACAAGCAGCACACCACACTCTGAAAAACCACCACCAGCTCACATCTGACTCACCAGCTCCCTCTCTGAATAATGGCTCATAGATAGATAGTGCAAAGAGAGAAAGATTGTACTGGTTCACATAAACACACATTCTTCCTTACACACTCACACAGACATATACGCACCCAAACGCAGGTGCAAACATACATCTCCTTTATCTCTTGGTCTCCTTCTTGTTTGTCTTCTCTGTCTGTCTGCCTTTCTCTCACTCACTCACTCACTCTCTCTCTCTCTCACGCGGGCGTGTGCATGCGTGCACACACACACACACACAATTGCAGAGTGTCTGACAAGATGAAGGCTTAGAACTAGTAGCAAAGAGCAGGATTTGAAGCAGAGAACATGACAGAGTCTTGAAGAGACCAGCCCCTAGTGCCAGATATTCATGTGCGTGCCCTTACCAAAGCTCAGCCGCTTCTTTCTCCCAGCCATAATTTGCTTTCTCGGAATGTCCCTCAGTCTCCCAGTGGAATTCTGTTGCACTGTGCCATCTGTATTCCAAGTAATCTCTAGCACTGTGCTTTTTTTTAAACCTTTGGCATGGGGTTGGCAAGTCCCACAAGGAAGCATTCAAAGGAAGCGTGTTAAGATCATAAGACTTTTGCCTACTGCTTCCTTCCTCCCTAGTCCTTTTGCCTTGTAAAGAGCAAAGAAAATACATAACTGACTATCCCTTTCTGCATTTTTATTTAAATAATTTTTTTCATCATTTTGTTTTCAAACGAACACTTTTGTTTACATACTTTCTTTCCTGCTTTGTAGTGTTGAGCATCAGTATCAGCAAGCTGGGCGATTTAATATATTGATTTAGTATGCATCAAGACTTTAAACATAATAATTGTGTTACATCCTGATTTCAAAAATCAGCACATATTATGCATTACTGCTGTGTGTGATAACCCAAAGTCTATGTACATATCCATTTGTTTTAACATATGATTCTGTCTCTATACAAATAATAATTACCATCATTAAGTACTTTCTTAGTTATATCTAAGGTGTCTTAAATTTGTTCTATACCATTAGGCATCATAATGGTGTGTAGGGTCTCAGAGTGAATCAGACAATTTAAGATTTGATCAGATTTGTGTTCAAATAATTCAAAGAGCCAAATTCCACAAAGAGGCCCAGGACAACAAGACAGTGTCATAAATCTGTCCATAATACCCTAGCGCCAGCCAGTCTGAAGAAACCTTAACCAACCAACTCTTTCACAGAACAGCTTGCACATTAAAACAAAACACACTTATTGATAATCCCAACCCAAGAAGGAGATTGTCAATTTTGGTGCAAGAAACCCAAGATTAATGATGAAGAGACAACATCATGACAATCACATAAGGAAAACCATTAGTAGAGATTTCGTTGGGTGGTTTCCCCCACCCAGGACAAAGACCGGGTTCCTTCTAGCTCTGTTGTTCTTCACAAAGCACATCCTCACATTCACAGAGCAACAGAGATACTGCCTTTTACAGATACATGAAATCAAAAGGACGTATGAGCAACTAATCATTTCTATGCATAACTCCATATTAAGTGTGTAACCCACACATTTGACTATCATGTACTAATCACTCATTGTGTATGTCTTTTGAATAACTATTGAATAGTTTATAGGTTTATATTCATGTTGGGTATGACTTTGAAAATTACTGCTTTAAATATTTCTTTCAATCAATACTTTGTAAAATGAATTATATTATTTATATAGAAATCATGTCAAAATTATACTCTGCAAGATTTGGAAATTTCGGACTATGTGACGGAGCGAATAAAATGTTGATTTATGTGTTGGGAGGAGAAACATAGCAACACCCCAAGCTAATCGGTCAAGACACCATTTGGGATGTTTCCAACAGCCCGGTTTAAAAACTCAGGAAAGCATAAAATTATGCATTTTGCCTTTTCTGATTTTCACATTGCTTTTAGCCATGCTTTTTCTCCACTCCTTTTTGCACTATGTTTTAGTGCTCTTTGAGCGTGCTCTGGCTTGCCAACTGCCCCTTTAAAACCAATTAAGAGAAACACTATCTAGTCTCATCAAACTTCTTTCTTTTACTTTAGTTTATTTTCTACCAATTGAGATTTTCATGTTCTGAGTTAAGTTTTGCCGCAAAGTCCACTACGACTGTGCCCGCCTCAAAACTTCAACCAGCCCACTGGCTCCACACCATTAGTCAGCCAACACCCAAGACGTAACTTCAATGAACTTCCAGCCAATCAGCAACCTTGGGAAACCCCTTCCTGCAACAATGACAACAAAGGGAACCACCTTCACAGCGTTGTGCAAGTACCTCCAGATCCTAGCTGAACTGGTGCATTTAATATAAACCTCATTGAGGAACTTAGTGCGATGGTTAATGACATGATTGATGGTTGTTCAGGCCTATGCAATGGCACATTTTGATGTAAACTTGGGATTTCACATTTCATTCTCTTAAACTCATTTCCTCACTTTCTCTCTTCCAACTCAGTTATCAACCATAAAACCCAAATTACCTATAAAATCTTAAATAATTCCCTTTGAACTAAATTGACCTGTTTCCATTACAGGTGGTTGGGAAGCCTGTCTGAAAACAGTTTCTTTAATTGGTGCCTTCAGCTGCTGTCTGTTAAGTGATTGACTCACTGGGCAGCCACACACATGTAAACACTCCAACAAACAGCTTTGTGGATCTGCAGACTTGATGTCTTAGCTGGCTCCATTAGAGGGACAGATAGTTTGACCTGCACACAGGGCCTCCCATTAGTGGTGAGGACTGCTGGGCGATGAGATTGAGTGGGGTTGTATAGTGGTATTTCTGGCCATGTGGTTCTCTGGGTTTGTTTTAGGAGCTTTCTGTATTATGCATGAGCTGAATGTCTTAAGACACCGTATTGGGATTGAAAATGAATGTTTGTGTGTGTGTGTGTGTGTGTATTGTTAAGAGGCTTATTATAAAGGTGTGCAATTTGAGGTTGTGTGTCCACTGTAATGATTGGAAAAGAAGACCATAAAATACAATTAATGTAATTTCTCTTTTCCTCTTACTTCACTTGCTTACTTTTTTGATTCAATATAAGATAAAGTTTGAAATAATAAATAGTCACTTTGTGACATACAAAGTCACAATTATAAGAAATAAAGTGACAACTGATAGATATGTACTGTAGTTGCAAATGTGAAATCCCATTGAAAGACAATTTTCTTTTAACTGTGAGGCAGAAATGGTCATCCATATCTCACCTGTTTTTTTCTTATTGAAAAGGAGTAGAAAAGTTGGAAGCGAGCAAGTTCAGTGATGAGTGTGTGCATTTGAGTTAGAGAGAGAAAGTGTGTGACACACGATTCACAATAGCGCCGATGCAGCAGAATCTGTCTGGTGCAGGAAGACTGCTGCATTATTTAGGAGATGCTCGTATGGCATAGATATGGATGAGTTTTGGCCTGCTTTGATTCGCTTGCACTCCGCAGACTGGAGCGAGATGGACTGGCTGCGAGCGGTTGAGTGCTCTGGGCTCTTTTACAGGGAGAGGTTGGCGCTCTGAGACAAATTCAACTTAAAGGTCAGTTTTGTTTACAGCAGAGAGCAAATTGTGAGATTTTCTCCCCAGACAACATTCTAGCGTACAAATTTTTATATGTGTTGCTGGGACTGATGTTGAGAATGACATTCAAGTTTGTGAATAGGAATAAGGGAATAAGGATAATGCTATAGCTTCTCCATATAGAAAAAAAAAGAAAAACCCTCACTGAAGGTAAACAAAAATCTGTAAGTTAACCTATTTCCAATCCCTCCTGTGGAGAAAAGTTTGTTTCCATATTTCCCGCGGCCTCATTTGCCCGTCATAATGTTCAATGTTCCTGATGACACATACAGCTGTTAGGTTAGGGGGGTCTTGAAACAATGGCTCTCTCTGTTTTCTGCCCGAGACATGCTACACATAGCCGTATTGTTCATAGACATAAGACAGGGACCCTGGGGTCTCACCCACGTGTTTTGCAGCTTTCCACCCCCTAAACAGACACTCACCACATCCAAATATTGAGGAGAATTAGTAGAATAGAGAAAGCAAATGAGAAAGTTTTGGAGGGAAAGGCTGTAATCAGCTTGCCCATGCAGGAGCACACAGATAAAGAACTTGGCATTGCGTTCAGGGGGGCTTTTGTTATCAGCTGTCAGTTTCTCCAGCTTGCATGCCTAATGGCAGAGCCCAGAGGAGAGGTGGCCAGTTGTTCCTCACTCTGGGACAAGGCCATCTCCTCCATCTCCATTGTTTTCCTCTTGCTTCGTCTCCGTCCACCCACATCCTCACCTCATCTTCCTTGGGCGGAAAGACGAGCGAGTGGACAAAGAGGAATTGTGCTGACTTCTTCCTCTAGAGGAGAAATTGAAAAAGAGGGCAACGATGTCATCGGATATCTACAGTTACATTAAAATGGACAGTTTGTTTTCCCAGGCCAAGAGTGACTCTTAAAATTGGAATTTTATCTTCTGTATCCAAATCCCTTGGGATTCTTGTCAACGATGTTCTGATGATGAGATACAGTAGGCAGTAGGGTCAGATAATCACGGATATTTGCATTTACAGTGAAAAAAAAGAGGGTGTTTACTGCTGACGATACTCCCTGATCACATAGGGGTGAGGCTCAGAAGCCTGAGTTAATTTGGAGAAAATCATTAAAACAATGCCTAAGGAAAGAGACACAATTTCAAACACTCATTTCCTATTTTTAGAAGCACTTTGCTTGCATTTTTTCTCCCAAAATGCGAAAAAGTGTCACTCGTTACTGGGGGAAATGTATCACAATTTGGTACGAACAGGAGCAAGGAAGTGTTTTGACACAGGCGTGTGTAGAATGAGCTGGGATTTGGTGGAGCGCACATCGGCTCCTATTTTACTATCACCTCCAGTCCTCCAAGACAAAATTTCATATCTCCTGCTGTGACACAGAAAGCAACAGTAAATTGAAATTTATCTTCCATGTTGCTGCAATATCTGGGCTCACATTATCCTCTCGGGCCGAGATCCCTAAGCCCAGTCTTAAAGATGGCCCTGATAAGAGAGGATCTTTTCTACAGTGAAAAAAAAAATATATAATTCTGCTATGAAAACTGTTCATTCATTTTATCTGTCTGTTTATTTATTGAATATTAGCTTTTTGTGTTTATGTTTGGGGGAAAATGCTGTATTGCAAATCATTGAGCGAGATTTGACATTATGTTCCTTTATTATCTGTTGTGGGGTTTGTGGTACTCATGGATTCATGCATACATTCATTGATGAGTCATAGATGTTCAGATGGACTGACAGCTAAAAGTAATTGATTGTTTCTCTCACACACACACACAGTCTCGTGGTTAAAGCTAAATGCCCTTTGTAGGGTGATTAGTCAAAGCCTGACTGCTTAATTAATGATTACTCCATCACAGAAGACATTGTGTGCCTGAGAGAGACATAAAAGCTTTTAAGAAAGCCACAGTCTGATTGTGATACTGTGTGCGATGCTTTAGGATCAAACTTTGCCCCTGATATTCAGTTTAAAGCATTTCTTGTGAAAAAGTCATTTTAGGTTTGGACACAATGTCACATTGTGAAGGCCGGTTTTTATTTGTTAAACATTTTTTGAGTTGATAAATTAGCTAAAATAGGTTCTGCCACATTTAGATGTGTGCAGTAAAGCTTTTCGGTTAGTGTATCTCTCCTGTTTTATCTGGAAACATGATAATATGGAGTATTTCATACTGATATAGTAATTACAGTAATATAGTCTTTGACATCCATGCTCTAGTAGGACACTGAATTCAGTTCCACTAACACTGTCTAGATTCTGTATCAGCATAGGATCTTATACCTGCTTCCATTATGAGATAGCATCATATTAAACAACAGATCTCAGCTCAGCACAGACCTACTTGAGCCTTTGGCATAAAGAGTGTCATGCAGACAGGAAGACCGTCATTATCAGCTATTTGTGAGCTCATTCTCTCTCTCTTTCGCCCTGTCTGTCTCTTGTTCTCTGTCGCACACACTCTCACATCCCTTAACCAAATAGTTTGTTCTTCTTCTCTGGAAACCCCAGTGGAATGTGTGTGCAAATATTGTGATTGTGAGCTCGACCGTTAACCATAATACTCCACACCGGAGAGAAGACCTCGCACAACCTCCCCCACCACACCAGGGTTGAAAGGCATCTCTGTTTAGTTTTCAGACAGCTGGGAAAGAAATTGAGAAAAGCGTGTATGTCTTTCCTTTTCTCTCCCCATCGTCTTTCTTGTTCTTGATTGCTGGGATATTACGGCATGGCTCCGAACGCCACAGTGGGAGGTCGAGGGAGAAGCTGGCCAATTTGCTATCAAGTGAGGGGTGTCAGTCAAGGCGCATCAAACAAGCTTTCCGCCGTCACTCATGTGTCCAAACATGGTAATTTTATCGACTATCCAATGCTATCTGAAACAAGCCAGTGCTTTTGGAAAATAGTAAGGGCGATCAAATGATTTAGAAGGTAGAAAGGATGGCAGCAAAGAAAGCGAGAAAGCCATTTAGCCAAGGTGTGGAAGGCTCAGGAGTCCATGCGGCTTGACAAAGTGGTGTGCAAAGGCAGAAAGGGGAGAGGGGAAAAGAGGGGAGTCAAACAGATTAACTTCCTGCATCTTAGCTCTGAAGGTAATGGATACCCTTGCACTGGTGTGAAGGAACCCCTTCATCTGTTCTCCCAGTTTAAAAGTAGGAAACACAGTAACAAAGACAAACCAGATGAAAAGTGACCGTCTGACACAGGAGAATGTAAAGGGCATTTGGAGACACCTGGGGGCAATGATGAAGCCGTAACAAAGCAGACATGGGTTGAATGCACAGGTTAGCCGGGGCTGGGTGGATGAAAAGGAAAGTGTTGGGGGGGGGGGGGGGGTAGTAGTGTTGATGGGTTGAATTTGATACACAGCCTCTTTCAGACGATGAGGTAATGCCAGGCAGTGCCCCTGGACCTTCCTGATTGATGCATTCCAGCCGCTCTACTGCTGTGGGAGGGCTGTAAAGGATTACAGCACCGAACCCTGCCCAGAGAAAGACAGAGAAATCACTAATGGTCTGTGACTATTGTCTGGGCGAGGCGTCCAAAGCCTGCAGTTCTCTGCGGAGATGAAGAGGAAGTTCACACACACACACACAGGGACAGGTACACGATACACACTGAAAAAGAGCTTCCTCAGCGTTGTTGCACAGGATATTGGCTGTTTACTTTTGAAATTCTCTCCCTGGTTCTGGCTCGCTGTAAACACTGGTGTGGGGTGATTGTCAGTCACAGATAAGGAAAGAGATAAATAGGAGAGGGAGGGAGTGAGATCGAAGACAAAGAGAGACAAAGGGAAAGAGGAGTTGCTTGCTAAACATAATGTCTCTTGGAGTGAATAATGAGTCTGTATGGACAGATGAAGTCTAAAAAAGTGATCCGATGCTTACATTAGAGCCTGGTTTCTCCCAAGGTTTTTTCTCCATTCTGTCACTGATGGAGTTTTGGTTCCTTGTCGCTGTCGCTTCTGGCTTGCTTAGTTGAGGACACTTCTTTTCCAGCGATATCGTCGACTCAGATGCTATTTAAACCGGACTGAGCTGTATGACGACATCACTGAATTCAATGATGAAAGACCTTTAACTAAAATTGAGTGTTAATTATTGTCCTTTTGCATTATTGACACACTATTTTCCTATTTAATACTGTAAAGCTGCTTTGATATCTGTATTGTTAAAAGCACTAAATAAATAAGGTGACTTGACTAAATTATCTGAGATTTTTAGAACTTTACCAAGCCACCTCACAAGGTGACAATTTTATGCTGTTACATGCATAAATATGCCTATTATGCAGATTAGAATGGAATATGCTCCATAGTCCCACAATACTTCACTCTGCTCGGATGAAAATATCTGCTTAGGGTAGCATGAGTTTCTGTGATTGTGGTATATATAGCCATGCTGTTCACCAGCAACATTTGGATAGTGGTAATGATAGACCAACATGATCTGAAATATATCATGCTAAGCAGCTTTGTTAGCGAGGTATCCATTATGCAGTGTGATCTAGAGCATTATTTGTGCCATGTGTTTTCATTGGAGAAGAACATTTCCTTGCAATCCCTATTTTGTGTTACTTGTATGAATGAAAAAGAATAATAGGACAAATGCATAAATAAGAAAAGCCATCAAGCAGGCAAGGAAGTATGGGCTGGCTCATGTGTGGAGGATAGAATGAGAAAACAGCAATAAGGGGTCTGATGCTAATGCAAACTGCTTGGTACTTTACCTCAAGCCACTTGTTTTTTGCTTTCTTGTCGAATGGATTGTTTATGTTACCGGGGTGTGACAAAACAGCCTGACCAGTATGCTGAGAAAAAGATGCATTGGTATTGGAGGACACAGCGGGTCTTCCGGCTCTCGGCTCCAGGCTGGCTATGTACGCAGCAGGCTGCTTGGTTTCAAGCATTTCCAAACAGGGCCACCTCAAAACAGGTGAGAGAATGAGGAGCGTGTACCCGCTTGGAACCACACTTCTCTAGGTTCTTCTCACTTTGCGCAGCAGGCGAAGCGAGATACTCTCCTGCCTAAAGATACGGGTTCAGCTTCCTCTATGAGCTGCATCCCCCTGCGAGGAGATTTAGTGATGATTTATGAAGCCCTCTAGAAAACGGCACAAATGTGAAAGGTTTTCATATGATACTGACATCTCGCTTCCAAAGTCAATGTTTTGCTGAGTTTTGGTGGAGCTGCAGCTTTGAGAAAGCTTGTTTAGATATGAAGGGATTTCACAGGCAGAGGAATTTGTGGGAGCTTTTTTAAGGGAGTATTTCCTTTTGAGCTTTGTACTGCTAGCAGGGCCAAATAAGACAAGAAGTATGCTTTTAGAGAGTATTTAAACAGCAAAATAATGAAAACATCACTGTTCAATAAGTAGTTCAATTTATTAATCCATTAATCAGAATCAACTTTTTTTCTCTTTAAAATAAAATGGTTCATTACCCTAACTGTCGTCTGTTTTTGGCTGTATCAGTTTAGCACATTGTTATAAAACATGCAGTATGGTCTAATAGACCCTTTGCTAAGTACAGCCTTGAAAACATACTGACCAGTTCTACCTAAGTTGCCATAAACCTTATTGTCTTAAAAGCTTGTGCTTTTTTTCTAATGGAAGTTTATAGAGAATAGGCATGTTTTGGATGGTTTTGAACTTAATATTACAGAAAATCATTAAATGTTCTTGCTGGGTCACTTATACATCGACAAGATACCTATAAAGTATATGATACAATAGAAGCACAGAAATAAGGGTATTTTGTCTGTTTACAATTTTTTTAATGACTCTGGAGAAGTACTCAGATTATCAATAAGAACATTGCTATTTGCTCCAAGGCAAATTCATGTTACTTATTTACACTCTTTCTTTTAACTCAATTTTACATATTGATTCAGGTCATTGAAGTACAATAGTAACTTGAGAGTTCACAGTACAGTGGTAAATGTGTGCTGTTCACTTACACTGATCTTATCAGATGCAATCATGATCAAATGAGGGTTTTCCTTTAAGCTGATTGTAAGAAGTTTCTGCCGCAATTCTGATTGTTTAGATTTGTCTTTGTAATTTGAGCTTCTTTAAAGAAAAATGGCGGGAAAAAAAGGGTTTGCAAATTCACCGAATATTCCAGTTTGTGATGTTCTTCATAGATTATGCATGTTAGCAGCATTATTCAAGATGGCCAGAGTTTTAAGAGTCTGATTAAAGAGAGATTGTGGAATTTCAACTATTTGTTTTATAAAAAAAGGTCAACAAGTCTTTACAGAATTCTGATTAATGTGGACATTTGTTAAGTGTAGAAACTGGTGCAGGGGTGTGTCTGATGTCTTCACTTTTTCACTCAGCTTGTTGAGAGGAGGTGATGGATAGGCTTCTAATGGACCCCCTCAATCACAAGCTACTTAAGCAGGCTGATCAGTAACAGAGAGCAAAGAGGCCAACCCAAGCCCCCCTTCAACAGAGCCAAAGGGTGGTTCAGTGATCATCCATAGTCATTAGCCCTGTAACAATCCTTGCGCGGCAAGCTTTCGCCCGTTTACCAGGCATCTGAGAAATCTATGGTCCAAACTCACCATGAAAGAGTCTTGAATTGTCAGCCAGAACCTTAAAAGGCTCTGTTAAAGCTGAGTCTTTTGTCCCAGTGTGATGTGGTAGCTTGGTGCAAAACCTCTTTTGTTTTGCTAATGTTATTAATGGGCTCACTTAAGTGTAAAAGCAAAGCAGATTCAACTCAGTAGGGACAGAAGAAAGGGTGTTTTTTATTTTTACACATATATATATATTTATATTGCACAAAGGTGTTTGTACTGTGGGCATGTCAGTGTGAAGGTGTGAAGTGTACTTATTTGTTGTTGGAAGCTTCCTGAGAGTCTGTTGCCATCACTGATTTTTATAGAACACCAGAGTTTAAAGTGGGACGAACTCATTAGCCATGTTCCTCAGAGCCAAGCAAAGACTTCACAAATATTAGTATAAGGTGGGGTCTCTCCTCTCAAAAAACCTCTCCAGCTCTCCCTTTTGTCTCCGTCTCTCCCTAGCCCCTTTCACACTGCCATTCCGGCAAATACAGGGGTAAAGTGTTCCTGCAATTGTTCCCTGGTCGCTAGATTTGGCACATTCACACTGCCAGTGATGACCCGGTATATGTGCATGCTTTCACACACAACCCTTGAAGATCCCGTAACGACACGTGACATCAGCGCGTGACGTGTAATGTACGAGTCGACAAGGCTTGGCACGTTATACTTTAACTGAAGCAAGCAAACGATCTCTGAGTCAGCGCGGAAAGTGAGGAACTAACTGATCTCTGCTTCATTACAGTTTGCACATATGTTTTCGTCGCGAATGTTGATCTTCCTTCAAAACAGCCGGTAAAAGAGTCGCGCGATAACGCGCGTCATCACTTCGATACCGAATTAGATCTGGCTTTTGTTCACACAGCGCTCGTTCCGGATCGATTACCGCAATGTTACTATGTCCCCGACCCGGGTTCGATTCGGTAATCAATTCCGGGACGTGGTTGCTTTCACACAGAAGGCGACCAGGCAATGTTACGGGAATATTGCGGGTCCGACGTGCAGTGTGAAAGGGGCTCCTGTGATTCAGTGTATCCTGTTAACAAGTGCCAGCTTCATGCAATACCCATAACACAAGTCAGTGTGTGTGTTTTCACACCAATTAACAGCTCTCTTTTGGTGCCTGCTGAGGTGATGATGGCCTGTCTCTGGCCAGGCGCATGGTGTTTGTGTGTATTTTGAATTATTATTATTTTTATTTTTTTTGTGGCACTGATAGAAATCTTTTTCTAGGTTCTTTAATTAGCAGTATAATTAGTGGTGGTAGAACCTTGTCGGTCTGATAGAGAGGGAGCCAACAGGTCCAATAAACGTCTCTCAGTTTTCATATAGAGTTCTCTCAGTCTTCACAAATCTACCATTGGCTGACTTGCTCTCTGTCAAATTAACAGCCTACTTTGTGCCGTTCACAATCTGCCCCTTAAGAGGTAAAAACTCCTCCATTGGTCTGGAGTTGAGTGGTCATTAATATCAGGCTGGTCCTCATTGGCGCAAATGGCAATGTTAGAGAGAAATGATTCTGTCCAGACTTCTTCCTTTCTTTCCCTCTCTCCCTTACACTATCTTTCTTTAGGCTCTCAAAGCCAAACCTGCATCCCCTCCTCTCTTGCACTCTCAATCTAGATAATTCAATCTGTCCAATATCAAATAATCGCCTCCATTTTTTCGGCCCATTTTAACCTTATCACTGGCGCTGCTTCCTCAGGGGACCGAGTCTTGTTTCACCTTGTTAAGAGAGAGAGAGAGAGAGAGAGAGAGAGAGAGGGAGCCCAAGAGCGATAACCTGGGATAGGGGTGAAACGAGGTGGGTGACGAATAGTTCTCTAAGGAGCGGGGAGTGAAGACAGTTTGTTGTTCTCACAATGTGAACGAGTGGGCAAACAGGCTAAGGAGCTTTTTTTGTCTGAAAAAGAAAAGGTGGATAGTGGGAGCAAGATCGTGCAAAAAGAAAAAGTGTAAAATGTGAAGCATGAGAAATGTGCTCTACGGGATTGTGAACACTGGAGCACCTCTACGTCCCATAGTCTTTTTTAACACTCTCTCTTGGCACTTAATTAAAATCCAATAAGGTTCTCGCCTGGTGGCCATTTTTCCCAACCTCTGTTTACCTTCTCTAGGAGCATCGCTAGCGGCTTAATCTTACAAGAAAGTGGGGTTGATAGGTCAAGACCAGACTCTAGTCGCCACACTGAGTGAGAAAGGTTGGGGGAACTCTTTCTGTTCTTTGTGGTGTGTTTCTCTCATTCCTTTTCTTTTCCTCATTTCCCCAGGAAACTAATACGTAGGCTTGATTGTTGTAAGTTGATTTCAAGCTTGCCCCTGGGAAGAGATGGGCTTTTGGAGTTGGTTTTAATTAAGATTTAAAAGAAGCCTCCTTCTAGAAGGAAAATTTATTGGTTTCTCTGGATGGAGGGATGAGAGTGGACAAGAGGAGGTGGAACAGATTGCCCAGCAAAAAAGAAAAAATGGAAGTTATTCATTAGGGAAGATAGAAAGATATTTTACAAATATATAATTTTATGTCTTTTGAATTATATAAGGTTACTTAGAGGATGCATTCATTCACACTTGCAGATTCGATTTTTTCCCCTATTCTCTTTACCTGCTCGTGTGGAAAATCTAAATTGTACAATCCTTTTTTTCTCCCAAATATCAGAATCTATAGAGATTGATTTGGGCTTCCTATGATCCAAACCCATATCCTGTAAAGACGTCATTGGAACACTGCCGAGCTGCAGGCAAGCAATCTCCAGATTATCTAGATGTTTTAGTGATCGATAGCGACACCTTATGTACCTTTTGTCCACTGAAATTGTGCTGAGGCTGGAGCCAGGGCTTGGGGAATCTGCGAAACTCATAGTTTCAGAAATTAATTGAAAATGGATTTAACATTTAACATTCATTTTATTTTAACTGAGGTGTATAGATAGGCAAGATACCCAAATATTGTATAAATATATAGTGTGATTATATATTTATGATGTTTGATGTAACAATTAGAAATAATGTAACTTCAATAACAAAATCAATGAATATATTATATCAATAAATAATAAATGTTAATTAATATTTTTTATTGATAATTTGTATATACACAATAAAGTGACTAGAGTAGCTGTGCAGCCCAACAGTATGAATATGAAGTGTTTGGTTTGAGTTTTTTTTTGCTTCTGTTTTTTTGTGGTGGAGCAGAATAGATCTAGGTTGGGCTCCGGCATCAACATTGTGTCGGTTAAACAGGAATAATGAATTAAGAGCACATACCTCACTTGTTTACCAGCCTATAAAGTAGCCCAGAAACTGAGATTTACTTGCTAATAAAGCTTTGCTTTTGTAATCTTTAAAGCGGTCATGGTGTCTGCTGGTGAGTAAATCATAATTTGGATCCGTTGGTGTCCTGGTCATGACCGTACAGGGAATTAGATTCCTACAGAGTGGAAAGTCTGTATGCATGTGTGTGTGTGTGTGTGTGTGTGGCCTTTCTCTGCTCTTGACTATCTTTCGTTCTCTCACACACTCTTTCTTCTCTTTCTCCCCCTCTGTCTCTCTGGATAATGGGCTTGTACACAGGTGGCCATGTCCCTTCGATGGACACCCCCAGACGTCCTTGTTAGACACTTAATTAAAAGCCTTATCACAGGAAAACACGCTGAGACATTCCAATATGGGCCTGGGCATCAGAGATACTGCCACAACCAGACAGCGTCCATCTATTACTGCTGTCTGCTTAACTGTCCAGCCAAACAGTGTGTGTGTGTGTGTGTGTTAAAGCATAAAAGAATAAGGAGTTTGCATGCAAAATTAGAAATTGTGCAAGTTGTTTTAGGATAGATAAAGAGTGAATGACGTTTACCTGGTATTAACATCTATTTTTAGAGATATGTTTGAAACAGGAAATTGCTAAAGACAGGTGTAAATAGGATCCACAAACAGGGTTTGTCTTTGAAAGAAAATAACTTACTGATGATCTGTCCACATCTTTTTATTTCTGTCTTTGCATTTTAGATGCAAGTTATTACCAGGTGTAAACAGCAATATGTCTCAGCTGACCACTCATGATTGGATTGTTTAAGCGATCTTAATACCAGGTGTGAACAGGGCTTAAGGATAGAAAGAAGGAGGTTTTTTTCAACATAGCATGGCTGATGCAACACATGTGGGTCGGTTATCAGCACTCCTCCCATGGTCAGTTAACTTTTAGAGCTTAAAACAGGAGGGGAAAAAAAAAAAACCTAACGAAAGGAAGACACAATGAAGTTTTTAAGTTCATCACGCCACTAGCTGAGTAGGCACACTAGGTGTTAAAGAAGAGCGGGGAGGTCAAGTGTCCCTCCCACTGCATTCTTCAGCAGTGCTAAGCAGGGACCAGCACACAGGGACCATATGTCCCAAACTCTAGTCAATGATCCCCCCCAAATAAAGGGACAAAGCCCTTTTCAGTCAATTGAGACCGGGGAAATCTGAAGTTCTGCACTGGCAGCATAGCACCAGTCAACAAGAAGATAGTGAAAAGGAGGAGGACAGGGAAAGAGGGAGAAAGAGAGAACATGAGAGGGACTTGGCATTTTCCATCACATTAACTAGGAACAATCCTGCCAAACAGCCTTGAGGCTCCTTCTCTTTTTTCTTGACTTCTTCTGTAGGTTGCCCGGTTCCAAAGCCCCCAGGAGACTCTCTTTAAAAGCTCAGTGTCCATTCCTCTTGCTCAGATGCTCAGCTAATAATGCCACAGCCAAAGCATAGAGATCTATATCTCTGGCTATCAAAAAGCAAGTTCTCTTATGTTTAAGCTTGGTCTTGTGCACTGGGGATTTAAAGGTTTACAGGAGCACGTCCCATTTTTTAAAAGGCCACAACAAACCTATCCAATCATAAAATAACAGCCAGGTGGCACATCCTGGTGTGAAGGTGCGCTCCGATGTGGGGGTAGTCTTAGCAAAAGAAAGAA
The DNA here is from genome assembly GCF_003368295.1 of Carassius auratus. NCBI lineage: Eukaryota > Metazoa > Chordata > Actinopteri > Cypriniformes > Cyprinidae > Carassius > Carassius auratus. The sequence goes on along the minus strand of NC_039257.1, from coordinate 8,252,775 downwards.
GGAAGAGAGATAAAGAAAGCTTAGCAAAGACATGGAGAGGCCAGAGCGGCACTGTAAAGTGCACGGGGTTCCTGGGGGAGAAATAGATCAGGCATGTATTCTGGCGCTGCAGCGATTAATATCAGCGGAGGAAAAAAGGTCAAACTTGACTGGAAAACGCTACAGTATATCATTGTTACTGGCACGGCCCACATTTCATACATCACGCCATGCTGTGCTGCCTCGACTCTCCCGTCGCTGGTCTCCAAGCCATAGCCCACGCCAAGTATTATCAAAGATTGATAGAGTGTCCTAGTTAACTGGGGAGGGTGTAGGAAGTTGGAAGGAGGGATGAAGTGGGGAAGGAAGATTTGCCACCTCTGCGTTTCGGGGGTTACAACTTCTTGTCTTGTTGAAACACGATGGCACCAATCAGTGAAAATGAATGTACGCATGTCACATTTTTAGCTAGAACTAACATGAAAAACATCACTTTTCGGCTAAAAGGAATACTTTGTTGTCTGGATAAGGTTTTTCATATGATTTGTGTGTGGCTACGTTAACAATCTCTCCCTCATCATCCCTTTTCTCTTGTTCAGAGTGCTTGCTTAATAATTAATTGATTTATTAGTTCTCTCATTAATCATTCATTCATTAATCAGGGCCAGATTTTTCCAGAGGAAGTGGTTCAATCCGTAAAAGACCAAAAAAAAAAAAAAAATCCTGACTTCACATTTCAGCCTAATTACGCTTCTTTGCTAATCACCACCAAAGAAATGGAGTTTCAGGAAATTACTTTTTTTTCCTCCCCTTCCTCCCTCCCTCTTCTCTTTTGTGTTAAGCAAGTCAGGATGTATTGAGGTCGGCAGGTATTATTTTTTTCAATCCTTTTTCTATTCTCTTTCGCCACCCGTTATTTTGTGTTCTGGGGGGTTAAAGTCATCAGTCATGATAAAAAAAATTATTTGAGTCCAGGCTAATCTGATGAACAAGAATGTCCGTTCTTTAATTAAACTACCCAACCACCTACCACCTTAACTTGATAGAGGAAGGAAATGCAAAATTTGGTAACTGAAAACCACATACATCGATTAATCACGGCAGTTTTGAAGGCAGTCCGTGAGCGTGGGTCAGCCCTTTCTCCGGCGAAGAGGCAGCTCATTGTTTCAGCCTATGCCGACCTCCCCAGAGAGATGAAGGAGTTGTTTGTCTAATTGTTTACTGTTATGTGATGCAGACAGAAGTTGCCACCACATAGGTGTCGCAAGAAAGGAAGCAAAACAGGCAGAATGAAGCTAAAGGGAAATTGTAATAGAACAGAAATTAAATCTCTCATACATCAAAAAAATCGGTGGTCTTCAAAAACAACACTCACCCATGGCCAGTCTCTATTTCGAGGCGAAAGGAAAAAACATCAAATTAGAAAGCTTCAATAGAACTGCCAGCGCCACATTAACCTCCAAGCGGTAAAAAAAAAGCACACACATTGAACAACCCTAACAAGGTATTCATTGAAGCCATCACTCTTTATTTTCCAACACACATACTCTCATGCATGCACAGACTTCAAAATGCCACTAACAACTGAGGTTACAGCTAATTTTCCTTTCTTCTCTGCATTTAGACCAATAAAGTGCATGGACCTCTTTGCTCTAATGAGATGCATACATTTACAACCTCACTTCCTCATTAAATAATAATAATAATAATAATAAAGACAGTATGAGGAAAAAAAGTATTAATTATGAAACGCATGGAGAGCCACAGGGGCCTCCACTGGGCTCAATTAGGAAGTGTAGGCCACAAATCCCCAGACTAAATTAATTGACACCCCAGGGCATTGAGTCTAGCATCCCAATAGCTCAGTATAAGTGCTAGATTTCTTTGTTTTCATTTCATTTGCTTTTTGAAAGTGAGTGCAGGGCAGAGAGATCAACAGAGGCAAACAAGGGGGGCATGTTTAAATGTGATCTTTTCATTGACTTTACGGATTTTTAATCATCTTGCATATTTACAGTGTTGCTTTTTCTCAGTGTTGTTTCCCCCGACTTCACAGCCAAAGGAATGAAATGAGACTGCATATAAAGGCTTTGTTTATTTATTAATTTGTCTTTATTGTCTTTATTTATTTTTCCTCACAGTGAATGAGGCCCATCAGAGGCGGACTGATTGTAGATGTTCCCATCTTTGTGTGGATGTTGGTGCATTCAGCTACCCACACATTTATGCAAAGGGCACAACGCTAATGATTTAAAAGCATACTAGATCTTAGATCATACTGTACACTAAGCAACAGAGAGCAAGCAAGGGAGAGGTAAAGTGAGATTGGTGCATGTTGTAAGAGAGAGAGAATTAGAGAAAGGCGGCACGGAAAGTAGATAAAGTAGAGTGAGAGAAGGGAGAGCAGCAGCAATAACCGTTTCCAGAAAATACCAGGAGACCTACAGGAATGAAATGACAAGACTGGCTCAATCAACATCTTGTCAAGACAGTTGGCTGATGTGTAGAGACAATCTCATCCTCCCCCTCTTCCTTCCCTCTCTAGTTTTTTTTCTACCCAGCCTCTTTGTGTTCCTAGCAGAGAGCTTTCCGTCTGCAAGTAGAGGAGTTCTTAGACTCTGAAGTGGGAGAGTGAGAATGGGAACGCTGGAATAATGACACTCGGAAAAGTTCTGATGCTCACCAGAGACTTGGCACAAGCATAGAGGAGTGCGTGACATACACAGACTCTGCTGCAAGTAGAGGACCTAAGAGCCACTCACACACACACATACACACACATATTTCTCATTTATCATCCTTCTTATATGACCTGGTAGGGTTGACACAATCTGATGATGTGGTCATTGTTACCCGCTGTTCTCAGGCCAAGATTACCACTTTTTTCTTTTGCAAATCTTGGTGGTTGGCAGGTTGTTCTGGATGGTTTCTAGGTGATTACTTATTTAGACCCAGGGCTCTAGATGGCTTAGGTAAAACTTTTAAGTCTGATTATTTAGAAAAGCAAAAAGCACAACACTCATCAAACAAGCCACATGATCTGAGGGCTACTCATCGCTTTGAATAAAATCTTCTGCGAAATAAACAAATGCAAATATAAATCATTCATGTCCATTGTCAGCAAATCCCTAACTTTAACGATGAGAAACTTTCTTAGCAAACACCACTAAAAAGAGAATAAGACAGAGTCAGAAATAACTGCAGGGTGAGATGCTTGATTATAGATTCCTTCATTCCTTCTTAAAAGCATGGGCTTGTTTGAGCCCTCTATCTGTCAGAAGCCTGCTCTTGCGTTCTCCTCCCCTGCTTGGAAGCTCTAATGTCCTATTCTCAGTTTTTTCTTGCCACTGCGGACCCCCCATCATCCCCGTTTCACTCTTTCTGTTGACAGGCTGACTTGAACCCCTGCAATTTTCATGCCGATAAATAGAGAAAGGACAGGGACAAGGAGGGAGTGAGCGAGGGACAGGGTGTCTGGAATGCGGAGAGAGGAGCAGAAACAGGCATGGAGAAGGCAAATCAACAATTTGTCACACCTTATGTAACTGTGAAAAGGGCCCTGCTCAGCATTGATGTTGGGGATCAGGCCTGGCTGACAGGAGAAAAGAGAAAGTGGGGGTTTACTAAAGGGATCGGAGGGGCTAGAAAAAGAGAGGGAAGGACAGAGGAAGAAGGTTTGATGGATGGATGAGCTGGATGGTCGTTTTGAAAAGGGTCTCGCACTGTGCCAGGATGCTTACAATAGACTGCCGACTGAATAAGAGGCTAGGAGGATTAAACCCCTGCAAACAGCTCTTAAAAAGCTGTAAGGCTGCAATTTAGACACAAAACAACACTGAAAGTGAAAAGGAAAGATGCGTCTGGAATGGGAGGCAGGAGATAAGGAGCAGAAGATGAGACCAGGTGAACAGGAAAAGCAAGAACAAGGGAGAGGAGACAGGAATTAAATGTGGCAGCTTCTGAAACTGCAGAAGCAAATACCAGTGGCCCTTGGCTCAGTTTGTTTGGACATTAGGTAGAGGAGACGGCTATGTTTACAAGGGAGACTTTTCAAATGCAGACTGTAACAAGGACTTTGGTGTAACACATCTTCACATGTGCCTAAACTATTTCACACTCACACACACAGAAAAACACACACTCACCCTCCACAATGAGAATGAAACAATAGAGTCTACCCACACCAAACAAAAGGATAATTCCATGGCGCAGAATGGAGCTCAGCTCTTTCCAGCTTGGGTTTAGTGGCCTTATCTGAAGCAGGCACAATGGATCGCTTTTAGCCAGCCCTGTTTATTTCCAGCAAGTTACTTTTTCCCCACTGTACCCATCCACCCTTTTACCCTTCTTTCTCTCGTATTCCTATCTCTCCTCTAGACGAGGCTTGAGCACAATGCTCAAGGTGCTGTTTGAACTTAACAGAAGAGCATGCTACGAAAAGGGTGAACTGAACATTTCAGTGATGTTGGCTTCTATTATGTACAGGACAGGAAATGGTGGAATGAATTTGATTGAGATACTTGCATTTGATGAAACGATCCAACAGTGAAATGATGCACATGCATTTTTGGCAAGCAAAACAGTGTCTATCTATATATGTCTACATTTATTTTAGCATGATCATGAATCCAGGTGAGCTGTATTACCCTCCTGCTACATCTTTACTGTTTATAATGAAGTTGTCAGAACAAACAGTGAAGAGGTTTGGGGGAGGGGGGCTAAATATGGCTTGACATGCGATAAATATTGGGATTTATCCACAACTGTGCCAGGGGCAAAAACCAAGTGCCACACACACAAACATACACTTCCACTAATACCATCAAGGCTCCCTGCTGTCTCTAGCGACGGTAGACTAGAGAGGGATCGTTGCTAACATCTGTTCGACCGTTCGTCCCAGTGAGGCAGATATGCATCCTGGGCTCTAAAAACAGCCTGGAGAAAGTAGGGGAGAGTGAGAGAAAAAAGCAAAGCTCTTTAATATGTCATGCTCAAGTCAGACCCAGCTGCAGCTGCACTTAACGTGTGACAAAAAAAGACAAAGTCACTGTGTCAAAGTAGCAACTAAATGTGAGCCGCAATCCCCACAGCACGCCTGCCCTATTTACGCCACCACATGAACACACACTCCTCTCTGCTTCCATCCAGTGCCGTGAAATGATATTCCATTTTGAAAAAATCCGGATTAAAGTGTATCAGGCCAAGTGTGTTGTGACCTTGTTACTAGGGGAAGGGGGAACGCGAAAACACACAGGCACACGCAGATGCCACACACTGTGGAGCAAATCACAACGTAGGTTTTAGAGACGGCTTTCTCTGTCTCATCCCACGCTTCTCTTTATTTGTTATGGTACCTTATAATGATATTGCATGAGCCAGACAGCCATGCTAATACCAAGCCTTTTGTCTGACCTGCTCATTATGTAAGTACAATATTTATTATAATTTATATTAATTTTCCTTTATTGTTAATGAACTTCTGTTAGTGTTAAATCAGTTTTTTCTTTGAGGGCATTTTAAGCAGGAGAGGCTTAGAAAACTTTAAAAGAGTCTATCTACCTTGAAAGAGTCTATCCACCATTGCTGCTCTTCATCTCAACGCCTCCTCCTTTTTATTTGTGTTTTTTTCCTTCTTTCATCCCTCTCTTCTCTGTCAGGAATGAACTCATGTAATTAAGCCGCTAACATGCCGTTAAAGAATCGGCTAATTCAGCAAGGAGGAATTATTCCAATTTGAAATGACTCATTAACCAGATGTGATATTTTGTCGAGCTTCTCTTGGAGCAAGGTTTGGAGAGCGTTGAATCACTCCCATGGTGTGAGCTCGTTTCGCTGTATATTTGGGTTTGTGTGTGTGAATGTCGGCATGCGTTGCAAGGGTAATAAACATGCTTTTGGTTTTGCTCATACGGCCTGGTGCGTGCATTGATATGGGTGCGTAACTTGTAAATGGGCCCGAATGCAAGCTGTGAATGTCTTGTGCGTGTGAGAGAGAGTGATTAAAGACATGCACAGAGGCACAACTCAGTGAGGGGTCTAAAGAGGAACTATTGAATGTACAAAAGCCCTTAAACATCGACTCATCCTGATGAATTATCACAGCTCGTAAACATTTAGATGCTGGGGCAAGATTCTTTAATTGCAATCGATGTTCATCCAGTACCGGACGCAAAAAGGAGAATCCCAGAAGCACAACACAATTACAGTATCTGTAAAAAGACTCAATATCTCATAAAAGTGGAGCTCCAGGGATGGCAGGACTGTACAAAAAAAGAATGTTTCTATATAAACATACAGTAAAACGCATGGCTTAGAAATACGGCTGCTAGTAATATTGTCAAAAAGAGGTTTGTTTTTGACAGAAGAGTCATATTTAGCTCTTTTGATCTTGTCTTCTTCTTCTTTTTTTATCATGTGTCATAGAGGGCTTCCATAAGTCTGTTTCCAAAAATAAAGAGGTATTTGCTACTAAGTTTCTGATCATTTAGTTTTTTTCACGGTAACATACGATAGCATGATAATGATACTAAACTAAGGCCCCATTTACACTAGTGCATTTTCATTTTAGAATTAAAACAATGCAAGTTTACACTGCCATTTTAGCTGCATTTAAGAAATGATCTCTGTCTACACTACATAACCGAAGACGCATGCCACGTGAACATTTGTGCGCACTCGGCATGCGCTTAAAAGTATAAACAAGAAGTCAGGTTCAACAATGAGCATGATTACTGATCATGAAATGGTTACATGGTCATCAAGGATACGCAGAGATCATGTGGGCAGCTACGCCATCATTTTCGAAAGTCTCTGTTTTAGTCCGTTTACACTGAAAGGCAAAAACTGGAAAACACTGGAATAGTGTAAACGATGGGCATAACCGTAGCAAATGTTATGCGTTTTAAATTGAAAACTCACTACTGTAAAAGAGCCCAAGAAAAGGTTTAATACTAAAAGTAACATTTGAATCATAAAGTAGGGAAGAAACTAGGTAGGTCTTTGGAAGAGAGACAACTAGTTCAGAGCATTGGTATTCTTCTCTCAGTAAAAGTTCCAAAGGGAATGGACACTTGCGGGATGCAGGGTGATCTGAGGGTGTTAGCAAATAGTAGGTGTCAAAATGAGTGTTTTTATCTTATTTTCATTTACAATTTAATATGGCTATTTGTCAGTTATGTTATAACATACCAATCTGCCTGCCTAGTAGAAAATTGGTATGTCCATTTTATTGCAGTGTCTCCCTCCTACACTGTTTCTTCTCCTGTCTGGCTGTGTCCATCCTCAAAAGAAGAAAAGAGGACTGTCAGCACAAGTGGGAGAAAAGAGCAAGTTTGAAAAGACCTGAAATCTGCACTGGCCTTTGCCTTGGAGGGAAAGAAAGCTTATGTTTCTGAGAGAGAACTCTGGTGTGGGGTTGTGTAGGAGGTTAGGGGGTGGATGGTCTTTGCTGCACCCCTTGATGGAGTGGATAATTGAGTCTCGACCAAACTCTGTCAGCCAAGCTCGGAAGCCCCTTTTCAGCTCTAAGAAATGCAGTGGGAATGATGAAGTGAGAGAGAGAAAGTGAGAACAACAGAGAGTGAGAGAGGTTGGAGGAGAAAGAAAATCCTGGGCTCCCTCAGGGGGGGAAAGCCGCTATTGAAAAGCTATTAAACTTGCATTTAGCAGGATTGATTGGAAATGAAGAGGCCTATTAAAACCAAGGGACAAGAGGACAATAGTGTGTTTCTGGCCACCGTATGTTGCCCTCTTTTCACCGTCTTGCTGCCCCCCCTGGGGTGGGGCCCCCTACCCTGTCTGTTTAAACACCCCTGGCCCAAAGAGAGAAGTTTCAGAGGGGTTTAGCACCAGCTGAATAGATCCCTCTTTATCCACCACTGGCACCCTATTCTCCTTTTTAACCACACAGAAATAAAAGGGCAAAGAAAGAGGAGGAAAGCCAGAAAAAAATGGAGGGGCAGTTCATTTCTTTTTGAAGAACCAGTAACAGCCCTCCCTTTCTAAAACCTCTCCTTTCCCCCCTCACCTTCTCTGAAATCTCATGTGAATGGATTAGTTACTTCTGGCTGGTTGCCATCTTTCTACTTTCAAGAGGGCTCATGATGCACCGGATCCAATCATGAAGCTTTTGCAATGGAGAAACACAAAAATGTGTGTAAGAAGGCTGTGTGTGTACATAAAAGTGACTGGGATAGCGAGAGAGAGAAGGCTGTTTGTTGTTTAGTCTGGGTGCATTTATTGCAAATTTTTTCAGTAGGATGGAGAGCCTCTATGCAAATTAGGCAAAAAAAGACAGAGCAAAAAGTGTTTAGAAAGGAGAAAGAAAGATGACAGCAAAGCCTAAATAGAGGGAAGGCAGTGAGGCAGCAGGTGCCTTTCTCAGCCCGCTATGGATGGCTCTCATGGGACGCTGAAAGCTCCTTTGATTGTTTAACATACAATTTTACTGAAAAAACACCACTTCCCCCACCCTGGGAAGTGGTAACAGATTCTCTGGCTCAACAGGACATCGTTTTCCATGTCATTCTATTCAGTTTGCCATATGGGCATAGGAAAGAGTTAAATAAGTCATGACCAGCTGACGCCTAGACCCCTTGCCAATTGCAGAAAACCAAACTGTTGTAAAATGTGTTACGGAGTTCACTTTTTTTTTTTTTTTTTTAACCGGAAGATGATGCAACATGAGCCTTTTCTGCATCAATCAGTTAACCAAATGCCACTCGCTGGTCTTGGTAAAAAAAAATAAAAAAAAATAGCACAGCGTGTGACCAGTTGTTAAAATCGCTCCAATCACTACCACTCTCCTATTATACACGGGACATATATATATACGTGGCACTACTGCTCGGTAAGTATGCTCAACGGCTCACAACCTTCCCTCCCTCCCCATTATAAGCATGAGCACATCGTCTTCTTTGTTTCAGATCACAAAAGCTTCCAAAATCTTAGCTGGTATGGACCTCACTGCTGAGAGCCACCCATCTTCATAACCAGGCCACAGGATAGACGTACCACTGCCACATCTACATGATTATCACTGTTTACTTTAAAGACTTTATTAAAAGTCTTAATTTTGTATTTCTAAACTCATGGTTTCAGGAGGTTAATGTTAAAGCTCTGGTATGTTCAATTATTCTGGGAGCAAGAACCCCCATAAGGAACCATACCGCCAAAGATAAATTGTGTTCAATAAACTCAAGTAAACTTGCCAAAGTGGTTCCTGTCTGAAGTTTACTTAAAAGAGTGTGTTGGGTAGGCAAAGTGGTTTTAGATCAGTGTAAAAGGGTAATATGTTCCTAGAGCCCAGTGCATGGGTACTGCAAGGAAAATTGTGTTTCATTGTGTATCTGGAAGAGTATTACCAGCTGCAGAGAGATGGTGAATGTGAGCTGGAATGGCTCTTGCTGATTCAGCGCTAATATACTATCGCACTAATGTGTTCTGTGCTTTCCCATCTCTCTCCCTGTACAAAATCACTGACCTGAAAGCTGGACTGGTTAGAGCAAAATGACAGATAGGCTTCGGCATTAGGAGGGAGAGTCTTGCTGCAGTTTACCATGGTGATCCAACTAGCTACTGGCCCATTTCAAAGAGCCAGAATGATACAAAGAAAAGTGGCACTTCTACATTTAAGGGAAAACTCAAACAGAATAAATGCTATGGCATGCATTTTTAACCAGTTTTTTGATATGGTATATATGGTAGATTGAAGCCTGTCATTGCATTTGAACAATGTTATAAAGTCATAAGCCCTTAAGGATGCTTCGGTTTTACAATGTTTGATGTAAATTTCATCATCATTGGGGTCCACACAGACCTATGTATGTATGTATGTATGTATGTATGTGGACAGTCTGTGATCAGCTACTTGGATCAACTATGCTCATTATACATATTCCATCACAATATCAAACAGCAACCAATGTATTAATGTTTTGTGTGTGTGTGTGTGTTTTCCTCCTGCAGTGTCTCAAGCATCCTACTTTTCCCAGCAGCCCCAAGACCAAGTAGTGGTTGCTGGCCAATCAGTCACCTTGCCCTGTGTGATTGTGGGATACCGGAGCATGGTGCAGTGGACCAAAGATGGCTTGGCGCTAGGCGGTGAACGAGACTTACCCGGTAAGAATTCTATGTGGCCCAAACAAACAAGGAAAAACTGCTTGAGTGAAGTTAGTGAGTCTTTCCATTCAACAGTGTTTTTTTAACACTGAGTCGGCTTTGAAAATTGAATTGAACAAGGAAAAAAATGAAGTCAACTCAATTTATTTTCAAGGTGCTTCTAAATGGTGCACTGGTTTGTAATTAGCTAGAAACCCACTTTCCTATATGTCAACCAAATTTAGAGCAAGTAGCAAGGCAGAAATGATGCCGTTCCCCCAGGAGGTACACAATGCTTATTAAAGTCGATTTACCAAGGCTTAGTCTTCGTTTATCTTCATCTTTTTCTTTCCAATTAACAACTGGGAGATAAAACCAATCATAGATTGGCAGGTAAAGGGCAGCATCCCTTCTCTGCAGCGGATGTGTGTTTGAGTAATGTCACTGCCTCAATTCCTCAGCTGTATTGAATGAAGAAATGGGAAGGCAAACAAACACCACGGCTAATGCAAACTAGCGTTTAATTTGTCTAATCATCTCAGCCGTCTGCTAGGGCCGAGGTGGAGAATCAATCACCGCTCATGTCATGCATTGACATTTAAAATGATTTCCCCAGCAGTTTTGAAGGCAACAACCTGGACAGTGAAGCTAGTCTATGCTAACTAGATTCATAAGCCAGGCATCTCACATGTTGCCGCTGACTTAAGTTTTTAATGTGCATTTAATAGTGTCTCAAAGCTAGCCCTATCTGTGATGGCAATGTGTGTGTGTGTATATCTCTAACAGTGATTTTTGTGCGGATCAGGTTGGGTACGTTACTCTCTGATGGGAGACCCGCTATCAGGAGAGCACAGCTTGGTGATCGATTCAGCTGAGCTTGGCGATGATGCGGTCTACGAGTGTCAAGCCACGCAGGCTGGGCTGCGATCGCACAGAGCCAAACTGACGGTGCTGGGTAAGAACTCTGATATGAGTGAGTGAGTGAGTGTGATTGAGAGTGAGAAGAAACCACTGCGATATAACTCTCCTGCAGCTGATTAATAGCAGGGGAATAGAGCATTCCTCATAGTCCCCAATTCCATTAACAGTATTTAAAATACTGCCTCAAATGCGTAACACTGCAAATTTCTCTGCTCCAAATAAACACTTCAGAGATCCCACCCCCGTGCAATCATAAGTCAAGCCTTCATTATTTATTCACAATTTTAAATCACGGCACAACAGAACTCATTTTTTTCAAACAGCGAAACGGAGTCGACAGAAACACTGAGAAAATGATCCAACCCCACCTCACTGTTTCTTTCTCTCTCTCTATAGCCTACTGACACTTAACACGGTGAAGGGCCAAGGAATTGTGATTGCAGCAGTCAGAAATGACTTGCGTGAATGGTTAAAAGTCAAAGTCTGCACAGTTAGCACATTCTACAGTGACTCACGGAATTCATCAACTGCAGGGCTGCTTTTACATTAACGCAATGTGATTGATCTACATATTCTCTGGCATTTAGCGAGAGTGGGTGGGGGGTGGTGGGGACCTTGGGATTTTAGCTCAGTGCTACATTGCTGACACCTGGTGGCCCGACTTGGACACATCCGTGTTTTATAGTACCTGGAAAACATAGATTTCCCCTGCAGTGCAAGCATTTCAAGGGCTAAAAATATGAGATGTTAAAGATTTAGCACTATGAGAGCGAGAAAGGCCAAGTTTGTTACTGCACAATAAAAATAATTCTGCCTCTGATTGAACAAAGTTGGCACAGCCGCATAGACTCACCGAAGAAAAGTAGGGCTACAACAATAGCCTTTGTGCAAACTGCCGATGTTTGCCACACTGTTCGAAATCCCAGACCAGAACGTAGCTTATATGCCAGCTCCTGTGTGCAGGGAATGAGGTGTGTGTGTGTTTGCACGTGTATGTGAGCATTCATGTGTGCACGTGGATGTAGGGGCATGTGGGGAAATCAATGCAGCCGGATGAAACCAAAGCAATCCAACAGAGTCAAAGAAGTCAACGGCAGGAGTGCATTCGAGGGAATCCACATGGAAATTAGAATCACCTCGCACACAGTTTCCATTAGCGCCTGGGCAAGACCAGCGAAAAGACCTCTGACAATTCGGATACAAAAACAGAAATTGGTTCGGAGAAAAGGAACAGGACAGGCAGATGTGCCACAGTATATGTACCATATTTTTTTTGCATGTTTCTGTGAATGCTGTGAGATGGACACCATCATAAATGGTGGCTGACACTATTTGCCCAAGGCTTTCACACAGGCGTGCAAACAAATGAAAAAATCAGTAATTCAGAGGAAACGGGCCTGCGGCAGAGCGCCTGTAAATAGACTCATAATGGCAATCTCAGCCATGTTAAAAGGGCATGAGTACTATCTTAACCTTTTTTCAGAGAAAGCCAATGTCTCTCAATCTATCTGTCCATTTACCAGGTTGTTCTCTATAGGTCAAACTGGCAGATTTAAATGATTCTGCATTGCAGTCAGGAAGGCTTTAGGGTATGGCTTTACATATGAAAATACAGTACATGTAGCATATGCTAGGATGTATGCCACTTGTGGGTTCCCATAGTGATTGGACACCTGTACATTTCAGGCTAATTGGGTGGAACTGACATAGACGTCCACATCTGAAATGTATAATGTAGTTTTAATGTTTTTTCTTGAAGATAATAAAAAATCTCCAATTCTTTTTCAGTGCCACCATCAGATCCCATAGTGGATGGAGGGCCAGTGGTCCGTCTCAAAGCTCACACACCCCATAACCTGACATGCCGGGCATCTGGAGCCAAACCTGCCGCAGATATTACCTGGTACCGAGATGGAGAGATAATGCATGATGCCATCTACTCAAAGGTGAGACTGTGGACACATCAGTCTTTATGGCAGACGTGAGAGTCACTAAAGCTGATTACAACTTAGGATCTCTGTCTTGCTCCTTACCTGTCATTTAGATTAGCTCCACCACATAGTGAACGTCCAAAGTTGCAATTCAATCTCTGTACGCCTCATCCTCATCACCCTACCCTTCTTTTGTGCCTCTATTTTCTCTCACTCTCGCTGTTGCTCTAATACTCGAGCATAACTGGAGCATGTCAAAGCTCAGACAGGCATAAGCGTTTGATACAGTTTCCGCTGAGAGAGAAAGAGCAAAGGAGGGAGAGAGGGAGTGAGAGAAGAAAAAGAAAGGGAGAGGGTGGGAGATGAGAGGGGAAATCCACCACAACAATGCCGAAACACAATGGGAAGTGCAGTGGAGCATGAACCGGCTGCAACTGTGAAAGTGTCACATTTGTCATGCTCTCTGACCACGCTAAACGACACTAAACGACACGTTTAAGGGGGCAAGAGCCAGCAGTGAATCGAGGGAAGAGGAGAACAGCGAGAGAGAGAGAGAGAAAGAAAGACAGATGAATCTCGGAAAGCAGATGAGGGAAAGATGAGCTTGTTTAAGAGCGAGGTGGAGTACTCAAAGCCACTTTGATTTAAGCTGGAGGAGAAAACGGGATGGAAAGCAACATGAAGACACAAAGAACAAAGTGAAGGAATGTGAAAAAGGTAGACGGGGGGCAAGTCGGTGGGAGAGAGCAGATGAGCAATAAGAAAAGGACAGTGAGTGGTAAGGCTGATGACAGGCGGCGGCGTGACTCGATCTAGCGTAAAAATGCTTTCAGCGCATCGGAGGTTAAGTGTGTGACCTGCCATCGATTCGCCCGACAGGCTCTCCAGGGAACTGTCTTCCCATAATGCTCCAGCCCAAGTACAGCACTCTGTGTCTTCCCCCCCTCCAATCATCCAAAACCTAAAATTGCGCCTGATCCTCCATTAAGGCTGTCTTGTAGATTCAGCGGGCAGCAATTCGCCTAGACTCTACACCTCTCCCCACTTAAGCGTATTGATTTCTCACACACAATAAATAGATTTCGAAGATGATGTGCAGCAGGAAGAGCTGATAGACAGATCTTTGTGAAAACGTGCTAAAGGCAAAATGGGCCCGGCAACATCGTAAAACACAGACGCTCACCTGTCTCACTAAACTGATGGCGGCTTTAATTCACTGCAATGCTCAGCCTGCGGTGCTGGCACAGACTTGAGCTCAAATGGGATTACGGGCATCATGGGAATTCCTTATTAAATTAGGACTTGCATCAGGAAATATAGAACAATTAGATTAGGATTATCATATCTGTGTGATTTTAACAGTGATAACAAGATGTGTGTTTTGTATCTGAAGTACACCAACCATTAGGGCGAAATAACATTGTAGTAGCCACACTGTCTGTCAAATGTCTCTTCTTATTTGAATCCAGAAGGTGTCACACGTAACAGAAATGATGGATAGTTTTTTTTTTTTAAGAGCTGCCTTTGACATTATTTTCAGAACATTTCATTGAGGCATTCTATTTTCAGAGAGCTGCAGCAATTTGTTCCACCAGCACTGATAGTGTCTCAATTTTTAACCGGTTTCACACCGTTTCACTGTCTTTTCAGACTTTGATGGAGGATGGAAAGAGAGAAACAGCGGTTAGCATGCTTCCCATGGTGCCTGAGGACAGCGATTCTGGACGTACATACACCTGCAGGGTCCTAAACCCAGCCGCCCCTGCAGGTCGCCAAACTTCAGTTACCATCAGTGTTCAGCGTGAGTAGTTTTTAATTATTTTTTTCTGCGATGCAGATTATGTGGTGTATATATATATATATATATATATATATATATATATATATATATATATATATATATATATATATATATATATATATATATATATATATATATATAGCGAATACTTGAATACCAGAGAGTGGTATTTCAAGATTAGTGATTCGGTAAATGTGAGACTTGGTTTAAATGTATTTACATGGCACTGTACAATTGTCTATTTTCATGCAAGTTTTTTATGGTAAAGAAGATGTGTAATTGGACAGGGGAATGGATTTTTAAAAAGGATTGTGATTTAGATTTACACACCTGGAGCTTGGCAGTAAAGTCATTGGGAAGGATTTGTAAAGCCTCTATTGCTGCAGTGAATCTAATCCTGCGTGTTTCCTTCCAGATCCTCCATCTGTGACTCTCTCTGTTCAGCCCCAGACGGTGATGGAGGGAGCAAAAGTGTTGTTCATCTGCTCTGCCTCTGCCAACCCTGAGATCACAGGTTACAGGTAAGCACATCCAATATCACAACAGACTCATAATCCCAGATTATCCACTCCATCAGATTTAGGTTTGAGGGTAAATCCCAAATTGGATATAAATTACAGATCAAATGCTGTGTGCACAGTTGCTTCAGTGTTTGGTGTTAATAATAGTTGTAACTATAAAAGGTGAAACATGACAAAGAATGTACCAGTGAATCTAATAAATGCATTTTCATGTTCATGCTGCAAACAGATGGTCCAAAGGTGGGGTTCCTATCTCAGAGGCCAATGGTGACAGCCTGGAGGTGACTGTAGACCACTCTTACTTCACAGACCCAGTCTCCTGCGAAGTGTCCAACTCAGTAGGAAGCACTAATGTCAGCACCTTGGTGGATGTACAATGTAAGTACCCATGTGGTCATCCAACTCCATAATAAAATATCAAAGCAAAATTGGAGATGTTCAGTCTGTATTTCTCTCCTCTGTCTTTCATTTCAAGGAAGGAAATGAAAAAGGTCCTTAAAATCAAGAAGATATCCTTTAGAGATGTTGTACTATAAGTAACACTAAACAGATAAATGAGATCAGTTTGTAACTCACCATATTTTAGTTGTGGCTAACTCGGCGGCCATCTTTGAAATGCCTCTCGGGCACAAGTGCAGTTTCTATCTCTTTGAATGGGAAACATCAAATTCTTCGATAGAGCAGCCATTTCGATAGTTTACATTTCGAAGTTACACATCTTGGGTATTCTATAGTCTTTGGTACAGTCTAACAGTCTTATAATCAGTCTCTTACATAAACATTATAAACAAGGCACTGCACGAAAAATGTTCATATATATGTAAGAAGGAAACAATACAAAGTCACATTGTTTCCTTCAAAAATATAGAGCCATACATACCTCCCACATTAGTGGTACATTATAATGGGATTCATTTTTGTTTTGTTCATACAAAGACATACTCGAATCAAATGTACTAAAACAAAATGGGAATCCACATCTTTTATTTTTAGTTGGTCCCAAGCTGCTGACCGAACCAAAACCCCAGATAGTGGACATAGGGATGGATGCTGCTTTCACATGCTCATGGACGGGCAACCCTCCCCTCACTCTGGCCTGGACAAAACAAGGCTCCACTGTGGTATGGTGACCTCTTATCTTCTTCCTGAATATGGCACACCGTCTGTTCAACAACTGTCACAGCAATCCTGTTTGAATAATTTTATGAGTTCTAGATGCATATTGGTTTTCATTAGGGAATGGAAGGATTAGGTTGGAGTGATTCAGAAAAACTTTTGTTTGACAATTGTTTGTTACCAAAGTCGAGTTTTTATTTGGCCCAGTACACACATTCCATCTCCATTAAGCAAGTTTATTCAGCCAAAAAACGTTCATTGATCAAGTCCACGTCACCTCATCTAGGACACCAGAATCTCCCACCTCCAAAATCCCAATTCAACCCCTGTCTCTACAGGAAAGATAAAATGATTTTCTGCTCAGAGCTGGATGGTTAATGGATGACATTTCTGTTTACGGCACATTTACAGGAGTTTGGCAAATGGGTAAAGTGATTGCTAGCCTAAAATCAAAGTTTAGCTCCAGTAGATGTGTGAAATGCATCAGCCTATTCTGCTGTAAGTGTTTCGCTGATGCTGCTTAATTAGATTTCATAAAGAGCCTGAGAAAGCAAACAAAAAGCAAGAGAGGAAGGAAAGAGAGAGAGAGTGGGAGGCTAAGGCTGAAAAGCCAGAAGGTTCTGATGAGGCAATCAGTTAATTTTGCCATGACTACATCCCTCCACCCAGCCCTTCCTGAGTATGGGCCGATCTGATCCACAAGTAGAGCGTTTACTTCATCGCCACAAGATATGGATTAATTGGCTAATTCGATGAGTGCTGGTGAAAGAAAAATCGAGGCGAGTGCTAAACGGATTAATCACAGTTTGGCGGCGTCGAGAGGAAGAAGGAGGGGAAGGAAAAGAGGGTGCTCTAATGATCAGTGGCTTCTAAAAAGTGTCCGCAGTGTGTGTACCAGTGCACCAGGGGCGAAGGAGCACAAGTATCTGCTCACACACTGGAAAATTCCACACTGCCATTGTCGTAGGTTTAATTAGAGCAGTGGGTTGACTCAGAGGACCCAGGCTGGAGCGCTTTAGACAGTAATTAAGATTGCTGCAGACGAAATTACAGGCGGAGTCAATGCTTTCCCCTTGGTATTGGTGGCATTGGTCTTTCTCTTGTGTGAGGCACAAGCAACGGAATGGATGACTGGTGCTAATGGTAATAACCATCTCTGAGGGCCACGGCTTGATCTGCCTGGAACAAAAAAAAAAAAATCAGCGTCTCTACACAATCTTCCCATCTTAATCCTGTGGAAATATTGACATGCTGTAATGATTTTTATTCCACAACTCGTTGGAAAGATAAGACTTTAACGGGAAGTGGAAAAATATCAATATTACAAACACTGTCTGGATGAAACGCTCTGTCATACAGACATTTGATAGAAAGTGTATAGTTACACTTGGTGTGTGCTAATCTGTAGGTATAAATCACATGTGGTTTGTGGCAAACTCTTGCCCTATGCCTATATCTGTGGTCATTTGTGTGAAAGAAATGTCTTGGTATAGCAACAGATCTGACCAGGCTATTCTTGTTCATTTTATTTAACAGGTGCTCAGCAATAGTAACACCCTTCAGCTGAAAGCAGTTGCACAAGAGGATTCTGGGACATACACCTGCAAAGCCATCGTGCCTCGGATTGGTGTGGCAGAGAGAGATGTAACTCTAACTGTCAACGGTAACTAAATGCTATCTTTTTTATCTCAGAACTTTCCCAATTTTGTTCATGATATATTCACTTTCAAAACCACATGAGTTCACAGCTTTTGATTAGTTTACTAGGGTTTGGAACAAAAGCTGTAATTGTTTTTCTATTAATCAGTGAATTGCTTCCCTAATTGACGAGCTTCCTATTTATGTACATGACTCATGCACTTGGTCTTGAATACACAAGGAACTTCAGCTCTGTGCCTTCCTTTGCTTTCATTAGCACCCTTAGTCAGTACGATTCTCTCTTTCACACCAACACTTCAGGCCCTCCCATCATCATGGCAGAGGCCACGCAGCAGGCCGTCAAGCATTCCAAGGGCAAGCTGGAGTGTCTAGTGGGCAGCAGCCCTCCTCCTGACAAGATTGTAAGTATACATTCTCTTATTTCTGTATGTGCGTTTCCTAGGTATCTGATGCTTAGTGTAGCCCTATTCCTGACAAGCTTGTTTGTGAGCCTTTCCCTTGAGCAGGTGCTTTCGGTGTGTGCACATCACACGCTCACGCTCCCTTCTCCCTCCAAGAAGATCTCATGCGAGTCTCCTCTTTCCTTGCTCCTGTCTCTCTCTCTTGCTATATCTGACACCCACACAAATACACACAAGCACAGCTACACAGTCCCATTCCTCTAATAGAGAGCGCTCGATGAGAGGGCTGATCCTGTATCTCACCTTTTCCACCCTCAAGCGTGCAGAGGCGAACTGCACTAATGCCAGGGTCTGCAGAGAAGACCTCCAGCCCCGCAGGCTCCTTTCCAACGGCGAGCAATTAGTTCCTAGCATCACTGACCTCCCATGACCCAATTGTACGTGGGAAGGCCTCTCAGTGGTTAATTAGGATCTAAGTTGTAGAAAAATCGGGAAGAAGGGTAAAGCATAGAGATGCACCGAGACAGATGGAAGTTAAGCAAGGGTAACTGAAAGCAGTTGATGCAAAGAAGAAATCAGAGATGAAGAAAAAAAAACCTCCTGATCCTGGAAACAGTGACAGGTGGGGATTCAGGGTGTTATTGGCTATTATTTCTAAACCTGAGGCCAGTCAAGGGAGGACTTCTCAGACATGCTGTTTCACCTCTTCGCCAGAAAGGTGAGGAAAAGAAACAATGGCTTGTTCTCTCTCCCCGAGTAGCGTTGAGATCTCAGACTGACCTGCTGCTAGACAGGAGCTGCTTGTCTTCCCCACACGTTTTTTTTTTCACACAGCTCTTTTTCACAAGCTGAGACACGATACTGTTGGTAAACCAGCTTGACATGACAGCGTAAAAAGAGCACAAGAAAAATTCAAATCTCTGACACTGAGTTTATGACACTAAACGTTAACTTATGTGGTGATAAATCTTTACATGTTTGTCCTTAACTGTTGTGTTGGCTGGACCAGGCTTGAATATATAATGAGACACTATTTACACGTTCATGGTCATATTGTGAAAGACTGAAAGAAATATATATATATATATATATATATATATATATATATATATATGTGTGTGTGTGTGTGTGTGTGTGTGTGTGTGTGTGTGTGTGTGTGTGTGTGTGTGTGTGTGTATTGTCTTTGCAATTCCCTTTATCATGCTTAAATAAAATGTGAGAATACCAACACTTGCTGCACCTTACACCTTGCTATTTCTTTCTCCTCAGGTGTGGACATTTGGAGACACGATCTTGTCATCTGGCTCTTCAGGGCGGTTTTCCGTGCAGACGGTACACAATGACCGAGGGGTCCTCTCCTCGCTAATCCTCTCAGAGACTCTGGCCCAGGATTTCCAGCTTCGGTACAACTGCACTGCTTGGAACCGCTTTGGTACAGGCACGGCACTGGTCACTCTTGAAGAGCAAGGTATGGGGTCCTCATGCCAGATTATCCTGTGTAAAACATCCTTTTATTTGAATGCAATATAGTACCAGTCAAAAGTTTGGACATTGCTAATTACTTATTTTTACTTTTAGAATGGTGGTAGACATTCAGATACAGATATTAGGTAATGATCAAACATGTTAAATATGAAACTGTTTTACATTTTGGGTCATTTGAAATAGTCCTGCTTTAAAACAGTATTTAACTGGAGTTTACATGTATGCTTCATACTTGTCCCTCTCCCCCAATTCGTCAATTTAAAAAAAATTAAATAGTACATTTGTTAAGAAATTCCTATATATTTGTCAAAAAAAAAAAAAACAATCTCATGCATTTATGCTTAAACCTTTAGATCAAAAGCTTGTCAAGACTGTGAGAAACAAATTCACTCAAATGTGTCCAAACTTTTGACTAGTAGTGTGGATCAGTGAGTGTTTGGAAAATGTTCTTGGAAATTTGGGGTCTGGAGAGTCAAAAAATGGAGGCGTGAGAAGCAAGCCAACTGAAAGTAATGTGAGAAAAGTGGCAGGAGTTTTAGATTTGTGGATGGGCCAAGCTCTTGTGGTACTATTGCTTTAATTATTGAAGGATGGTTGATTTTAAAACTCTGACAGTAAGTTGTAGGGTTTGTTCAACCTAGAGCTGGTGCCTTTTATCTAAGATTAATCAAGACGAGCTGTAATCCAGTTTGAGTCAGCTCTATGCAGAAATCGCATCTCAAAACACCCTGCAACCCTGTGCTTATCTTAATTATACACCACCAAATCAATATCATTTAATCAGGAGATGGTCCACTTAATGAATACATTGGTTCCATAACAAAGATATAGATTTTGAGCCTGAATGAATTAAATCAAGACCTAATGTACGGCATGGGGTATGTGACGCTTCACTGACCGTTTCATTTTGTATGCACAGTGCATCATCTTAAATTTGCTTAAATAAGACTAAGAGCGTGGTAGACGGCTTGAGCCTTTGTACTGGGAGACACCAAAAATAAGGTCTTCGCCAGCAATTTGCATCAAGGCAGCAGAACCAAGTCTCTGGAGAGGCAGACAGTGCTATCTCCTGGAATCTCTAATTAGATTACTGTCGGCTGCCTCGCTGCGTGTCAGGGCTGGTTACCCCTCTTCCACCAGAGATTAGAGACAATAGCCTGGTCCTGTGATGCCACTGTGGATCACACTAGATGAATTTCTATATGTTGCACTTGAATTTGGACGTGGCTCAAAAAAAGAGCATCTTTGAAGAAAACGTTTGACAAGCAGAGAGCTTTTCTTCAATCAGCTGGAGATCTGACATACCTTTTGATAATATGTCTGGATCATAATTTAGCCCCAAACTTATTTGTAACCTTACATTAACAACACACACACACACACACACACACACACACACACAAACTGAGGTCTCACCTCAGTCATGGTATTGAAAATGGAGAGTATTGAATATTCACTCCCCACCCACAATCCCTGTTGGACCTGACACTCGAACCTGCGACCTTCCGGTTATAAGTCAGACTCATTATCAATTAGACCATGACTGCCCCAAGTCACGACTCTAGAAGTACAAACTATGCATGGTGGATGTTATAATAGAAACATTTAAAAATCAACTTGTAATAAAATTTCCGGGAAAGCCTGAATTTGGATAATCTGCATACCCTGCAACTGAAGAGGTTGATATAATTAATAGTTTTTTAGAATTCATCTCAGTCACGTTCCCTTGTTTCCCTTGCAGAGGCCCTCCCCTTGCTTATTATCATTGGAGCATCAGTGGGCGGAGGCTGTGTCTTCATCGTTTGCGTCATTACCCTGGTTTCCATCTGCTGCCGCCACACTGCTAAAGGTGAGGTCAAAGGTCAGATGTTATCTGAGAGTTCTTATTCTCTCCTCAAAAAAACATGATACAGTAGAAATCAAACGAACTAACTAGACAGAGGTTAATTATGGGGCCACCTCTTTGCCTGGAGCAGTGTTGACCTTTTCACCTCTCTGGAAATCTTCCCACCGTTCACCTCATTAATCTCTATACACTGCGCTATTTCCTCACCCAGGCAAAAAGGGCACACGTCTGTCTAAGAGCGACATCCGCGTACAAAACATAAACAGCGACCACAATGCAGCCAGAGGAAACGACGATGAGGAGGATGTGAAGGAGCCTATGGTAAGTCACCCTCCAAACTAAAAGGAAAAACTTAGTATAGCCTATTAGATAGAAATGGTGTTTATACAATTTTTCTTTCATAAAAATTATTTCCTGATATGCTGCAGGAAAAACATGTAAACGTCAACAGCCTTAAAACCAGATTTCTGAGGGAAATGGGATACTAAATAAGGAAACAAAATATTAGGCCGTACTTTAAAAGTAAAGTCTTTTATTATATCTTGCCGAAAGATGCTTAAAAAAGCATGTGTACTGATCATTTGTTCACAAGAAGATCTGGAACTAGGGACAATATTGATTATGACCGCATGACATTTAACATACCATAGACACTGAGCAGTCTGTAACCCAAATCTCTGTTCTCTTCTCAGGCTCCCAACAGCAGTGAGTCTCCAGGAACGTCTCGCACAGAGCACAGCGACCTGCTGGAAGAGGAGGAGGATGAGAGATCAGATATCAAGGTATTACATTTCACAAAGCATGACTCAGATGGTTAATCTGATAAAAGCAAAAGGTTGTTTTCAAAGGTTTGAGGAAATTATTGTACTTAATAACACTAACCTGCTGAGATCCTATTTGTATTACACCACAAGCTTGGATCATGTTCAAATGCCTAACTTGTAGCTATTACCTTACTTAAATAATTTGCATGTATTTCATGCAGTACAAAATTCTGTTATTCATCTGAGAATGTTTTTTTTCATTCTTCCTAGGATCCCACCAATGGCTACTACAATGTGCGGGCTCACGAGGACCGCCACATTACAAGAACTGGCTTCTCTGAATATGTCCCTAATGCTCGCCCAGTCTACACTCCCTCTCAGCTTCCCTCGCCGAGCCCCTTATACGGCCAACAGTCCACTCAGCCTCGGATTTATGACTTCCCCCAGCTTTACACCACAACCCCTGCCACACGCACCACCTATGAGCAACAGCAGTCACAACAACCACAGCAACAACAGCAAGCTCCTACCATCTATCCTCAGGAGCCACTCTGTGCGGGCTATGGCCGTGCCTTCACAAGCTACATCAAACCTGCATCCTTCGAGAAGGCTGACGGGTATGAGCATTCAGACCAGGCCAGCAAGGTGTCCAACTCCTCCCGTTTCTCATACGCATCCTCACAGGTGTCGTCGCAGCAGTCTGACTATGGGCGGCCCTCGCAGCAACGCATGCAGACTCACGTGTGATGGCTCCCTCGAAGACCTGCTAAGTGTATGGTCAAGGACTTTCTTCTGAATGGGTTCAGGAGGGATTTAAGCAAAATTTAAACTGAGCTTCAAGAGGCGGAAAAGCTTTATTGCTATCTTGAAGTGAATGTTGGATCGATGGAAGAAAGAACTACAACGTGCCAAGCTTGGAAGTCACCATCAAGCTACTGATTTTCTTCGTCCAAATGTTGAACTTTACTGGACATTGTCCATCAATTCATCTCTATGGCACTGTATTTCCATTAAAAAAGGCTCCAGCATTGACCCCTTTAGATCTTGGAGAAGGAAAGCAGTGCTGTGGAGAAGGGCAGTGTCCTCATGAACTAATCTTTGCAAACGAGGACAAGCTCGTGACACTAGGCTGAAACAATCAAAATGACACGAACTTATAAAAATCTAAAAAGGTAAAAAAAAAAAGTGTTTGTTGGCATGCTGATGGAATTGTAAGCACATTTCTGTATCAATGACAACAGGTCTTGCTTACACAAAGTGGCTCAAAGTTCAATCCACAAAGCAGAGGAGCAGAAGAAAAGAATCACATTTCTTCAGAAGCTCTATCTGCAGTCTGCACTGATGTTGGGCTAGCAAGAGTATTTATGTAAAGCCTCAATGGACCAGTGCAGGAAACTGGAATCTGGAATGCTTTGGTATAGAAAAAATGGACAAAATCCATTAAAATATATTTCTGTTTGCTTGATGGAACCAAGATTGGCAAGTCCCCAAAGAATCAAATTTCGAGGTGCGGTCTTTTTAAGCTATACTCTCAAGGATTTGTTGCGGAGTTCAGAGTAGAGCCCATTTCAGGACCACGGTTTCTTAAGTCGAGCCATGTACGACAAACCTAAATTACAGCATGACCTTGTGGCGTGCAGTAATAATCTTGTAATGTTCCTTATGTGACCACTGTATGTTATAAATACAATGTGTGCCAAGGTGACTGTTATGTCATGCTGACATGACTGACACCGTCAGGTAGCACCAACATGTTTACATAGAAGAAAAAAACTGAAAAAAGAAATAGCAAGTGAAATGCAGTACCGTCCATATCCACTTAGAGCCACTTCAATGACTGTACAAATTGTTGGGAAATTCACTCCTGTCTGTTGCATGCAGATGATGTGTGTACGTGAACGTATTCAGCATTTCTTCTCATCTGTTTGTTCCTTGTGTGAGAAACCGCTTACTGCACCCTATGTCTATTCAATCTTGGATACCTGCATTCAGAGGTTACCATACTGCCATTTTCCTTTGAGCCTGAATGGTCGGCTCCATTTGGAAAGATAAAAAAAACGTCAAAATGAACTGTAAGATAGGTGAAATAAAACATTGCTTGTCTTTATTTTTATATTTTATATAAGCCTTAATGTACAGCGTGTAAGCTGCTTTATTGTAAAGTACCTTTATATTATAAAATGCATTTATCTTTATCTTTGAGTTGACTTCATTTGGTTCACAACGGTTTTTACCCCCATGTTACTTATCAGTTTTGGAGAGGTGAAAGGCGTTACACAACTAATTGATCTTTTCCTTCTGTTTCTTTTATTTTTAAATAACTTTCAAATAAGTTGATTTGCTAAAAATGAGCTATTGTTGCTTGTAACTTTGTACACATATTTATATTTAAATAAAACCATTTCAAATAAGATCGGCTCTGACTGGAGTGAGTTTGGCACACATCGCTGGGTCTCGTCAAATGTCATGAGGGAATGAGGACAAACAATACCGGGGCTGCCGAGTTGATGAATACATAAATTAGCAGTGATGCCTATGTTGATTCTCTTATTCCCGCGGCGACAGCAGGGTTTTTAATAAAGACGGATGAGATTCCCAAGCCTCCCGCTGTCTGCGTATCAAACATAGCAGGCACAGGCCGTCTCCCTCAACGCAACCAAATATTGCGCTGACAGAGCGGGTGTTGTGTGACAACATTATCTTGTCGTGTCACCCCAGTCTCTCAGATTTCATCATGTCACGCCGGGCTTCACCGCAGGGAGTGTTGAAGACATAAACACGTGCTCAGCATTAAACAAATGAACTGATGGCTACTCTGGTAAATTTAGGGTCATTTTTCCTTCAGCTGTCATCCCTGGCATACAACGAACATTTCCCAAACAAGAACGAATTTGCATAATGTGCAAACCTGATAATATAAAATGCAAACTATGTTATCCATAAACTGTCAGTGGCATCATATGGCACAAAGTCCATTCAGTGAGTGTCTAAAAGAATGTTATGGACGAAATGCAATATGTTTTTTAAGTTTTCGTAATAATATAACATTAATAGCGGAAAGATGAACCAATTGACATTTTTAACAAGCTAGGTTAGCCAATAAGCTACTGACTGAGATAACCAGAGCATATTGGTAAGATACAGTACAAATGTTATGAAACCTATTAAAGATAAGTTCGTTGTTACGTATACTTATTTATCTAAGTTAATCTCCTGACAAACAAAATGAATATTTTTCTGACGTAACGTTAAATAGAGATAACAGGCGCCAAACGTGCGGTCGTATGGAGGTGATACATCGACGGATTATGAACGTATTACTAATACAAATTCAATAATTCCAGGTTCCAACAACAACAACAACAAAACACCTTCGCTAAAAAGATTCCTCACCGAGCGCGCCACCTCTCCCAGCATCCCCAGCGGTTTTTCAGTCATTTATCGAAATTTGAATATGAAAATGCAAGATGAATCTCAGCAATCAATCAGACGATCCGTGAACTATGGCCAGACAACAAAAGGTGAAATGGAAATGTATAGAAAAAAATAGTTTGAAATGGCTAGCCTGATTTCAATCATGTATTTGGTTGACCACAATGCTTTGTTTCGATCATTTGATTACATTTTCCATTAGGTAGTAAGTGACCTTTGGTTGCCTAGATACCGCATTAAAGTGCAATATGCTCAAATGCAAGAGTTATCACATCGATTGGAGATGATATAAAAGGTTGAACACTAATCTAAAGCTCATACAAGGTCAAATCTGGTGTGTAATTAGCCAATGTTAAATACTCGGTCAACCATTTAAAACAATGGTTGCAGAGTGCAGTGCTTAAACCTACAGCTTTTTAATTGGTGCAAGGTCAAAACAAAAGTAGATTAACATCTGTAATAAAGACACGCTATGGATTCTCTTGTATCAACTGAAAAGAGATTTGTTATGCCTTCTTGTTTAATTTTCCATTAGGAGAGCACCGATTTATGGTCAAATAATTGTTGATGGCAATGTTGATGTTGGTTAAATGCCAAGGCCAATGATTAATATTGCTGAAACGGTTTTGAGTTTTCTTTACTACATTTTGCATTTTGAGGGGAAAACGAAATTAATTGGAAATGACCAAAAACACTATTCAGGAAAAAAAAAATTTTTTTAAACCAGCATGTATTTTATTGTCAATAAAACATTATAAATTTTGCATACATTAAAACACTTGCATATTGTTATATTAAATATAAAACCAAGAAGTTCAGTTACATTAACAATACAAAGCGCATTTAGTCACCCAGACACAAAGCCATACATAATCATTGCGGTTTTAAAAACAGTTCTTAAAATGAAAGTCTAACAAGCCCTCAATAGGTCAAATTGCACATGATGCTAAATGAAACTTCTGTAGTACATAAATATAGCATCTATTGCTTGACATCTCTTAAAATACAGCGAACATCTCTTGTACCTCCTGGGAAATTAAGTCACTACAAAGCCTAAAAATCTTACTAAGCAAGTGGACTTTCCATGGGAAAGAAACCTGCCAAGTCTATGAGGAACCTGCGGTATAGATTCCTCGATACATTCGGGGCTCTTTGAAGGAGAGACCATCCTGCTAGGTTGTTTCAGCCAACGGCTTTGACATTGATTGGCTGGAACTTAAACATGCAGCAAAAGTGTGTGACCTATGTTGGCCTTGGTTGTATTGGCAAATGGACGACGGAAATATCCTATTTTTACCTAATCCTCCATTTCAGAGCTTTGACACTGAGGTTGCGAGATCACACAGATGTGAGGAAAGAAGGTCAGCCTGAGTGGGATGCTTACAGAAATTTCTAGATTGCAAAGAAGTTTCTGACCTTCGCTTAAAGGCGGGAAAATTGTAGGGATTGAAGCCATCTCCAAAGCCTGAAACAAGGGTCCAGTCTTCTGAACAAAGGCACATTTAGAGCATAAGAAAAAGACTTTTTAAACCGAAACAAATTCATAAAGATAACAACATGACTTCCAGCAGGTCATAAGTGCCGGCTGGCTCATTATATGACAGTTTGAGCTCTAAGTGCCATTTATGAAGTTACTGTTCAAGGAATCAGATGGAACTACAACTGCGTGACAGAGTTGGTAAAGAGTTGGAGTGTAACAGTACATCACAGTGATATATATTCTCATTATAGTGGTATCTG
Source organism: Carassius auratus (assembly GCF_003368295.1). Classification (NCBI taxonomy): domain Eukaryota; kingdom Metazoa; phylum Chordata; class Actinopteri; order Cypriniformes; family Cyprinidae; genus Carassius; species Carassius auratus. The sequence goes on along the minus strand of NC_039257.1, from coordinate 8,225,081 downwards.
CAAGTATTTTATGAACCTTTTTATATGGTTGACTGAAGTTGAACAACTTTAGATTGATACCGCTATGAAAAACATCATTCATGAGCCGTAAGAACCAAACAGAATGAAAATGCTATTAAGAAAATGACCAGGAGGTCTTAAATGTATGCAATTTCAATTTGAAAGTGTTTTTCCTTACAAAGAATGTCGACCAAAGCTGTATTCACTTTTGCTTTTGTGAGGGTGGCTTGCATACTGTACTAAATATTCATGGCACTCAACATGTGTTCTTCTGCTTTGGTTGTCGTATGACTGCAGGTCCAGGCTTCACTATATGTTTGTGACTTCACGGATCCAGTCCCGCAGTTTGGTGACACGTGTGTAGACACCCGGCTTGTTCCGCCGAGCGCAGCCTTCTCCCCAGCTCACTATTCCAGCCTGGAACCATTTGCCAACATCGGAACGACATACAAGAGGACCGCCGGAGTCTCCCTGTGGAAGCCAAAAGAAAAACTTGTAAACACCATTCCACGTTTTCCAAAAGCCGACAAAATGCATGGAGGACACTCATGTAACTAAACACATTTGATGACTGTATTCAAGAGCTGCCTGTCGATATATTCTAGGGAATGTACTTTAATGCATCACTGAATGTTTACTCCATTTTTCAAATGTACAGTATATTGTGATCATTTTATTTTGTATTTATTTATTTTATTTTTTTATCGTGTGTATTGATGCCTTGCAATATTGTTTATAAAATAAATCATGCCAATAAAGTGCTTGAAATTGAAAAAGGAGAAAAAAAGAAAACAGGAAAAACAGGAAGGCGTGTTACGCAATTGCAAACGTTTTAATTATTATTGTAATCACTTATCATTTATTATTTTGTACCTCTAATTTGAGCTGCTTATTTACTGTGTCATTTCATTCCATTACTATTATTCCTGAATGATTTGTTTTGCGTGTAATACAATTCGGCTCTTAATTACTTTGCCAATATTGCAATGTAAACAGACGTGGCAATAAAGCATATTTAAATTGGGAGGTGAGAGGAGAGAGAGAGAGGAAGACAAAACAACCGAGTGAATGAAAGAATATGACAGAGGGTGAGAAGGATGAAGCAAAGTACAAAGAGAGAGAGGGAGAGAGAACGTGCACAAAATCTATGAGCTCCTATAGCTGGAGAGGAAGATAGAAAGGAGTCACAAGACCAAGACCGGAACCTGTGCGAGAGAAAAGCACACTAAGAAGATTACACCCAGAATAAGAAAGACACACAGAGCGTTAAGAAGAGGAAAGCAAGATGAATTACAAGTGAGATAGAAGTGGAAATTATGGAAATCAGCTCATTTAAATATCAGGGAACAAGGTAGAATAATTAATCTTCTCCACTACGAGGCTGTACACACACTGCAGGAAGACAACAACATTAGCAGAACACTTTGACGGCATTATGCTCATGTCATATTTGTACTGTAGGTGTTTCTGAACGAACAGAACAGGACTAAAAAGACTCTGGGCTTGACAATGCATCTAAACCACCTTGAATTCATTAACATTCAATAAACGTGTAATTTTGCACGTGTTGTAGATTTCAAACTCGTAACTGGGGTGGGGGGTGTTGTTTTTTTTTTTTTTTTGAGTCTGTAAATGGCAATTTAAAAAAATAGTGGCAAATACAGCCCAACATGCACTGTTCAGTGAATTTAATAGGAAGAATAGTTTGACCTGACAGTCCAAGGCACTTTATCATCAAAAAAATAAATAAATACAGATTTCTGCATATATTGCAAGTGTCCCAGAACAAATGAAAATATATCAGATTGTGTCTTTTCATAATAAATAATAATAATAAAAAAGGCAGGAATGTTTTTACCTGACAAGCGTCCACACCTCCAGTGAGGTAGCCGCTACACATCATTCTAGAGGTCACCTGACCTTCAGTCACCATGTTGCATACTGTATCATTAATCACCTTTACTTCCGCTTTCTGCAAGATCTGTGCAACACTTCCTACAACACATACATAAAACATTAGTCCTATGAGAACGAAATCTAATAACAAAGAGCATCTTTTCTTATAATGGGTGTTTGAAACATTGATTACAATAAGTTGTATGTGCTTCTACAAAATCTTAGAACAAAACTTGTGTGACATTGAGACATTTGATTGACAAATGTTGAACGCGTGAGGTAAAATTCCAAAAGGTATCCCATGGAAAAAGGAACTCAGCCCTCAGGCACACAAGCTGTCTCACCGTCCTCTCGGAGTGTGCCCCAGCCCGTAACAAAGCAGGCGCTCCCGGCCCAGAAGACGTGAGTCGGTGCTGGAAGGCAGATGGGATGCACGGTGTTGGTGAAGTTCAATGGATCGCTCAGTTCTAGCACTGAGATGTCATAATCGTAGGTCATGGAGTCGTATTTTGGGTGGGTGATGATGGTCTTCAAAGTGCGCCTCTGAACAGAGTCCTGGATGTTCTGGTCCCGCAGACCACTGTACGTCAGCCAGTTGGATATCTGTTTGTAGCTGTTGGCGATAGACACAATGTTGTTTTGCAGCTTAATCGTTTAAATCAGATGCTTTGAAAAACAATCATAAAATGGTGTTCAAAAGCATTCTAAATCAGCAAATCCCAGGATGAATACATTTCCACACTTTATAGTTGGTTTTAAATTCACTAAAACACCAAAAGCTTGTGAAATCACTGGGAAGTTTATGATCTTAAAATGATTATATAATAAAGACGCTACAGGTGAATGTTACAGCTTAAACGTTGTATTTGCTTACATAAATATCTAATTTGAGGATGTTGGAGAATCTACACAAATGTTGTTTTAGAAGTTACTATGAAATGTGAATATGAAATGGCATTTCAAATTGGTAATTTGACAGGAAATCTAAGGAAATGTGAACTTTTACACTAATTACCACATTGCCAATGATGCAGCAACATCTGGATATCACAATTATTCAAAATTCACTGAAACACCAAAGAGCTTGGAAAAGGTTATACCAATAATCTGATAATTGTATTTGCTGAAATAATGTATAATTTCATGTTTAGAGGTAAGTTGTTTTGAAAGATGACAAGAACTATATGCATTGTTTCATAGGACATCTATATGAAGAGGGACTGACATGTAAGAGGGCTTGGTGATTGCAGCCGAATTGCAAAGTCATTTCAGAGACGGAACAGGTTATTACATTTTGATGAAAGATTAAAAACAAACATTTGTGCACCAACGCATCATTCACAATAACACCAGAAATGTTTATTAAGAAAGTAAATGGGGTCGATTTTGATTTCATGCTGAAACCATAGCTCAGGAGAGTGAATTATTTTTCAATTCAGCTTTAGTGTCTCAGTCTCAGAGACACGTTGGAACAATTTCTCAAGGTAAAGTATGATTGCATTGCGTGTCTTGTGCTCCACCTGCTGGCCAATGAAAATAAACACAAGCTTAGGCTTTGATGTTTGATGATGTTTGAGCACAAAGCAAATGGAGAAACGTTATGTCTGTGATAAATGATCATCAACTACATAGATAGAAATTACAGAGATGCAATAAACCGACTCACGCTGGATCAGGCTGGATGAAGCAGTGGGCAGCGGACAGCAGCCATTTGTTGGAGATGATGGATGCGCCGCAAACGTGTCCGCTGGTCTGGAAATGTAGACTGACCTGCCACGGCCATTCACCCACATCTGCGTTCTGCCCACCCACAATACGGTTGTGCTTATATGGCCGGACTCCACAGTCTGAAACCAAATTGTAGAAACGGTTCAAACACAAAGACTTCAAGGAAGACAACGGAAGGGCTAGCATCGGCATGCTGAGATGAGGGGTGATGGGGGTCTTGAACAAGACCAGCAGGGATAAGATCAGAGGGCTAACTGCATAACTGTTTGCACGGAAAGATGGCGAGTTTCTCGTAGCATCTGCTCTGACTCACAGGACCGTCGACCTTTAGCGGGACTCAAGCAGAATCATAACAAGGCAGAAATATAGAGGAACGAACCGTGCTGGCTGATAAAAACACAATGAGGAAGGAAAAAGAAACTAGCAACCCTGAGGCCTGTAAAAGAAGAATAATGTCATGTAAGGTTTCATAAAAAAGTATAAAGGCTTAGGGCTCTGGTGTGAATTTTTAACACTAATTACCACATTGTTGATGATGCAGTAACTTCTGGAAATTACAACTGCTCTTAAATGTATCGAAACACCAAAAGCTTGTGAAAACACTGGGAAGCTCATTAACACTAGAGGTGGGCGGTATGACCTAAAGTATATTCGCAAAATTGTATTTGCATTAGGGCTGTCAAAAATAGCGCGTTAACGACGTTAATTAGTTGTTTGTTGTTAATTACGTCAAATTTTTTAACGCATTTCACGCATGCTCAGTGTGACAAATTATTCAGGTTAGGAAAGTCTCGTCGATCTCTGAATTCTCAAGTTAATAAAAAACAGCGTCGAGTGCCGCGACGAAAACACCGAAGAAGCTTAAGGTTTTACCTCAGTTACTCTCAAATACATTCATGCCAAGCTCGATAAACAGAGACGACTTTGGTAGTTGATACGCTGGAGCTTCTTCCTGTTATAGCGTCCTGTGTTTCACACTTTGCATGCGCAGAACGCATACATGCAATGCAGCGAAAATTACAGCTGTTTGGGAAAGCATATGCATTTTTACTTGGTTTTACTCTCACTTGAAGCCTTCAGAATGTGAAAATATCGATCCTAAAGTATTGTGGCAGAGCAAATGAAAACCTCCCAAAATCAAGAGTGCCCAGACAGAGTGCTGCTTATGTGATGGTGGCGCATGTTTGTGTTTCTGAGTTCATTCTTTTGAGTTTCTCTATGCATAATTTCATAGATATGTGGCTATATTTAACCACTGGTTCACCTAAAACTCTTACACTATCTGTAGTTAATTGGCATGGTTTGATATAGTGCTCAGGTAAATTTGATTTAAGTAAATGTTAAACTTTCGAAATTCAGAAAAAAAGAACCACATATTGATGAATCAATACATGAATATAATTTATCTGTGTCCTGTTATTTTTCTTTTGGTATGCATTTCAGAAAAAAAAATGGTTAGGATTCCGGTGTAATTGCAAATAGTGATTAATCCTGATTAATCCACTGAAAATTCTGATTAATTTGATTAAAAATTTTAATCATTTGACAGCCCTGATTTGCATATATCCCATATAAAAATCTATTACTTTAAAATTAAACCCAATTATAACAATTGGATTTTAATTAAGTTTCATGAAATGGGTTGTCTGAAATAAATTTTATTGTGCATCTCAAAGAAATGTTAATAAAAGTTGTCCTTTTTATTGTTGGTAGTCGACTGGTGTCTTTTTTTAAATATGTATAAAAAAAAAGATTTAAAATGAATAAAAAAAAAAAATAAGGATCACAGGAGCAACAGTGCTGTTATTCTGAATAACAGCACAGGTGTGGTTTGATCAACTAGTTCTTAATTATTGTGCAATAACACCGTAAATATATTTAAAAATGTGACTTACCACATCCCTGTTCATCCGAACCATCGGAGCAGTCCACATCACGATCACACTCTGGATTCACTTTGCTCACACATTTGCGGTCTTTACACATGAAGGAGAATTCATTGCAGATAACAGCCGCTTTGAGAGGAAGAGAGTATAGGGAAAGTAAAACTTGAGGTAAATGAGGGGGAAAAAACATCAAGTGTAGCTTCTTTTCACCACCAGAAGACCTACGCCTCCTCGTTCATAGCTGTACGAGAGCCAGCGTATTGATCAGGCTTATTGATTGTGGGATAGGTCACTTATCTCTGCTGAAGGATACAAAAACAATGAACAACTTGGAGATGGAAAGAGTGGGCGGTAAAGAAGTTTGTACATGGTAGAATAAAGCAAAAACTTGTGATTTCACTACTGTTTCACCACAAGCGTGGAAGCTATTGCTCATAAGTGTTTATTTTGCATATTAAATGCAGGTTAATCACATTAATGGTGGTCAATATCCAGGGGAAGATATCCATGTATGTCAGTTTAACATCTGCAGAAGTGGAGAAATACTTCAAACCAGCCGAAAATGTAAAAAACAAAAAACACATTAAAATTCAAACATAGCTGATTGAATTTACTTTTAAAACACCCAAAACCTCTAAATATTTTAATTCCTCCTTTCAGTGACTAGCCATTTACAACTTTAGATTTTTACCTGACTTTAACTTTCGGACATTAGAGACCCTAAACTACAAATACATAGGACAGTCCCAAATCTCACTGCAAATGAACATTCAGCCCAACAATAGAAAGCACTATAAATGTTTCATATTTTATGATTTTGTGAATAATTCAGGACCTGCTTCTGTTAATCCCACCATGAAAATGTCTAATGTTTACCTCAAAGAAAAAAAGTGGCATTATGTTTTGTGCAAAGTCTATTCTGTGGAACATAATTTTTTTCTATTATTAATATAAATTATTAATATTCTCTAATTACTAATATTTTCATTATAAAAGTAAGCACATTCTCAGATATAAAAGTTAATCCAATTTTGAGTGATTAGCATGTTTTACATATAATTATATTCAATATAATTCTAACTTTATATACGGCCTATATTGACAAATACAATTTTGTATAAATCCTGTTGCATTTTCTCCACTTTGTCCCCTATTCCTTAAATTGAACCTAGCTTTATGTATTTGTATTATTATATATTTTATATTATTTTATTTAGTTTTATATTTTATTTTTAAAATATTTATTTTAAAATGGTGAGATCGCAAAAACCCAAACTGGACAAATCAGCTGTGAGCAGTGACATATCTGATGCAGTAAAGCTACTCCCCAGTATCTCTACATCCAAATTAAAGAGGATAGAATTTTAGAGAAACTTGCATGATTTTTGCGGCTACTTTATTTATTATATTTATATAACATTAATAATAGTTTATAATTCATATGATTAAAGTGGCAATTAATTATAAGCTTTGCATTTAAACAGATACATAAAATATAGATAAACTTTAATATATCCAACTTAAAATGACTAAACATATGTTTTCTTTTTGAGCTCTGTGTGAAACTATATAAATAATTCAATTCAGTTGATTCCTTTGCAGAAGCACATTTTCTTTCAGCTGCCTTCTCAAACATTTGCTGCAGCAGAAGTGTTTATTCTTGCCTTTTAAATGCATTTAAATGTATTTTTAATAACGACATCTCTTAATTTTCAGCAGAAAAGTGAATTGCGCCGACTCTCGTGAAAGGATCGCTTTGCTGATGCTCTCCACATTCGGTGAGATTGTCGCACGTCACACTTTCACTAAATCACAAACTCAGGTTCAAACTCTAAGTTGAGAGCTTTGTGAACCCGCTGATCCTGATCTAAACCAGGTTGGATTTGTTTAGTTTTGTCAACTCTAAACCTGCTCTGAAACTCTTGAGTTTGTTCAACTCGCTTCTTGCAACAGGCCACTGGTGTTTAGCTCAATGAAAAAGCAGTTTATGGTCACTAAGTCAAAGTATCCACTCACATGATACACATGAGACCTCATCACTGCCATCAGGACAGTCATTTTTCCCATCGCATTTCAATTCTTGTGCGATGCAGGAGCCATCCCCGCACCTTTCCTCAGCTCTGCCACAATCTAAGAGGAACAACAAAAAATCTCGTCAAGTTTCCTTCAATGGAAAGAAGTCAAAGTACCTTTTTAAAGTATGACACAATGAAGCAAGTCTTAAATATGTTGGAGTTCTCCAGGAAAATAAATAAAAATAAGTTCATCTTAAAGGGTTCGTTCAATTAGCCCATGTTTTACCCTCAAAGCATCCAAGGCGTATGTGACTTTCTTGTTTCAGAAGAATCCAATTAAGAGTTTTTCCTTGCTCTTCCAAGCATTAGAATGGGAGTAAGGTGGGGTGTTTTGCTCAGCAGGCCAAAATAGTCAAATAAAGAGCCCATGTATCCATAATAAAATGTGCCTCAAATCAAGGTAAATAAAGGCCTCACACGGAATTGGGCTACTTTAACACGGTTGCCGCGGGTTGTTTTTCATGTCTGTGGGTTGAAGCGACAGCAATAACGCAATATTTACCCCTGAGATACAAATTTTACCTGGGAGCTCCGCCCAAAAGAAATTTGTAATTTACCCCCGGAACATGGTTTTCAATGGGGATAAGGCTTGAAACATGATTGGGCTAGTTTTGAGTAGCAATTGCACAGGTTTTGTTGTGAAAACCTGGCAACCGAGCGTAGGACGAACGCGTCGATGAAGAGTGACAAGAAGAGATGTACAAAACAAAATGCCGGTCACGAATTAGAAACACAAACCAAGGATTTGTAAAGAAAAATTTTGAAGGATTTCCATTTAAGCTAAGAGTAGACTTTTTTTCCTTTGCTACAGTAAAGACTAGCATAACTCACAGGCACGAGCATTACACCTAGGTCCTACATCATCCATCTGGAATAGCTCACACATATGAAAGTCAGTGGAAGTGAGAGAAAAGTGTTTAAATCTGGATTTTTTTTTTTACAAAAATGCATCGATTCACTTTTATTCAATCCCCAGAGCCATATGAGGCACGTTTTTTTTACGGATACCTGCTCTTTATTTGACTACTTTTGAACTGTTGAACAAAAACATCCGTCTACTCCCATTCTAACACTTGGAAGAATAAGGATTTTTTTTTTATATATCTAACTCCGATTGGATTCATCTAGAAGGAAATCATATTTACCTAGGATGCTTTGAGGGTGAGTAAAACGTTGTCTTATTTTCATATTTGGGTGAACTAACCCTTTAAGTTTGTTTATATGAATCCCAGGAAACAGCTAGTCATGGGACCTCATTGAAGTCCCCTTTATTGAGATAAAACACCTACCACTGCTTTGTCTGTCAGTACTTAGTACATCTTAAATGTATTTTGTTTCATTTGAATGAACTTACTGAAATGCAGATGCTGATATAAATAAATTTGATCATTAAAACCTACTAGGAGAAACTCACCACAATGTTCCTCATCACTATTGTCACCACAGTCATTTGCTCGGTCACACACAAAGAACCGAGGCCTACACAGGCCATTTCTGCAAGTGAACTGTTCGTTTTCACAGCCTGAAACACAAAACACATTCAACTGTGATTTATCGGAAATAACACCAGACTTGGTCAATTATTAGTACAATGTAAACACTCATCAAAAAGTTATTTCAGTTTAAGTTTAATAGTAACTTGTTAGGCAGCAAAAAGCATGCTAAATTATAATGCAAATCTTTAGTTTAAGTAGAACTTACACTTGATTTTGAATTAAACATAACCATGCTTTCATACAACATATACACTATTTCCAGAAGCATTAGATGATCTAAAGAACTGATGTTAATACATTTAATCTGTAATATTTAATACAATACATGCATTAATATAATACTATAAAACTAAAATGTTATAATTTTTAGTAAATGTTTTCAATAATTACATGTGCATCTAAAAACAATGAGTAAAACTGAACTTCAACTGGAGGAATCTGTCAAATTAGTTTAAGAAAACCACATATCACAGAATAATTAACATAATTCTAGATGATTTTATTCATTTGGACTGAATTTTATATACTCCCGAATGTCTGAATTAGATTTTTGAATTAATCTTCCAGTCATTCTACATAGGTATCCCATTGGACAGGGCTAATTCAATTTAAAGGTTTAAATTAAATTGATCAAAATCCTGACAGGGATGAGACTTACTGCAGTTTTTCTCATCACTCATGTCTTCGCAGTCACTCCACCCATCACAGTGTTGCTCTTTTTTTAAGCAGTAGCCAGAGGTGCATGCAAACTGACCAGGGCAAGCTGGAGATGAAGACAGCCGGAACCCAACACAATGGAGAAGTTAAAGAGAGTTCCAATGAAAGAATAAATGTAATCTGTTGGTATTAAATAGTCCTGGATTAAAATGTCCTCAATGCATTTAACTAGTCATAATGAAACACCGGGCTTACGTACGGTTTAAAGGGTCAAAGGAGGAGTAATGGATCATGAAACCCTTATCAGTGTAAGATTCATCTGAATGGAACTTCACTTCCAAGATATTGGTGGTGCTAGAGAGAACAAGTATGCCTTTCTCTCCACAATACCTTTAAAAATGGAGGAAGGAATGAAGTGTTAATAGAACAAAGACTAAGAGAACGACAAATGAATTGGCTGCACACTACAGCAGATGGTTTTCTGATAAATTAACAACATTTATTGGGCCTTCTGCCATTTTATTTCATAGACTATCAGGAAGTTGACAAGAAACGATGGGGGACATTTTTGTGGCTGGCTTGGCAGGACAGATGACAGAACTCACTTTTTCCCCAGCACCTCTATGAAGTCTTTCTGACAGATGTTAGTGTCCACCCCCAGCTCTTTCACACGGAACATATTGAACTCAAGCTTTATCTTTTTGTCAGCAGGGACCTGCAGAATCCACACAATGGTGTTCAGGGTTATTTCCAAAAGTAATAAATATCGATAATAAAAAACAGAATTGAAACACTCTGCTACTCAAGACTCATTTACCCACCATCATATTGTTCCAATCCCATTTGTGAAACAAAAAATGAGATGTAGGCAGAATGCATGAGCTGTTCTATATTTTCTTTGCTCTGTATTTTAAGTCTTCTGAAGCCAAAATTTGAAATATTATCAGATGAATTATTATTAGCCACATATTAACGTAATACATGCACTACTGTTCCAACCTTTTAAATAAGTCTCTTACACTCAGAAAAGCTTAATTTATTTGATAAAAATAAAGCAAAACTGTAACACTGTGAAATATTACAATTTAAAGGAACGGTTTTGTATTTATTATATTTTAAAATGGAATTTATTCCAGTGATGCAAAGTTGAATTTTCAGCATCATTACTCCAGTGTCACTTGACCCTTTCAGAAATCATTCTGAAGATGCTGATTTGGTGCTCAGGAAACATTTCTAATTATTATTAATGTTGAAAACATTACTGTTCGCTTAACATTTTTGTAGAAACTGTGCAAAATAATTATTGGATTAACAATTCATAAGAACATAATTAATATATATATATATATATATATATATATATATATATATATATATATATATATATATATATATATATATATATATATATATATATATATATATATATATATATATATAATTTATTTATTAGGGGTGTAACGGTACGTGTATTCGTACAGGACCGTTTCGGTACAGGGCTTTCGGTTCGGTGCACGTGTGTACCGAATGACAGAATGCAATATTGTGCGCGCGGAATATAAGTACATTTTTGTGTTTCCAAACAAACATATTAAATGGCGGAAGTCTCCGCGTTCAGCGCAAATCCTGCCCTGCAGCTGATTCTAATGCCGGCGACACACTGGATGCGTGGCGCAAGTGTCTCAGCTGCGTGCGGCTCCCATGTTAACAGGTTAGAGCTTGCAGACTGCCTGCGGGAGACGCGCATCTCGGAAAACACGTGCATGCTAGAAATAGAACCGACGCCTATTTTTTACGCGACACGCAAGCGTGTTGGAAGCGTTTCCAGGCAAAATAGAATAGGAAAATATGTTTATATGTCATTTTGTACACAAATACATATTAATTCATGACACTTTGATGTTTGAAAGTCTATAGGTTGACAAATTCAGATAGAAATGTAATTTAAAAAATAAATGAATAATTATCGATTTTCAAATATTGCACCTGTCAAACATACATAGTCTATTTTGCCATCAATACTGTTGACGGTGTCCTTTATCAGTAGGCTTTATATTTATGCTCAACATGAAGTATAGATATTGTTGTCATGAAGACAAGAGCCTGGTCTGTCGGTGGTCTAACCGTCACCTACAGCAGCAGGCACGGCACGGTTCTGGTGAAGCAGGCCTACAAGCTGGGATTGGTTTGAGACCGAGTATTTTATTAGTGGAGAACTTTGCAGCAGTATTTTATTTCTTATTCTTTTTTATTTTATTTTATATATATTTTATTAAAAAGTATTTAAAAAAAAAAAGTGTATAGTAATAAACAACCTGCAGTTTAATCTTTGCATTTCTTTCCCTTACTGTACTGAAAATGAACCGAACCGTGATTTTTGCATACCGTTACACCCCTAATATATTATATGTATTATATATATATATTTTTTTTTTCACTTGTTCAATTTTAGACAGCCATACTGAAAATATTTATTCATTTTAAAAAAGTATATTTTGCTTTAACATCTGCTTTTGCGTTTCACTGAAGAGAAAAAAAAAATATGGAGAATGGATAGTACAACAAATTAAGAAATATTCCTTTAATTTAAAATGCAAGCTCTCTCTGTTGGTAGATAAAGAAAAGTGAAATCATGTGAGGCTTACATTGATATTCCAGCTGCAGTCCACCAAAGGAGGATAGAAACTAGGAAAATGAGGAGAGGTGAAGTTTCCAGTGGGTGCAGTCAGAGATGCTCCACAGTTCCCTGCTAGAAATTAATATGGAGGGGGAAATGAACAGAAAACAGATATTATTAAACTGAAATGGAATACTTTCTACACCAATTCAACTTTTTTTTTCTTTTTTTTTTTTTAATTTAGCAGCTACAAAGACTTTTGACTTGGATGATGACTTTATAAAATACTAAAGCATTTGTACAAAACAAACACTGGTTACCAGCAATAGCGGGAATGGCAGCGTAATCCGCTATGAACCCAGATTTCTGGACCTTATCTGTGATTAGGTTGACGAGCATGAGGTTACCAGAAGAAACTACCTCAAGGGGATTTGTAGGAGGTCGAAGTCCACACTGTCTGTGATGAAAAGATTCAAGAGTGTTAGAACTGCGGCAACTGTATAGAACAGTGCTTTATTTTTAGATATTTAAGTATATATCAATGAAATTGCTTGATGAGAAATTGATTGGATGAAAATCTGTGTAGTGTGTATTATTGGTATGTTTGTCCCTAAAGTGCATTTTGTCAATGTTTGGTAGTATATAAGCCCCTAGATGACCTCCAGCCTAAAAGATATGGGCCATAAACTGAATATTTTTGGGGGGGCTCTTAAGATCAGAAATTCAGTCAAGGATGTCCAACGTTTGACTGGAGTGTGAAACTACATGACAAGCAAAGTCAAATGGGTATATCGAGTTAAGAAGCCTCATGAGAGAGCGAGAGAGAGAGACCTGGGGCATAACAACATTATTAAGAACTGTATGGCTGTGATGCACAGAAACTGTCACCTTGGAAACGGGGCAGAGGCTGAGTGTTGTGAGAATTATGTTCAGAGCCCACTGGCTGCAAGATACAGTGTGCAACCTATACACTTCAGGTGATTTGTTACATAGCTTAAATAAATCAAGAATAAAACAAGTGCTCCTTTACTAAAGTCTGTCATCACTAGTGTTGTTTTGTCAACGAAAATTGTGAGTAAATCTCATCGTCAACGAACCTTTACCACATGACGAAAACGAAACGCATTGTAAATGCTGGTCATTTGACGACGACAATAAGTAAACTAATAATCCAATATTGTTGACGAATAAAAACAAGACTAAATGTGACAAAATAAAAACTATGCTAAAATGTTTCTTCATTTTCATAGACCAAAACAAGATGAAATTTAATGTTATAATGTTATCTCGTCTGGTCACGTTATTATTATTATTATTATTATTATATTTCTGTTTCCTGTGTCTTCAGGGGCTGCATCAGGTCGCACTGCGCAGAAGCAGGCGACATCACTTCCTCAAAACCCACATGCGAATAGAATTGCATTACTAAAAAGAGACTAAAAATGTCATCAGTTATCATTGACTAAAACTAGACTAAAATAGTCATGGGTAATTTGACTAAAATGCTCAGACAAACTTGACTAGACTAAAAAGAGTATGTGAATGTGGCTAAAACTAATAAAAACTAAAACGACAGCTTCAAACAAAGACTAGACTGAAACTAAAATTAAAACAGGCCACAAAAAATAAAAAAGGTGAAAAACTTGGCATGCATCCGAGAGGTGCTAAAGACGGGTCTTAACCAGACAATTTTCAGCTAGAAGCCTTAGGCCAACTGTGAAAATGAAACTGAATTGAAATGTGTAACCAGTGCCGATGAGAAGGCTTCGTCCTTGAAGTTTAGAAGGTAGAGATGCATTGAGGCTAGTACATATAATCTGTAGAGTACCTGCTACTTTTTCAAAGAAATTAATATTTTTATTGAGCAAGGATGCCTTAAATGGATCAAAAGTGACATTAAAGTATGGTGACATGCGTTTTGGCTGTTTGCATTGTGCAGATCAATCATTGAATGACCTTCATGAGAGCAGAGCAGACGGCTCCTTATGCTTTTGAATCGCTGTACTTTGGTGTCATGCAGTGATCAGTGTGCAGAACAATGAACAAACGTGTGCATATTTACATCGCTTTGATCATCCTCTGTAGATTATGTGCAATACATGCACGTTATTGGTCAAACTACTTTAGATGTTTTAGGCAATATAAAATGCTGGCCAGGATGTGTACCATATAAATAGCACATATGGCTACCCTACAAACCTTTTGATCAAATAAATGCAGACTTGGTGAGCATAAGAGATTTCAGCCTTTTAATTTCATATTCATTTAAACAGCATTGTTATAGGTTATGGTAAAACCTAAATGGTACTAATTAAATATGAGGTTTCAAAGTGGCATGTACTCACTTTGTGATAGCATGCGTGTTGTCAGGACTGAGCGAGTCATAGATGGCTACATAATCATTGGCACAGTCATCCTCTGTGTGGAAGGTCCTGAACTTGACAATGATGGCGTAACCTTTCGGAGCGCGGATCTGCCACTGGCATCGGGAGTAAGCTGGGTATCTCACTGGGTATTCCGGAGATCTAAAATCTTTGTTGGTGGTGTCAGCCATGAGACTGTAAAAGCAGTTATCTGATAACAGAAACAGGAAAAGTAGCAAGATCGACATTATTGCATTCTGGTAAATAATAAACTAGATGCATCAGATGATTGCTGCGCAGCAAGTATAAGCAGCACCAAAGATCCTTAGCTCTCACAAAGTGGTAGAATCGAGTGATAAGTGGCTTTGTGGATGGGAAAAGAGGTCACTCAAACACCTTAAAGTCTGCATGAACCAAAACGGTGACTGGATTTTCTTTCCTATTGTGACATATTAGATGATGGATCAGCACCTACAGACCTCTACAGCCCTGAATGTCAGCAGAGAGACCATGTCAACTAGATGAGCCCCAGAGACAATTCTCTGGTGAAGACTTCATCTGCTAGATGGCCATCGGCACAAGACCATGAGAACCAGATGAGTCCTCTGCACAATCTGACTTTGCTACAGCCTGGAATTAAACCACACCATGATGGTTTCATCTGGCCAGAGGAGAACTTACCGCCTGACTGAGCCTGGTTTCTCCCAAGTTTTCGTTTTCTCCATTTTGGTCGTTGATGGAGTTTTGGCTCTTTTCCAGTGTCACCTTTGGCTTGCTTAGTTGGGGCACTTCATTTATGTTAACAATGTCGGCTTGACTGCACAGACACTGTTTGAAGAGAACTGACTCAAGTGAGCTGGACGATAGCGATGTCATAACTGAATTAACAATGAACTGACGGTTAATGATTGTCCTCCTGCACTTATCAACACACTATTTTCCTGTTAAACACACAAAGTTGCTTTGACACAATCTGTATTGTATAAAGCACTACATCAATAAAGGTAACTTGACGTATTAGAGCGAAATGGTTTATCGAAAATAAATAGATTAGAGGGCAAAACTTGATTTTGTTCATCGGGAACTGATTAGATTGTAGAAAGTTGGTGCTGCAAACTATTCTAAATGGGGGCATATTTGATCAATATCTGTGTATGTCTCACAATAACACCCAAAACTTCACCATGACCACAGAATTAAAAATTTAATGTTTTGAAATCGTTGATTTGTCACTTCCAAGTGCCCCAGCACATCAATAATGTCAAACCTCACTATAGCAGCTCCATGGATAATTATTAAACATTATTATATGTAAATGAACTTCGGTTTGTTTGTTTTTCGCTCTTTGCCACGGAAGAGACCATTAAATGGATTTTGAAGTTAAAATGAAATTAATTAAATTTTCAAATATACTATTACATGTTATTATTGACATAACCTTCAATGTTAATGCTAAAATAACATTCCAATCATTATTTGCTTTCATGTCGACTAAAGCCATATGACACCTCCATGCACTTGCAGTTTAATGCAGACAATTTAGACATTTGTACAAAGGTGCTGCTGAAGAGCTGTAGCAATGCTCTCTGTGGTTGGAAAAACAGGTTTCTGAGATCCCTGTGCTTTTGTGCACAGCAAGGTAAGTGGAAGGGAAAGCAAGCGAGAGATAGAGAGAGCTAGTGTGAGATGGAGGCGGGCAGGCATTTTTCAGTGAGTGACAGGAAAGAGCATGGCAACCCAGGTGGAAAATTACAGTGCAGCGGTGACTGAAATGGGACACACTTTACTCACTGGATCTGGGGTCCCTGGCCATCCGAGGGTCTGTGGCTGCAGAGAGAGAGAGAAAATGATGCATGCTGTACTTTTTCAATCCTCTTTCCTTCCATTTTCCAAAGGCCTGTCAGACATTCTGTTCCTCCTCCTCCACCCCTCACCTTGACTCAGACGTTCACAAATACCAGTCTCTCACCTCACTACAGCGACATGAGTCTCCGTACAGAGATATCATTTTAAGCAGGGCACTGAGGTGTCACTCAGATGCGCTGCTCTTGTGTACATAATGCAGATGGGGACCGGAGAAGACCAGAGAGAGATATACTTTTTTGCAAAAACAAAGAATTACTTTGCTGCATTGAGCTTCCCAATGGGGGGCAAGTCCCTGACTTTATCTACAATGTTATTAAAAAGCATCCATGTTCCTAAAGGGGCCATTTCATATATTTTTAATCATTGTTTTTGTAATTTACATACATGTTAGTCATTGCATTTTGCTACAAAAGCAGTCATAATGTTGTTTTTCACAACCGTTTTCAATATAATCTTCCATTTCTCATCCTAATTACTGCACTGTGACGGTGTGGAGCACATATGTTCTCTTTACAATTAGCAATAGCAATCATCTTACATGAAGCAGTGATGCTGCTGGCAGAGACTGCAATGCTCCCGACATGTCTGCCCTCCTGCTGGATGCTCCTCCGCAGAGCCTCCACCACGCGCTCCCCTGTCAGCTCTGGGACGATCTCTTGGTCCTCCGCAGGAACGTCAAATTGAGACCAGTGATACGCTAAGGTTCCTTCACTGCAGATGTAAGATGGTGCAAAGCAGACATATTATTGAAAGAAAGTACACCTTGACTTTTGTAGTACTTGATCATATATAAATGTACGGATACAAATTTTAGGATTTGCTTTGCATAATGCTAGTTGCTATGGTGTTTTGTGCGCTTTTAAGAATGATGCTATGCTAGGTCTAGATGGTTTCTGACCCAAAACAGAAAGAGAACCCATTATGTATTATACTCTGATTTGGTGTAATGGATTTTCTCGCTGTTTTTATGGTCTCCAACCCTGAGCACGAGCAGTAGTAATACTTGAACTGGAAATTAATAATTTGTATTCTATTAGGGTGATTTTTTTTAACCCAGATTTTATGAGACTTGTAATTTATCTCTATCTGCGGAACCACTAAGTATTAAAATCAAGACATGATCTATTGTTTAATTTAAAAACTATTAGATTTAGAGAGCATGCTATAAATTTTACTTTGTCTGAATCCTGGAGCTGTAGTTTAGCTTTACCTGAAGCCAGTGACGACAGACTTGGTATAGTATTTGGAAAGGAGAGGATCTCTGGTGAATGTATCGTTCATCTAAAAAAAGGAGGAGATTATTGTCAATTATAAGCAGTAACAGTGCAATAATTAACACAGTCAACTCAATTAAATTCATATTTTGTTGTATTGCCCTTTTCACAATACAAATTATTTTGAAGCAGAAAATACTTATTTCAATGATACAATTATGAAAATCAAAAATAAACATTTTTTTTTTTATAAATGAAAACTCATTAAATATGTTCTAAACCCGTAAGCTAGCTCATCTTTGGAACACAAATAAACATGTTTTTGATGTAAACCAAGAGCTTTCTGACCCTGCATAGATAGCAATGCAAATGTGTTGGTGTATATGCAGCGTCAGAAAGCTCTTGGTTTTCATCAAAAATATCTTAATTTGTGTTCCGAAGATGAACAAAGGTCTTAAGGGTTTGGAACGACATGAAGACATGACATTTTCATTTTTGGGTGAACTGTCCCTTTAATAAGTAATATAAAAAAATAAATAAGATGAACACTGATAGTCCTAAAACAGGACTTTTTCTTTTAATTCTGTTTGACCATAAAATATGACGTGTATTGTGACACTCACATAACCTGTAAAGTGACTGTCACCTAACGAGTCAATGGGGTGATGGGAAGTTTTTTTTTTTTTTTGAGGCATGCATTGCTAAGGAGTCCCATCTTGTGCTTCAAGCATGATTGTAAAGAAATACATAGATTTGACGAGTCTGCCAGCTAGACACCCACTGCCTTCTATATTTATTATACCGGGCATCTTTTTTCTGTCACCTACACAATCAAAAATTAAGCTTGTGATATATTGCGTGCCAAAAATGTGTGTGCATGCTATCTATGCCACTTCAGATGACGCTTCATGAAATCTTTACAGTGTATAGACACCTTGAAAGTCTTTAAAACTTTAGTACAGTCATTGAAGTCCATGTATTGATTTTTTTTTTTTTTTAAAGAAAATACAGATAAAACTGAATCACTTGAATTTAGAATCAAGAATCTCAAAAGGAAGCCAAGGTCACCAGAACACTTACAACAACAGCAAAAAAAACACAAAAAAAAACACTCACAATTCCTTCCAACTCCCTTGCCACTTGTTGGAATTCTGCACTGTCGAGATTCTCGTATGCTGGGCTGTACTCGGGTTTGAGAAGCTTCATCTGTCCGCTGTAAACCAGTGTGGATGAGCTGCGTTTACGTAAGGCCTCATTTTCCAATTCTTTGCTCCTGACTGAGATAAGGAAACATGTTATTAATTTACAACACTAAGAACGGTACACTAACGTTTAAAAGTTTGGGGAATTGTATAATATCTAAGGTAAACATTTGTAATAATTGTACAGTTAATTCTAATATTGTATTTTCAGATAGATTTGGAATATTTGTCCTCTCCCCAAATTTGCCACTCCTGAAACACAGTAATACTAATTTAATTAGAAGGGTTATATTGACCTATTAAGATTTTGCTTACATCTACATAGTAAATATATATTATTTGCTATTAAAAAATATTTCAGAGGTAAATCAATAACGATTACACTTTTAACAGTTCAATTGTAATTTATGACATTTGTTGTATTTTGAATACAGTTCTTCTTTGTAAAAGGCAAAAAGTTATATTAAACTATATATTATAAAATATAATATATAGATTATAAATTATACTGATTTCAAAGTTAAGTATTCATTAGTTTGAATGCACACAACCAAAAACGTTCATAACATCTTTGCAGATAATTCAGTATACTATATAATTTCTAACATCCCATGTTAGTGACTGCACATTTTTGGTAGTGACTAATGCTATATATATATACATATATATATATATATATGTGTGTGTGTGTGTGTGTGTGTGTGTGTGTGTATATGTATATGTGTGTGTTTATATATATATATATATATATATATATATATATATATATATATATATATATATATATATATATATATATATATATATATATATATATATATATATATATATATAATTTCATAATCTACAAAGAACTTCACTTTTTAAAAGAATCAAAAAGATACTTTTAAAAACAACAGTATAGACAGCAGTTTGCACCAATTCGGTAGAATGACACACACAAACAGTTTTCCCCCCTTTATCATATCACATAACACTGAAGCCTGTAGTAATGACTGCTGAAATTTAAACTTTGCCATCACAGGAATTAATTATATTAATTAATTATATTTTAAAACATATTCAATAGAAAAGTTATTATAAATTTTAAACAATTTCACATTATTACTGTTTTTACTTTATTATGATCAGAGAAATGCAGCCTCAGCGAGCATGAGAGACCCCAAAAGTTTAAGCAGCTGAGTAGTTTTGCAACTTTCATCATTTAAGAGCAAGCTAGATATGATTGGGGAATCTTCGTACCAACAAAGAGCCACACAAGAAATCCGACCACTGCAGCCACTACCAACAGGGCGATGAAGACCCCCAAGGCAATGCTCCTCTTCCGTGCCGGTGCCATCTTCTGTTCATTCGTCAGGAAGCTGACCTGCTCATGACGCCCGTTCCCTTCCTGAAACAGAAACGCAAGTATTCTGTGACTGTCCTTCAAAAAGTACTGTAAACATTTAGTTTCTTTGACAAACCAAAGTTACAATATAGTACCTTCAGAATGAATCATGAATTTGATTGGTTTCATTTATTAAAAATAAACCTAAAAATCCAATGTTCTCTTTAAATCAGCTTTAAAGCTAAAAAAAATAAAAAAATAAGCACAATAAATACAAACCTTCTGCTATAGTAAACAAAACTAGTGCACTGAATACAAGAATGCTTGTTAGTTGCTTCGGTTCGAGAACATGTAAGCAGTAATGCATTAAATATTAAATGACATTAAATGTTAATATGAACCACCACACTTGAGAAATATTAATGAAAGTAGCCTCTGGATACACAGTATCTGTGAGAATATTTAACGCAAACTAGCCACTAATGAAAACTATATTTCAGTACCACTTATTTTTATTTGATCCCCACACCATTTAGGCTTTAACTTGTTGCAAATTATGCATGAGCAAGCACAGCATGCGGCCTACCCACCATATCCACTTCCCAAATGCCACAGGAAGTGCTGAAAGATATAGATAAACCAAAAACAGATATACAGACTGCAAGTCTCAACAATACTGTTTGTGAGATCATATAAATGTTGACATACACTGTTGCAGACTGAACCAACACATGTCGAGACTGGTTTCAGTGCCTTTATATTGCAGCATCAAAACTGGTTAGGCCTGTTTCAGTGACCTTACACACAAAGACAGACAATATGACATACCAAGTCATCCAGCAGAGCAGTCAATTGTTTGCATGCCTAATATCTTTAAAGTGCAGGTGTGCAAGTTAATAAACAGGTCTAAAAGTGATTGTATAAACACCCTGAAAATCCTAGAAGAAAATCATTTCTTGCTAGTTATGATGGAAGGTAAAAAAAAAAAAAAAGAAAAAAAAAATACATATATATAGTTGGTAGCCCAAAAGGTTAAACCATAGAGATCCTTTAAAAATCTTATTTACGCTAAGAAAAACCCAAACAAACCAAAATGGTTCTTCTATGACATCACAACACAGTATCAACTACCCATTACAATATATTTACCAATAATTCCATTTTTAATTATTGTACATTACAATGTTGTGATGCCTAATTTCACTTGCCAAATATATATATATATATATATATATATATATATATATATATATTTATAGAGCATAGGAGCTTCAAGTTGCTTGAATGCGCGTGCAAAATAGCAAAAAAACTAAATTCGAAATCACTATTTCAGAGGTCTGGGTTTGAGAAAGGTTCAATTTACTGCTTGATTTTGCAAGTTGCGGTTAAGGTACTGCTGTGAGATATCTGGATAGATTGCATACTCTATGCAGAAAGCTAAGGTACTAAATAACAGGACTGACAGACAACAGTCAGGCATTTAAGGAACCAATATGCCTCTTCTCTCATTTTCTCACACTGACGACTCCACACACGCACGCACACACACACACAAAAACCTCTAATTGTTCATAAATCAGCAGTTCCCCATCGCAGCGGAATCATACTGAAGCTAAACTGGCAAGGTGGAACGGTTCAGTGCACGTTTTGAACTAAAAACACATGCGCACACAAAGAAAGGGTTCACAATTAAAAAATGGTTAGAAGTCAGCGACTACACCCTGGGAGAAGAGGAATCAGTAGATCATTAGGGAGCTAGAATCACACTGGTATTAAATCAATTTGTCAGATGTGCAAACCCCCCTTTTAAGATCCTGGCCCGATTACAACAGTGTGATAACTCATCGCAATTAAAGCCATTCTTACTGTAGGCCGCCTGGCACTCAAGCTGCCTAAATTGGAATTTCTTAATAGCCATCACGGCATAAGATTAAGAGAATCATCGGGGAACGTGGGTCACTTGCTGCTGTGGGCTTCTGTTATCAGTCATCCTGATCACAGCCTAATAACCGCATTACATGCCGTGATTCTACCCATGACCCTCTGCAAAACACCATACTGAAGACATATCACTCTCAGTAAGGGCCATCAGCAAAACAGTAGTGTCTCTTTTTCACTTTTATCAGCCAGGGTAGACAAATCTAATTAGATGCCCCTCCACAGGTGTAATCCGAATAAAGTCGGTGCGTGTTCTTTCTCTGAACTGAGGATAGCTTAGAAAAATGAAGCGATAACACTGTAATTAAAGATTAAGGTGGATGAAGCTTTTCAATGGAACGAACAAAAGAAAGCCAAATAATGACTTACCATTTGTTCCATATATTTTACCTGTACAAAACAGCCTGTTATGCTGTATTTTTCATATTATTTTTTATGTATCATCATTTTAGCTTTTACTGCGCTTCGTTATTCTTCTCATTATTTACCTATACCTGATTGTGAATCAGACTTCTCGCACTTTCCCTGAAAATAGCTTACTTGCGCGTTGAAACATAAGGTGGATAGAAACGGATCCACCGTTCCCACACCGTTTGACCTATAAACTAGAAGGTAATGTTTCTAATAGATATTTCCCATGGTCTCCCAATAAATGTTATCAAAAAGCTGAGCCTCTTTTTTTACTTAAGTTTTACCCTAGGGAAAGATAAATGAGACCGAGGTAAAATTAATACTCCTAATTATATTTCAGTATGTCTTCTATCAACGAATTAGATGAAAAGGTCTAGCTGTATCATGGGGCGACAGAAATATAAAATAGAGGAAAAATGGTCCTAGTGATACAACTTGCTCTAAATGAGAATTTAGTGAAGAACTGAAGCAATAAATGGGGAAGATGTGTACCAGTTTCAGTTCAAATAAAAACATCAAAAAAAATGATAGAACGCTACTAATGCACAAACTTTTATTCTTTTCCAGCTGGGAAAAGATTAAATATTCTGCATATTTATATACAGCTAAGTAATTATTTAATAATACTATCAGCTATCAAAGCTTACACTAAAATATCTGACACAACGTTCCAAATCTACCCTTTTAGGAATGTATAATTTAATAATACATTTTTTTGTTAAACATGATTCTATTTAACATGTAAAGTTATTTACTTTGACCCACACAAAAAATAAATCTGTAGCATCATTAAAAATCAAAGCAGATATAAAGAATGTGCTTTTGAAAGATTATTAGAATTTTAGTTTTGAAAAATAAAATAAAACTCAATCGATTTCCCACAGCAGAGAGTGTTCACAGGCGTAAGGACCGATTCTCTCACCTGTCCCCTCTTTTTAAGAAGTGGTGTTCTTGAAGTGAGAGATGTGACCCCTGCGTTAAACTATTGCTTAACACATCGAAAATGATTGATGACATGCGTAACCAAATCTGTTCCACAAACTTGAAGATAAAAGGAAGGACCAAAACAGAAGAAACTGATATTTTTAACATCTGAAAATGTTTTATTTACCGCTACCTGCAGATAAAGCCATGGATAAGATATAATCTTATGAGAGAGATATGCCATAAGATTATATCTTATTCCATGAGAGAGAAATGCTCTCGCTCTCTCTCATGGCAGACACATTACAGGCTGTTGACTCAACTCCTCATTCTATTTGATTTTAATCTTGCTCTGCAACATATTGCCACTGTTTGCATTTGTTTGGTTTAATTTCGGTCCCTCTAGGAACTAAAAGTTTAGTCTTTGTACTTCTAGCCTCAGCTACCTGACAAGAACATAAAATGGTGATAAATCACTATTGTGCAGCTGAAACAGTGGTCAGAACCTGCTAATCATAAGCAGGATTTGACATTTGCACAGGCGAAGCCCACAAATTCACGCTGGAGCAAAATCAGCATGATTAAGAAAATGTTTTCAGCTTAACTAAAGCATAGGGCAGCACTATATTAAATTAATAATAATTGGAGAGGATGCAAGACAGCTGTTTTCCTATTTTCATGCATTCTTCTGATGTGTACAGTCTGTAAAACCATGCAGACCAACATTTCTGCTGGAGTCCAGCTGTCTGGTGCTTCTGGCATGGAGCTGGACCAGAGGCCAGTAATCACTGACTGGTCAGTCAGCTGGAAAAGACGGTTCAGGACACTGAGGAGCCTCCAAACAACACAAGAGCAATTAAACTTAAAGAATGAATCCCCTCCGGACAAAACAGAAGATCTAAAGTCATGTTCAGGGAATTAAAAGATGGCTCCTGAGAAAGGATGGTTGAGCAAATTATTCAGTTGATTTGTTTGTCGTTCATGCAGCAGATAATTGTACTGTATTAAAGGCTTTTTGAGAGGTATAAGAAGACAAATAGTAGAAAACTACTAGTAAATGTCGAGTTTTTGACGACTTTGTGAAGCGTTTCAAAAATAAACTCATCCTAGACAGGAAAAACAAAAGGTTTTTGTAAAATTGTTGGAATTTAAATATTATACCACAGTTTTGAGGATTTAATTGTGGACCAGAACTCGGGCCATGTTCTGAAAATATTTCAACAGTCATGAAGTATTCATTAAGTAATTGACAGATTCATTAAGCTGCACTGGTTGTTAATTAATAAAGCAAGCTAACAAGAAGAGCAGGAAATTATAATCATTTATGAAACTTAAAAATTAACAGAAACTAAACTGGATTTTTTGAGAAAATAGCAACATGATGTATAAAGATTTCTGTGTTGTCTCTATTAGTCCATACTAACAGTAATAATTTCATTACAAAATGGATTTCAAATGAACAGAAATACCTCAGTATCACCCACATCTACAAATGTGTCATCCTAATATACCAGTCATCGTGTAAGCATTTGTATCCTGGGCAAACTTTGAACCGTATGGACTTTCCTATGAGGCAAGCAATCACCAAAAAGATCTGTAAAGTTGCAAAAACTAAAGTCTCAAATCCAAAGAGATATTCTTTATCAAAGTTAAGACTGCTACCCCCCCCCTCCCCTCCCTTAAATGGCTCGTTCAAACACACCCCACATGTGGAAATATTTGCATAATGCAGCTCAAATGTCCACGCAAAAAAAGGAGGAGTGGTTTCAATAACCGGAGTTAGTGTTGAAGCAGCACTAACAGTTTTGCACATTGTGTGTGTGTGTGTGTGTGTGTGTGTGAGAGAGAGAGAGAGAGAGGGAGGGAGGGAGACAGGATCACAGCGGAGTCAGCTGTCAGTGTCACACCACTCTGTTCTGTGTCTTTACATTTATTTTGAAAGATGAAGCTCGCCATTATGGAAAGGGGCGTTACATTTCCAACAAGTGCTTGCGGTGTTCGGCCAATCACAATGCACTGGGTCAGCTGGCCAATCAGAGCAAACTGCACTTGTCGGAAGGAGGGACTTTATAGAAAATGATGCATTTGAGAGAGGCGGGACATAGAGGTCCTACAATAATGTACAATATTTGAAAAATATTGTGTTTTTTGAACATTACAGCATGTCAACATATTCTGTTACACCAAATAATGATCTTTTTTTTTTTTTAAAGCATCATATGACCCCTTTAATTAAATAGCTTTGTGACAAGTTTCTAAAGTTATTAAAGAAAGAAAGAAAGAAAGAAAGAAAGAAAGAAAGAAAGAAAAATAAAAAACTTATTTTAAATAATTGCCACTATAACAAAGTCCTATTCAATAAACTACAAATAAATTGTTTTTCCAATTAGGTTACATGGAACAAAGTGCTAGACACATTAGGCCTATAAACTCAAGTTAACAAATTTAAAACTGCAGACAGAGAGAAGATGAATCAGTGTGAATGAGAACAGAGCACAATGACACGAGTGACTGAAATAATGCAGTGTGTTGTTCAAATAATAATAATAATAATATTATATATATATATATATATATATATATATATATATATATATATATATATATATATATATATATATATATATATATATATATATATATATATATATATATAAACCAGTGAGTGAACCACGTTAGCTTAAAGCTACACATATCTTGCTTTGCTGAGATCTAGAACAGGTGTGCATTTATGTCCGAACGTCAGCTAAAACCACTGATTTCAGCGAAATTGTGCAGCAAATTGGAGGAAATACCATCCATTGTAAAATGTATTTCTATTCTTTTCATCGGTTTTTCTCAAAAAGAATAAGATGGTCCCATGTCTAAAGTGGCTACAAATAGCTGAGAATGTACCAAATAATACTGTCAGCCTCAGTATCATCAGTCCACATCACAGCAAAGAAACAAATTCAACCTAAATGAATGGTATTGAAAAAAAAAGAAAGAAAAATGCTTCAAAAGAAAAAAAAATCTGCTGTATTGATTTAAGAACCTGCATTTCTAAACACTACAATATTGATCTTCAAGGTATGGTTCATAAATGGGCTCCTGCACTTGAAAACAAATACACCAAAATCCAATGATAATGGTAAAATACCACACATTGTTCGTTTAAAAAAGCATTTTCTATGAAAGAATCTTAGGAGTTTTGTTATTGCCTATAAAGTATGAAAGTATGCCATGGTGTTTTACTCCTTTGAAAAACTAAAGCATGCAATTATTAAATAGATACGTTTTCGTATAAAACCTACCGTTATATAAATAAGCTTGTCTGGAGGATCCTGAAGATAAGACAAAATGCATTTGTTGCACTCCTGGATTGTGTAAGGATTCTGGTTATCAAGTTGATACAGGCCTTACTCTGAGGAACAGACGAGACTGCAAAATACCTGGAAATCAAGGCGTGTTCAGCAGGAAACAGAGCCAGTCTGTACACATTACCTCCCCCTAATGCAGTGAAGGTCTTATGCGTGTCTGATCATATATGGCTTCATCTATATAAAAATCAAGTCAACATAATTTGGTAGTTGGTTGCCATGGTTAAACTACAGTATACAAAAGCCCAATGCATCTAGTGAAAAACAGACAAATAAATGATTCATAGTCTATTTATATAACACACACACACACACATTGTTTTTACTTAAGGGGTTAGTTCACCCAAATTTTTAATTCTGTCATTAATTACTCACCCTCATGTCATTCCAAACACACAAGACATCCATTCATTCATCTTCAGAACACAAATTAAGATATTTTTGATGCATTCTGACAGCTCTCTGACCCTCCCATAGACAGCAAGGGTTCTTACACGATCAACGTGCAGAAACATTGCAAGGAGATTGGTATATAATCCATGTGACATCAGGGGTTCAACCGTAATTTTACAAAGCTACGAGAATTTTCTCTTTTTTTTCAACAATTCGCCTCCTCTGTTACCCTGGTGTCATGGAGAGTATCCACTGAACGCAAACAGTGTGTCAGCCGCACCACACGGATACGTTGTTTTTGTTCAAATCAAAGCTCAAACACTGCAGAAAACTGATCCGCAGGGTGCAGCTGACACAGAACAGCATATGCTGTTTGCTTTCAGTAGATACCCTCCAAAATGGCACCAGGGTGATGCAGAGACGATAAAAAAAATAATAATAATAATATTCTTGTAGCATTGTAAAATTACAGTTGAATCCCTGATGTCAGATGAATTATTTTACCGATCTCCTTGCTACGTTTCTGGACATTGATCGTGCTGGGCGGTCATTAAAAATGTCTTAATTTGTGTTCCGAAGATGAACGAAGGTCTTAAGGGTTTGGAACGACAAGAGTGTGAGTAATTAAATTACAGAATTTTCTTTTTTGTGGTGAACTATCCCTTTAAGTAGTAAAGGCATGACGAGAACCTCAATGGTAATGGGATTTGAAAATAGGTGATCTAAACAGCATCTCATACAAGTAATCTAGATTTCTCAACTTAAAGTGATTCAGAACGAGACATGAATCATGTGGATTATATTACATAACATTTCATAACTGGGTGTAGATCTCTGTTTTTGCTCCCACGAGCGCGGTGTTACTGTATTTTGTCATCACAGACAAATAACCAAAACCCAGAAACTGCAGATGTGACTCGGAGCACGACATTGCACCTTAACTGCACGAGAGAAGTCGTGGCCTAGTGGTTAGAGAGTTTGACTCCTAACCCACAGAGTTTGACTCCTAACCCCAGGGTTGTGGGTTCAAGTCTCGGGCTGGCAATACCATGACTTGGATCCCCTTGAGCAAGGTCCAGGTGTGTGTTCATGGTGTGTGTGTGTTTACTGCTGCGTTTGTGCACTTCAGATGGGTTAAATGCAGAGCACGAATTCTGAGTATGGGTCACCATACTTGGCTGCATGTCATGTCACTAACTAAAGACAAGGAAGAGGTTATTAAAAGCCAAGCCCAAAGCCGCTAAGTCTTCATTTACAACATTATGACAAGAATTTACACTTTACCACAACCATACAGAGAGACATCATTCATTACAATAACACTGTGCTACTAAATGGATCTCAAATACCTAATTTCCCTTCTGGGGATGAACAGTATCTGGTAGGATAGTCTTACATCACTGTTAATCTACTGGTAGAGCATAAAGCTAACCCCACCAAAGTCAAGGGATTGATTTCTAGGGAACACAAAAACTTTTACCCTGAATGCTAAATGCCAATGTCAGGGATTTACACAAATAAAGCCTACAGTATCATATTTAGGATCATATGTGATGTGGTCTTCTAAATAATCAACGTGCTCAAAACTACAGCCTTATGCCATTTGATTTATATTCTATACTTTTTTTATTATTATTATTAAGTGAAAGGATTTTTATTCTAAATCTACAAATGCCTGGACATCGTCAGGTCATAGTACAAGTCTTTTTGCTGCAAAACATTAAATTAATAGTAAACACATAAATGACTTATATTGTTAATAATATTTCATGATGTACATTTACTAGACTAAAATCAACTTATATTTCACTGTCCATACATCACTTTTTGAAAAAATCTTGTTCGATCCAAGTATAGTAGGCTATACTTCAGTCTTTTGAGAAACATTTATTTGTTCATCTCTTAATCACCATTGTATTGCACTGCATTATAAGACGTCACAGGAAAATATAGTGACAACTCAAATTTATATGAATTTATGTAAGTAGTCTACTATATTCTTATAAAGATGTCACTTATATCACAAGTAAACAATATTAACATTTTACTTATTATTTATTTTACTTTTTTCAATTTAAATGACTATAACTGCACCAAATTACATAATTTGCTCTTTCTGGACCTCTGATTTGTCATCCTCCATATTCACAAATTCATTTATTAGCTTACATGAACCATAAAATACTGATAAATCAGATATGAATAACTTATCACACATATGCAAACCTTAAAAAAATTTAAATAATGTGAAAGTTTTATAAACTGTTCCATCTGAGAGAAGAAAAAAAAAAAAAAGTATAAGGGCTAATATTTTCTACCTGGTTAAGGCTACCCAAGAAACACTTGATTGAAGGTTAATCCGATCTTTCATTAAAATTAAGACTAAAATTAGCTTTTTCGCATCATATAAAACTAGCAATTCCCTCTATACCAAATGGTATTGTTTCTGGACACTAACCTTTCAATGACCAGAAAGTCGGGATTAGGAACTCTTCTTAAGTGAATGTTTTCAATGAACAAATCATTCTCGTTCACCTCTCGAACTGAACTAGTTCATGTTTCAAGTTTCTGTACTTTTGAGGCGTAACGATGGTCTATAACCCGAGGAGAGGATCACCTAATGATTCTCTTTTGTGAATGAATTCAAACGAGTCACTGAGATGAATCAAAAGCCCCCACCACCGTAAGAACAGAGGCGAGCCTCGAGCAGGTGTCTCTATGTGGGAAGAGGGGAAACTGAGAGAGAGAGAAAAAGAAATAGAAAAAGAAACCAAAAACCAAACCTTGGCTATAGGGTTGCCATGTCCCAAGTTTTCTCTAAAATATGAGTTTAAAATTCACTTATTCAAGTTTTGTGGTAAATTTTTAACAAGGAAAGTTACCCTGAGGGATTTACATGTAGTTTGATGTATCCGGTTTAATAATAAAGTTGACAATAAACGTAGATGGGGAAATACGCCGTTTCATTCAATGTTCAGAGATTTTTTTTTTTTTTTTTTGTTAAAATAAATAAATAATATACTTACTTGTTTAAACACGGCAGAACTCATGTTATTTCAGGAAAGTTGGTTATAGTTTCGCTACCAAACAGAAGCGTGCACGCCTGACGTTCCGACCAGTCAATGAATCCAGGCTCTGCTCTTTCAGGCAGTTCGGGTGAAATAGTCCAATTGTAAAAGTTCTTGGAAGTTCGTTCAGAGTTTGACGGAATGAATCCAGCGGCGTTCTCTCATCTCCCTCACCTGAGGGCAATGAATGACGTAGCAGTTTCCGTGGGAATGACAAGACTACGTCCCTCTCCAAACAGGCGTTTACAGAGTGTCACAAGAGTCTACCAATAGGCGTGTGTGTGTGTTTATATGTTACATTTTTTTATTATTTAAATTATATATATATATATATATATATATATATATATATATATATATATATATATATATATTAAAAACAAAATTGTACACATTTACATAATTAAATAAATAGACATACTCTTATTACAAATTACAACCAAAAGTTAGTCTCGTTAACTTTCTACATAATACAGCCATGACATTATACATGCCTTTCATTATATATAATCCGAATATTTTACGTAGGCCTATATGTATATCTATGTATTAAAGCTTGGTGTAAACATTTATCTTGATCTCCCTCTAGCGGCTTAATACTGAAACTACATCATATGAACATAAGGTGGCTGTAAAATGAATGTAATGTGAGACAACAGCGGCAGTAAAAATCTATAAAAGTAATAAGCTGCCGTCACCGAGTTGAAAAATATACTTAAGCAGGCTATGTATTTCTTTACAGACTTCGTTTAACCTGTTTTCTCACTAGCGCTCACAGTGAGTCAATGGATGTCCAGCAGGGGGCGCTGTTCTTCAGCAAATGGCCGCACACCTTCTGCGCAGCCGGAGCGGAGGAGGGTTTGGTTTTACTGATCGGAGCCGCAGCCGAGTGTCAGTTCACACTGAGATCTGCGGACACAGGAGATATCTCCGATCAGACCAGCTCGTATCCCGTAGCAGACCAGTTCATTCCAGTTGGTTTTTCTTTTGGAAATAATACAGTAGTTACAAATAGACATCCAAAGAAATCAGCAAAGTTAAATACTAAGAAGAGAAGGAAGAAGAATGGGGCAGAAAACGCCATTAATAATGATGACTTTATTGTCTTATTGCGTCTGGAGAGATGAGGTAGGATCCGAATGCGGATAACACATTTATTGTGCCTATTATTTTTATGCACTTGTTTCAGATTAACTTTTACCTGTTTTTTTCTCAGGCTGTTCTTTTTTTAGATTTTTATTTTTATTTATTATTATTTTTACAGCCAATTAGAGAGATAAAAAAAAAAAAAAAAAAAAAACCTGATACATACAAATAACACAATCCTGGGTCAGATCTGATGCTTATGAGATTTCTGATTGTTTGTCTGTGTATAGCCTATCTGTGCGTTTGTGTGTGTACATGTGTGTGCGTGTGTGTGGGACTGAGAGAAAAAACAATTTGGGCCTGATAAATGGAAAGATAAATTAGCTGAACATATTTTATTTCGTGGGGTGGGGCACAGCGTTTTCATCACAGAATGGATGTTTCTTAGTTTAACCATTTGTATCACTGAGTAATCTATTAGATCTTTAGTATGTAATGCATACTTGCTTTGGAGATTGCTGTCTTTTATTGATAGTGGACTGCAGATGTCCGGTATGCAACTGAATGAGTTGCCATGCATCTTAGATTGTAAAATAATCTTACATTTGTACTGTCTGGATGGCAGCTGGACTGGCTTTTTGCCTGGGAAAATCCAATGTATGAGTAAAATGTGACATTTTGAGTAGTGGTTCCGATAAAATAGTTTGAAGCTAGAGAAGACGGATTGTTACAGCAGACACGTTCTCAGCCGTGATGCTTGAATGATGTCTGGAGGGTTGTTGATTCAGTGCTATTAGATATGCTGCAGCCTCTGCGGCCTGCAGTGCTGATGAAGCCTGCTGTATCTCCAGGCCCGAGATGGAAAAATGATGTTACTCAGACATTTTATGCCTGACATCCCGCGCTCATTTGTTTTTCTGGGTTTTTTGCATAATGATAGAGAACTGTTATTGGATGTTGAAGCCTTTTTGGATTTAGAAAGGGTTGGAGAAAAATAATAATAATAATAATGGGGCAGATTTGTATATTATATAAAGACTTTATATAATTTAATGCTAGATTTGGCCACATGCAGATGTTGGGGAAATAAAGTGTTGCGCAGGAAGAGGATTGTGTCTGCCTGACAGGATATAAATGCTGTAAATCTCTTTCGGTTCTTGTGAAAAAAATCAGGGTGAGATCAAGAGAACAGATCTGTCAATCCCCCACTGCATCCAGGGATTTCTATTGACACTATTTTGGGGGTTAAAAAATGTTTTAGACTGCGACATCGGTATCGATTTAGAAAAAAGTCCAACGTGAACTATTTTTAGCATTTGTCTTCAGCAGGAAGCAAACAGTTGCTCTATAGAAATGTAATACTATTGCAATTAACTAAAAATAATTTACATTTTCTACAAAAACATGCAGTCTGTTCAAACCAATACATTTTTAACATTGCTTGTGTCTATAAAGAAGTTAATGCTGTAAAAATATATAAATAATAAATTTAATACATTCACTATATATGTAAGAGAATTCAGTATTCTGTTAATTTGTTAATTCAGTCATTTAAAAACAAACATCAGCACATCCACCATAGGCTCTAAAATTGCAAAACAATTTAATAATGGACTTCACACAAAGTAACATTGGTCCATTAATAAAATATTTAGCATTTTTGCACAGTATGGTGTGCTGATTTTTTTTTTTTTTTTTTTTTTTTTTTAAACACCACATTTTAAGCATTTTTTTTGCCATTGATGTGCATGCTTTGGTTCCTTCTTTACTTAATTCAGTAATTCAGACAGCATAATCAATGACCAATAATCAATCAGCTCTGAAACTGCTCTACTCTTAATATTAATCCCCTTTATGAAGTCGCAATCCCAGAATGCAATCAGTTTGATTGAGGTCAGTGGAATTGACACTATTGCAAATGTCTTTTCACACTAAAAACTTGATAATGACAGTGTGTTAGTATACTCATCTGTTTCTGAAACTAGTTTGTAACTTGGTCAGTCTGTTTATCAATAGAAAACCTGGAACAGCACATAGGCGGAGGAGGGAGGGAGGGAGACCGGGCTGACTTCCACTGTCCCCTCTCCTGCTGTCTGAATGCGTCAGCACTCACCTCGAGCTGCTGGTCCACAGATGATGGCATCGGGCCGAGTTTTTAGGGTGTGTCTAGGAAACCCACTGACACCTGCAAAATGCAGGGTCCCAGTGTGTCCATACTGTCATGGTAGAGCGGGTTAGATAAGAGAGGTTTCTGATGTCTGTTTTTAGAGTTTATACCCTTTCTTTGTTCATATTTATTGCAGAAGTGCCTTTAGCAATGCCTGTGCACTTATAATAAAATATTAAACAGAAAGGAAATGATGATGTATATGTGCAGACTACATATTGTAGAAGGTTTATTTGTGTGTTCTTAGAAATGAATTTCCCCTCTCTGATGTTTATTTGTCTTCTTCTGATGTCCAGGTGTGCAGATTCATTTCCTTTAGATTCCATGTGCTTTGTGTTTAAAACAGCAACATTGATACTCTGGAATAACTTCATAAAGAACTATATGAACAAATATGAACAGTGGGTATTTTTTTTTTTTTTTTCAGTTTCTTAAAGGCATATGTAGCTTGTGGTCAGTAGGTTAAAAAAATATATACTTTTTAATTTAGAAAGGAATTATGCATGAAATTGATTAGAATTGATCATAGATATGTTTTTAATGTTATTTATTTTTATTTGTATTTAAATAACCGTTTCTATTAATCAAAGAATTCTGAATTAATATTAACAAATATTAAGCAGCACATTGCTAATAATAATTATAATTGCTTCTTGTTATCACATATATTGAATATATTATTCAAATAGCAAATTGTTATTTTATATTGTAATATTTTTTCTCAGTACTGTATTTGGGATTGTATTTAGCACTGGTGAGCCTAAGAAACTAAATCCGAAAGAAAACTCCATTCCAACGTGACCATTTCCAAGGAAAGCTTTGACCAACATTTTACACAGAGATTCATTTTGCTTATGTCTCATGAATAAGCCTCAGTAATAAGAAGAACAAAATGCTATTATGTTCACGCGATAGCTTTAGCAACAGT
Organism: Carassius auratus; assembly: GCF_003368295.1. Taxonomy (NCBI): domain Eukaryota; kingdom Metazoa; phylum Chordata; class Actinopteri; order Cypriniformes; family Cyprinidae; genus Carassius; species Carassius auratus. The sequence goes on along the minus strand of NC_039257.1, from coordinate 8,190,480 downwards.
GCTGTAGCAATGTTTTTCTTTGGTTAACCATGTATCCATTCTCAAATAGATGAAATGTAGCTCTATTCAGATACACCTGTATGGCAGATGAACGCTGAAGGGATGAGTGTGAGAGTCTCTGGGTCACCTTGTGTGAAACAGTGAGCATGATTCCATTTAGAAATAATCTGGATGAAGTGCAAATCCCATCCATTGTTATTTCAAAAGTGGGAGCGCGCAAAAAGTTGACAGTCATATCCTAAGAGGATTACTATACTTCTTTATTTATTAACCACCAGTGCAGATTGCTTAAATTTATTAGCCATAAACCCATCTTTCATTGTTCAATTATGCTGGCCTGGTAAGAGCATTACTGGGATTACCGTTGCTGCCAGTAACTTGTGTCGTACCATCAGTCTTGGCTTCATTGGTTTTACAGTCACGATTGAGGGTGCTGGATTCCCCCGTTTGGCTCACAATAAAACCACTTCTTAAAATTTCACCACGAATATGTGGTTTACAAAAAAAGCAGCATTTTCCTCACTCTATCTTACGATGTACCTCACGTAATCTTCTCTGGGAGTTGTTTCCCTCATGAAAGCAGTGTTTAGACTGTTGTGCAGCGGTTGTTTGTTGATGCTAGAAAACACAGGTTGTTCTCAGGCTTTTTGGAGAGGTTTTGGAGTGCTGTAGTGCTTCGAACTGTGTTTATGCACAGAGGAAACAGCTGAACTGTGGCCTGTTGTGTAGCTTGTTGGGAGTGTGAGATCCCTCTGAGAACATTTTGATATTGGATTTCGAGAAGCAGAGGAAAGATTCCACATTATGGAACCTGAGACCTGGTGAAGCTGTACTGTGAAGGCCCTCGGGGAACATAGCATGAAATGGTTCCAAAGGATCGGAAGATCCTGCACAATTATGGAGCACATCTGGACTGAGGTTTTTTTTTTTTTTTTTTTTTTGGAACAATGTACATTGCATTTTTATGATCATAGGCTTCTCGGATGATTCATTTATCACAGTGGTCGATTAACTGTTCGGTGTTTTTTGGTTCATTTGTTGTTGGATTTAATATATAAAGCTCTGACAGCTCCACAGCAATCATAGATTTCTTATGCATTCATTAAAAGCCTAATTTCTAATAAATTGTTAAATTATGTATATTTTATTAATATAGTTTTACATATGGTGTAATGAACATAATTGAGTGTGAAACAAATGACACATTAATAAACAATAATTGTAATAAAAAACATTTATAATATTGATTTGTTTTTAATATTAAATGATATACTTGGTTTATTATTACTTACAGTCAATAAATATTTATTTATTTTAACAAATAAAACATGATTAAAATTGAATTCCATTTTTAAATATTAAGTTTTGTACATTATTCAATATATTTATTTACATTACATTTTAAGCATGACATTATATATATATATATATATATATATATATATATATATATATATATATATATATATATATATATATATATATATATATATAGAAAGAGAGACTAGTAATATAATTTATATATTAAATTATAATTAAATATAGATTATCACTTCTTAATTGAAATCATATAAGTTATTAAAATGTTTTAATAAAATTATATTTAATATCACATTTCTAAATAAATGATATACATTGTTTAATTAATTAAAGTAATATTTTTTTAAATATTAAATTGCATGTCATTTTTTGTTATTATGATAAATAGTTACATATTCTTTAATTGAAAGCCTAATGTTTAATAAATTGTTAAATCATATAAATTATGAATATGAAGAACTTAAATCTGTAATTAACATGATTTAGTATAATTAATAATATAATAATAGTAGTTGTAGGACTGACTTTGCAGACACATACACACACACACACACAAAAGAAAGCTGTTTTGCCCTTGATAAGTGGCACCTGTGCTTCTTCGCTTACACAGCCACCACTGCTCCACAGGACGTCCTTATGTAGTCATTGTTAGCAGTGGGTGTTTGAGGAGTAAGACAGTGTTAATCAGGTAAAGAGAGACCCATGGATGGGAGCAAGGACCCTTGGGTGTTGATGTGCTTGAATTGCCCAGCATGCTCAGCACTCCCCCGAGTAAACTACGGCCCTGTCGGTACAGAGGCACCGCAAATCTGGCTGCAGGGCAGGGGATTTGTTGAAACAGATAGAAGCATGCAAGCTTCACCAGATTCCCCCTCTCTTGTTTAATTAATTTCCGAGCTTGGAGATAATCAGGTTTCACTAATGTTTTCCAATGTGCTGTGCTCCACCATGTGCATTTGCTACAGGGCATGAAATGCACCATTTCAGTGCATCATTCCTCTTCCTTCCCGCCGTTTTTGTATTCCTTGTCAGTGCAGAGATGAGACATACTCTGTGACTATGAAAGAAAAATACACTGCTCATTAAAAAGAGATGCCGTTCAAACCCATTAACTCTCACCAATGAGATTACGTCCATTTCAGCAGTGTGGCTTATTCGGCAGCCACTATCACTTTTGGTTGTTGATTATAAAATCCAGGGTCAAGCTGGTGAATTCCAGCACCTTTATAATGCATCATCTATGAAAAAAAGTGCATACTGAATGCAACAGTTGCATGTATTTCAGGATTTTGTAGATTGAAATTAAGGCAAAATGGATACATCTGCAGATGAAATAAGATACATTTCCTCATGTTTTTGAATGAGTGTGCAGGTGCACAAACTAACAAAAGACAGCCTTGATTAACTAGTCATGGAAAGCGTTGATTATAGCATTCCTATGGAGCCCCGCACATGACATGCAGGAACAAAATTGCAGGCTAAATCGTGTGCACTATTTACTAATTTGTTCCCTCACTGTACTAAAATGTGCACACGATTACTATTGCGTTCCCTCGATTTACTATTTCGTTTACTTGATTTATAAATTGTGTGCACGATTTACTAATTTGTTCCTTCGATTTGCTAAATCATGTGCGCAATTTAGCAAATCGAGGGGAACGCAATAGTAAATCGAGGGAACACAATAGTAATCATGTGCACATTTTAGTGCAGTGAGGGAACTAATTAGTAAATCGTGCGCACAATTATTATTCTTTTTTTTCATGGCATGTGCGGGGCTCCGTACATTCCATTTAATCCTTTCGCATTTTTATTAAAATTTGTTTGCAGTAGTTGAGCTTTGTAAGGAATTACAGATGTTGTGGACATGAATGACATTTAAATAAGTGGCAACCGGTGCTTATGATCCAGCTTTGTTCGACAACTTCGTTTTCAGTGTATAATTTGTTCAAATATTGATTTTCGACTTACTAACCCTTATCATTTGGATTATATATCAATCACAACTGTTTTTAAAAATGATAAAAATAAATGTAGCTGTGTTGCAAAAAAAATATTTTAACGTAAACTGTGTTAATCAGATTTTTTGTGCAACCCTATGAATGAGAATAAAAGCCAGTGCAGGTTTCTGTCTGTGTCTTCAGCCTGGCCAGGGAAAAGCCTAATTGGCTGTAGCTTCTCTTCGAACTTTCAGAGATTGTGAGGCTAAAGATGAAGTCTGAAGGTTTGGCTTCCCAGTAGGAGGCTTTAGTCAGACAGCCTATGGAGCTGCTGCAATAAATTGATAACACTGTTCTAGACTTTTACTGGAGGGAAATGGATAAAAAGAGAGAAAGCATAAAAAAGAGTGTGTGAGAGAGAGAGAGAGAGAGAGAGAGAGAGAGCTAACATAGAAATCTACAGTAATGGCAGATGAAACTGCAAGCTGAGGGAGGGAGGAGAGAGTGTAAGGAAGATAGAGCGATATTAGCTTTGGGAGAAATCCTAACCCCGCTGGCCCCGGGTTTGTTCGCTTGATCCGATTCATCTCTGTCAGTGATCCGCACTCACGTATGGCCTGATGGGAGATGTCGGTCAGGGGAGAGATGTCACAAGCTTGTCTTTGGAACACATATTATATAAAACCGATTTCAACAGGGAACGGCGTTCGCGATAATGAATCAACTTGGCAGAAAATGTAGGTGTTGACATATGATTGTATTCCAAAGCTGGATAAGACGTATAAGTCAACACAGCATTTCTATTGTAAATGTCAGTGGTTTTGCATGGGCAAGTTTAGACCAGCAGTTCGAAATGTGGATAAATGAAAGAGTGCAATGCAAACTGGGCTAAATGGGGAGTGATAATAGATTTATAGCAAATGGGGCAGGCAAATAGCTCTAGGCAAGATAAGATGGATTTGTGAGATCGAAGACAGATTTAGGGCAACCTTGGAGGAATTCTGTGGAATAAAAATATATAGTCCTCCTTCATGAGAAATGCTGGTTGGCGCATACCACTGAGACTCCACGTGAAATAAATCCTGCAGGAAACATGTCGGTTAGAGCTGAAGCATCATCAAACGCTTCTTGTGGAGATGCCAGGTCGATTTAGTTTTTATGGGCACCGCTTTTTGTTCATTATTTGTTTGTGTAGAGTAAAAAGCAAAACAAGTTATGCAAATGATGGTGTTTTGCCTATTTTTTGAGTAGCTATCACCTGGACACAACATGTCAAATCTCATAAGAGGAATGCAGAGGCAAACCTCTACAGTATGTCATTATTCATCATAAAGATGACAGCTGCAATAAGGAATAACAAAACCATTTTTTTTTTTTTTTTTTTTAAGCATACGTAAAAATCACTCACATTTGTTTTTCAGAAAATGTAAAATGTTGTTTGTTCTGAAAAGATGCATCATCAATCATGAAGTTCCTCAGTCAGGGTTTGATATGTTTTATTGAATAGATTTTGTCTCGGTGATGACAGAGTCCGCTGGTGAGATATGAAATAAGTTCTGCCTGCACTGCTGAGCAAGATAGGATTGTTTTTTTGGTTTTTTTTTTTGTCTTCAGATCTCAGCTTGTATAAATCGCCCCATCACCATCAGTAGGGGACTTTTCTAGTTGAGTGATGCCATTATTATGTACTGGGGTTGTGCATAATTCAGGATTGAACCGAGAATGCCTTTTAAAGTAAATTTCAGTTGCTGAATTGTTTTAGAAAACAAGATGCTGAAATGCCATTCAAATTTGAATAGGAATTAAAATTAATATAATTATTTCAGTTCATTTAAACTTTACATTTATATAGTTTTCAAATAAAAAGCAAAGTTTGTCGAGATTGAAACACATTTTTTTAAATTGTAAAAAAGTATATGTTACATGTTTCTGTTGTTACATTTGTCTGAATTACAATTACATAGATTCAACTTCCTGTCATTCCAAAATCTAAGTCCTGTTCATTTTCTTGTAAGAGGTGGCCAGTTCACTGTGAATTGTGAAGTGAAAGAGTGTTAGTTCTTCAATTTTGATTTTTGCACAACCCTTTTATGTACCCAAACCCCAAAACACAGACGTTGTTGTGTGTGTGGCACAGCACATTTTATATATATATATATATATATATATATATATATATATATATAAAGATGGCTGGTACAGTAGCTGTAGCTCCATCAATAATGTATGGCCTCGGAAAGGTCCGGACTCTTGCTTGTCGGATCTGCTTGGGTGCCTCTGTCACGCTCTCCTGTTCTCGAACGTCCCTCGTTCCACCGCCTCTTCTCTCTCTCCTGCCTCCCGTGTGTCCATCCCCAGCCAGCCCGCTGCTGTTTTTCCTCTCTTTTTTTCATCATCTCAGTTTGTTTTGCCATAAAATATTTATCATCTGTGCCCACTTCACTCATTCTCCGTCTGTCCCTCTCCGTCTCTCAGGCTGCTTCTGCCAATCGAGCAGCTCTAATAGAACTCAGTGTTCTCTGCAACCCTTCTCTCCTCGAACCATTGCACCGCAGCATTATGGTCTATCTCGGCTTGTTCATCACTTTTAAAATGTTTTACTTTTCACAGCAGCGATTCGTTTTTCCTTTGTGCTCTATCCGAGGCGTGTGATCTTTCGACAATCTTTTACCGGCGGCATATTTCACACTGTCAGGAAGTCTCAAGGACGCAGCAAGAAAATGGCATTTGTAAACACTTGCCACTGTGAGCCGAGATGAGTTCTGTCGCTATCAAAATGTTTCACAAGCACAGATAATTGAATGAATTGTTGAACTGTGCTTCTCTATTCAGCACAGATTACAGAGCATTTTTCTCTTTTCAGAGATGGGAAAGTATTCAACCTCTGGGCTCGGTCTGAAGAAGCTCATTGTATATATACAGTATACAGTTTTTTGTTGTTGATTTTATTGTCTGATCTGACATGGTTGGCTCTGGAAACATTAGTGCAACAAAAGAAAAGTGTAATGCAGCTGATGAACAATGGCAGATTTCAACCTGACTTTAACCAGGCACAGTTTGTTAATGCATTAGCTGACATGAATGAGTGATCTATATTGCAGCATTTATTAATCTTTTTTAATGTTAGTTGAACAAATGTTGGAATTCACATTTAAATGAGATTAATAAAAGCTGTAGAAGTATTGTTAATGTATTTACTGTTAAAGTAAGCATGAAATGGAAATTCACCCCATTTATTTTCTAAATGCATCTTATTGATCTAATAATGAACGATTCATTCAGGCGTATAGTAATACTTATATTAATAGATTTTTCAGTGAATTGCTTTTTGCTTATGAATGCTGGTCTTCTCGCTATTTAGTCTGCTTAAACCAGCCCCTTTTTACAATTAACTTCAGTCTTGCATTCAGATTTTCCTCCATACAATCAGCAACCTATGAATAGAACTAAGGTCTGACTGTACATGTTAGAATTTTTATATAATCTGTTTTACTCAAATGTACATCACAATTACAAAAAGAGATGTGTTGCTATATTGCAGCTGTAACATCAAAACCCAGAAAATGTCCAAGTATCATCTACTTCTGCTGTATTTTCCATAGACCTTGTTTTACTCGTTTACTCATACATTGAGAAATCACTGGAAAACCTTGAGGGAACCCATGATGAATTGGTTTTTCAGTTTTTGCCATCACAGCTGCAGCACTGTATTGCTGTTGCGTCACAACTTTAAGAATGCTCCTGCTCCTCTCTGGAAGATATTAGTTTCAGGAAAGTACATTTCTGAATTAAATTAGTACATGCTTTTAGCATTTGTAATACTTTTTCATTTTTCATTTTGTAATATTTATATATTTTATTTTTGTTTTTTTGTTTGTTGTTATTAATGATAATCATTTTAATCATTTTAAATGCAGTTAAAAATAAGTGCACAGCTCCTTCCATATCTTGTAAATTCAAATATATAAAGCAAAAACCTGAAGTGTTCAATTTTAAATTATAAGGGCTGAGTCTAATGCTAACACCACAGCTAAATCTCTGCTAATAGCAGCAATTACACATTGCAATTTGAGACATGAGTAATATCACGCGCTAATGGTCTGTGATGAATATTTATATGAATATTAAAGGGTCTTGCGGTAGGGAGGATGAAGCGGATCTTGTATATTTCACATGTAAAGACACTCTCAGTAAAAACAGGCAGTTTGGAACAATCTGTGGAACCTAATAGGCTAATTTTCTGTTTAAAACTGAAAGGGCAAAAATGCAGTTTTATAGTCATAACTCCACACCAGCCTTATTTTAGTATCCTGCAGTAGGGACGATAAACCAGCACTTATATAGTTCACATTCTCAGAGAAAACAGGCTGAGGCCATTTGGACCAATCTGCATCACTTAATAGTGTAATTCCCTTTTTAAAAGAAAAACGGCAAGATCCTTATTCCAAGCATCGGACATGATGAAGCATTTAGAGATGCGGCGATTCGGGGGAAAATGCCCCAAACCCATTTAGACCTTTGATATTGCTGGACATGATCTGATTTGGTTGCTCGCTCTTGTTTAATTATGTCATGAGCCATTGTGTCGAAGCGACATCAGTCACATGTAAATGTGTGTCTAAGCATCTTAAGTGGCAGCGATGTAGCATTCAAACAAACAATATCAATGGCTCTAATGCTTTGCGCTCATTTAGCGGTTCTTTGGGCTATATTTTTGACCTACTGAATATAAAGCAGCCAGGAAAGCATATTTCAGTTCAATTATGGAAAGCAGAGAGAGAGAGAGAGAGAGAGAGAGAGATGGAGTGGCTCATTTGGAATCCTGCAGGGAACCAGTTGCTACGGTAACAGGGAAGGTAGCCAGCTCCGTTGGGAGATGTTGCCACAGCAACCAGCCTCAGTGGCCAAGTGATGCTGCCGAAAGAGAGCGCGAGGTAAAGATTAGGGGAAGGAGTGGCAAAAATACAAACAGAAGTGTTTGATGTGCGTAAGAGGATGGGGGAAGGGTGGGCTGTTGATGAGACAAGATGAAAGATCTGATACAAAAAAAAAAAAAAAAAACAGGTTTAAATGTGTTATCGCACCTTCCACGATTCCGGGGGAAGCTTAATTGGACCTCTTGGAAATTTCCACAGTAAAGGGAACAAAGGTAAATGTGAAGAACAAGGACGGGAAACCCAGTGTTTCTCACCTCTGGGGAGAGTGAGATCATGCTAAAAGAGACTTTGACAAGTTTTCTATAACCCGGCAGACATCAGAGCTCAAAGCCAGCGAGAGCTCCGATTCCTCAGGTTCAGGTTTAAATGCATTGACTCTGGATTTGTAAATGAAAGCGAAGAGGTATATTGAGCTAATATAATGGGAACTCACAGCATGGTTGTTGGTAGAAGCTGTATTACTGAAAAAAACTAGAGCTGTAAAGACTGATGAAGTCTAAAAGTCAAGCATCATATGGAAAATAGGGAATTTTTTACAAAATGAGATTGAACAGCATGGAATCGATCAATTCTTATTTCTTATGGATTTTGTTCATGTTTGTTCATTAGAAAATAAATCTTTCCTAAGAAAACTCTTTCTTGTTGATAGCAGTGAGATTAAAATGGAGAACCAAATGTTTATTTTGCTCATGATTTTTTGGATTTATATTGGCTTACGTTTTCAAGTAGGACTCGAATGTTCTTGAATCAACATCCTTGTATGTCCAGGACAAAAAATAAATAAATCTACCAATCAGATATTAGCTTACATTAATTGGTGCTGCCTAATATTTTTGCGTAAACCATGTTTTTTCAGGATTTATTTGAAATGGAAATATTTTGTAGCATTATATACATATGTCCTTACTGTCACTTTAGTTTTTTTAATGTGTCCTTGCTAAATAAAAGTTTTAATTTCTTTCAAAAGTGTTTATAAAACACAACTTTAACCTTTCAATTTAATAATAATAAATGACCATCATTAATGGTATTATGCATGAACATGCACTAACATTGAACAATAGTATATTTATAAATAAACATTCATCTAGATGAATAAATTCTGTAAATAATGTGGTCCATTCTCAATTCATGATACCTAATGTTTACATACAGTATACATATAAATCACTGCAGTGGCTTTTTTTTTTTTTTTTTGACACTCAACTCAGGTTTACACTCACTGCAGTCGGTCATCATCTGATCGATAACACACACACGTACCTCATGCAAAAGAGATCCAAAGGGGACAGCAATGAGAAGGCAGCAGCCTGCAGCTGACAAACCCAACAGATGTGCTAAGTGCAGACAAACGAGAGAGCAAGAGAGAGAGTGCGAGATGAGAGCAAAGAAGAAACGAGGGCTTAATGAGGATGAACGTGACATGCAAATGTGCTTTTACGAGAGAGCTCAAAATCTCAAGGAGCAAGGTCTGTGACTCCTGTGTTGGCTGACTGCACAGAAACAGTATTAGAGGCAGAAGCTTTCGAAAGACCAGTGGGGAGCGTTTCAAATGTTGCAGGACTGTATTCATTTTACACACGGTCGGTTGCTGCAACAAAACAGCCTTGAAGAAAAATAGCTTGAATCACAATAAGCCCCCATGTGGAATGGATTGTCCTTATGTGGAGAGAAGAAACAGGGAACAGACATACAGGTTTTTTGTGTTTGCGTGTGGTGAGGTGTTGACATATGCCGCCTCTTTACAGGTGCTTCTCTTTAGGAAAGCCTTAAGAGCAGTTCCATAAACAAATTATCTTTATTTCCACATCTTCTACAATCCATGTGTTTGTGTGTGTGTGTTTTTCCTTCCCATTTTTCCTTTTATAAGGTCAGTCCAGTTTGACATAATTCATAAAATTTAGATTGAGAATATACTTTTAAGATTTTTGTTTGGTCTCCCCTCCTTTTAAAGAGGTACTAAGTATGCAGCTGTTTTTGTTTGGCTTTTGATTAGAAAAGCATGTTTTTCATGCTTTTATGCATTTATTAAGTTATGTTTATGCAAAATTTGTTTATTTATTTATATTTATTAATTAACTTTTCCCTCTAATTGTCCAATCCTAAACATGGAATTAATCAGTAAAATTACATAGATATGTAAAATCTGTATTTATGTGTGTATATATATGTATTTATGTATGCATGCATAAATTTGCATATATGCATATATTACAATATATTTATATTTATTCATTCATATTTATTTATATCCATGCGTTTATTTCTATAGGGACTAGGGACAGCTATACATAATTATTCTGTGATATATACATATATATATATATATATACACACACACACACACACATATATATACATATACTGTACATATGTATATATATATATATATATATATATATATATATATATATATATATATATATATATATATATATATCAACTGGTTACTTACAAATTGGAATCTGTTAACTCAAATTATGTGACGAAAATAGTAGTTAGTAACATAATCCATTACACATTTTAGGTAATGTAATCAGACTACTTTTTGATTACTTTTAACCTAAGTTTACATTTAAATATGTAAACTGCTAAAAGTCAAATCCTTGATTATACCCTTGGCTGCTCAAACGGAGCATTATTTTAAAGTCCCAACGGTCGTTGTGGTATTAGAATTGACGCAAAGCAAATAAGGCAGATAGGAGGTAAATGTTTGATTACACTGATGAATTCTGTGCTCAGGATTGAATGATTATTCAGAGGGATAAGAGATCAGGATATTCCCCCAGCGACGATGAAAGTAATTCACTTGATGACTGTTATTTGGGCTTTTGTTTAACAAGCTGAATTTGATAAATCGGTCTTTATACATACACATTAGCCTTGATATACGCACCTGCCTCGAAAGAAAGGGGAACATATCATCTTTATCCTTTCAAATCCAATTCTCATGGCATTTGCTGATCTGCAATAACCCACAAAAAAAGCAAATGATTCCAAAGCAGGATTAGTGATTTCACAGTGGTTAGAACGCTGTGTCTTGCTGGCAAGCTTTCAGATGGCAGAGATGCTGATTTGCTCTGGCATAAGACACCGAACGAATGAAATGCATTAAATGAGTATAAGGAATAAACTGAAACATATGTGCAGTGGTAACAAGTGCCACGGACAACTCACGTCATGTTTGATTCTTTACAAGCAAGGGCCAAGAAAAGGACCTTGCGAAAGAAAGGTGATCGGTGATGTCAATAGAGTTATTGTGTAAATCCTTTGCAGTCATTGTCTGGAGAGATTATATCTTAGATTAGACTGGAATACAGAAGACACAAAATGTTAAATTCATGCTGCAGAGCCTGAAGTCGTATTGGTTTCGAGGCCACCCAAAAAAAATGCTTTAATATCTGAGTTAGTAAATGCAAACTTCTAAAGTGCAGGAGGCATCATCAGAAAAAAAGACTTCAGTGCTGATCATAATTAATTTATCAGAGATATTGCAAATATTTTTTTTTGTTTATTAGTGGTGTTTGCTAAAGCAGCATAACTATTATTATTGCTCATACTTAGAATAATAAGATTTGAGATTACCTAGCACATTTGCTTTTAATCATAATCCACTCAAATTCATACATTTGTAAAACTGGATTAATGAAAATTAGTCATGTGGTATCATAGCAAATCCATTAAACTTTTGTATTTTGCATAATTAAATATGATTTTGTGCCACAATGAACAAGAAATGTGTTACATTAACTCATTTTAAATAACCAAATAACATTTTGGGGAGAAATAAGCTATTTTTAAATGAAGTGCATCCTAGTATTGTAGTGATAAGTTTGTAGTGGGTAAACACCACTGACACTTGCGTTCGAAAATTGAAAATGTAGTTTTATTTTTGGCATTTAAAACACCTTTCTGACATATTAGAGGACTCAAAATAATAGGAATGCAAGAACAAAATATGAAATGTTGCAGCTTGAATTTGAACATGCTGCAGCTATGGAGTGTACAGTACTCTAAGGAAAAGACCACAGGTCCTTACAGTGTCCTTTCTGAACACTAAGAAATCTCATACTGTACATTTCAAAGTGTTAGCATTATACATTTTGAATGGTGGAGGGTGGTAGGGTGTATTGGAAAATTGTGTTGCTCTCTTTATGAAATAGTAATTGTTTGTCCTCAGTACAACAATGATATGCTGTTTGACATTTCTTTTGAGAAAAAGTGGGCGAAATGAAAAGTGCAAACAGCTTCCTGTGTTTAAACTAAGAACAGCAGGGCTCTCTCTGCCCACTTCTCTTGTGGCGAAGTTCAGTGATTCATTTCATCAAAATAAAAAGTGTGGGAGGAATGAGACATAAATGAAATATAATGATTATGTATAATTCTTTATGATCTTTTAGTGTTGAATATGGTGTAAATAATACATATAATGTATGTATTTATCTATTTATCATAGTTTTTCACATATTAATGTTTATATATTATATGCTTGAAAGAATATTGCATATAATTGTTTTTTTTAAATGCAACATCAAGATTGTATGTAAATAATTAATAAGAAATTGCAATAGATATAATGCACTAATGAAATAGGTTATTCCCATTGATCTATAACACTTCCCATACAGTTTGTATTGGCAACATAAATAATGCCTGAAATTATGCAGCATGCAGTGTATTTATGAGAGGGGTGTTATTGCTTTTAGATTTGCTTTGTGGACCATAAAACAGGCAAAAAAAAAAAAAAAAAATCATAAACTTGCATTGAACTTGCAGCCACAGGCACCATAGCAACTGCAGAGCACACTCAAAAACACAAACAAACAGGTTTTTCTTTAGGAAATGTCAAAATCTCGTTCTAACGGTCAGGTTTCCTGTCATTTCAAGGTCATAAAGTCCTAATTAAGATTGCACAGTTCCCAGCAAATCTTGCCTTTGTTCTGTGCTTTTTGGGCCACGGCAGACTTAGCTGCAGTTGTCGTACAAATGATGCTTGATTAGTGCTTTTATTTTATTTATTTTTTGAGAAAGAGAGAGAGTTCGCAGGACATTGTGTGTTCATCAGAAAGACACCCAAAACAGCCCAAGAGCCGTCATCTTTGAACCGTTCCTCAATCTGAATAGATGTAATTGAATTTAGAATATGAAAAAGCCTCTTTGTCTGTAACAAAAAAGAAAAAAAAGATTGCTTGATGTCGTCCTTGATGTTCTTGCAATTAAGCTATTTAAGGAAACAGCCCACTTTCGAAGGGGGAATGGACAAAAAGCTTTAATGATGGCGAGGAACAGAACGGCGGGTGACAGCGGCAAAGAAAAAACTGACTTTGACAGGAGATTGTTGAAAGTGGAATGTTTAGTCGTACATCACTCTCTGAGTCACACACATTTTTCAGTCCAGTACACTGCGGCAATGGCTCAATGCAGAAAAACAACATTTTCCCTGCTGGTCCTGTAGACTGTTTGTATATTAGAAGCGTGCTCGGTTATTTAAGGTCTGGTGAATGTGTTCGTGTGGTTTTACAGTGACTCACCTCTCGCTGCTGGTGCCCATCTGGTCTAATGTGGGTGTGTACTGTGTAGAAACCTCTCAGACCAGGAGGGCTATTCTCGTTGTTTAGCTCACAGGCTACGTGGGAGATCTCCAGCTATGCATCATGGCTTTTTCTTCACTAAACTGTGACACAGGACATGGACATCACAACTTTACAGCCCACAAATGCACAGTAATTCAATGAGTAAAGTAAACTTTTCGATTATGACTAATTCGTCTGTTTTATTTATTGTTATTGGTTTTTATTGTCAATAATTACTCGCTGTCATGTAGTTCGAAGTCTGTATGACTTTCTTTCTATCCACAGAACACAAAAGAAAATTGTTTGAAAAATATCTCAGGACTATTCAATGAAAGTAAATTTTCTTTACAATATCTTCTTTTGTGTTCTGCAGAAGGAAAGAAGGAAGTAAGTCTTTTATAGGAAGTCTTTTATAGTTACTTTATATAAAATTATTGTGACTTTCTTTTTTTATCACCATTATACTGGCTAATTTGTTGGCTTAGTTCACCTGAGCATGAAAATGGTTATCATTTGTTAAAGGGATAGTTCACCAAAAATTAAAATAACCCTATGATTTCCTTACCCTCAAGCCATCCTAGGTGTATTTGACTTTCTTCTTTCAGAGGAATATAATTAGAGTTTTATTAAAAAAATGTCTTGGCTCTTCTGAGCTTTACAGTGGCTGTGAATGGGGTTGTGACTTTGAAGCCCAAAAAAGTGCATCCATCCATCATAAAAAGTGCTCCACATGGCTCCGGGGGCTAATAAAGACCGTCTGAAGTGAAGCAATGCATTTGTGCATAAAAAATATCTATATTTAAAATGTACAAACAGCAATCTCTCCTCTGCAAATCATCGTATGCACGTTCATGAGAGAGTGGCATTCCAGCGGATGACGTAGGACATAGGAATAGCGTAAGCTCTGCTGAGGATATGCTAGTCTCGCAAGAGCTAAATATAGTTTACAGCAAAGGAAAACCAGTCTCCTCTTGGCTTATATCAAAATCCTCTGACATTTCTCTTTAGAAATAATCATTTTGTACTCTGTTATCTGTGACCAGTTTTTGTTTTGCTCTCTCCACTGCACTTCCATGTTCTTCACTTTCCCGTTCTGTCATACAATGGATGCCACTATCTTGTTATTGACAGTTTTCAATAAAAAATTTTCCCCTTAGTCTTTATATGACTTTATTTTGATATGCTGTTTAAAAAGTACCACTATTATATTATCACCCAAAATGAAAACTTCTGTTGTCATTTACTTACTTTCATGTCATTCCAAAAATATACTTTATTTTTCTGTTGAAATTTTAGGAATTGTCTCAACGTTTTCTTTTGTCTATATAATGAAAGTATTTTCGGCTCAGGCCCCAGCGTTCTTCAAAAGTGTCTTCTTGTGTTTCACAGAAAAAATAAAGTCAAAAGAGATTTGGAATGAAATGAGGTTGAGTAACTGATGACACATTTTATTATTGGGGTCTTTAAAATATAGATGTCTTAAATTCTTAATAGAGAAGTAAGTGCGAGCGTGCCCTACCGCATCCAAGTGAGAAGGGATTTGGCTTCTCTAGTGTGTAAACCCCGTCCCAGAACAATCCCTGCAGGGGTCACCCATCATCTGCCATCTGCTCCTCATCAAGGCAGCTGGAGCTCCAGCTCAACTAATTTGGACTGATGAGACCGTAAGCGGTGAGCGTCCAGCTGCCCTGTCATTGCAGACACCACTGCCGTACAACCCATGCTTCACTCCAAGGCAAAACAAACAGATATGAGAATAAATGAAGTTGGGAAAAGATTAGGATCCTGGTGACCTACACAACCTGATCTCACTGGAAAATGTTATTATTATAAAAGATAACGATTTTGTGTGAATTCGTACAATTTGAATCATACAAATTTTAATGATACCACAAGGGTTTGTTCACTCTAACATGAAGATGTTCTGTTTCTTCCATGTCATACAAAAATGTATTGGTCGTAATCATAACTTTCAAACTTCTTAACAAAACAGTCACTGGTACCTAAGCTATGGAAGCATTTTCTGCCACAGAAAAAAACAATAGTAATACAACTTTTTATTTGACGTCTAACCATTCAGATTTTTCTTCTTGAGAGTTATATCTTGGTTAACATCTCTCAATTCTGAGTTTGAATCTTAAATTTTAACTTATCGTAGAATTGCGAGTTTATGTTTACAATACAGACTTTTTCTCACAATTGCAAGTTATATCTTAGTTGTTAACTTGCAGTTCTGAGTTTATATCTTGTGATTCAGTTTTTTCTACTATAGAAAAACATTCAAAAGGTAATTGTGACTTATCTTGTGATTATGACTTTTTTCTAATATTTATTTCATTTCTAATTTTTTATAAATCACATTTCAATTTTTTTTTTCTCCAAATCGCAAATAATAGCCTAAGAGAATCTCACAATACTGACATAATAACTTGAAAGTCTGAAATTTTTTTCACAGAATTGCGAATTTATACACAAATTGGACTCCTCTTCTCAGAATTGTGAGTTATAGCTTAGTTAACATCTCTCCATTCTGAGTTTATATCTTGCAATTCAGTTTTTTTTTACTGCCATTTAATAAAGTTAACTGTGACTTTTCATCTTGCAATTCAGATTTTTTTCTAACGATTGTAAGAGATTAAATCTCACATTTCAGCTTTTTTCAAATGTTATCTTTGTTACCATCTCAGTTTAGATCAACACAAGTTAACATCTTGCAATTTGGAATTCTCAGAATGGAGAGTTGGCCCTGTTTACACTAGTGCGTTTTCGTTTAAAGAATTTTTTTCTGCATTTCAGAAACGATCTCTGTCCACACTGCACAATGGAAAATACATGTCACATGACCATTCATTGAGGTAAAACAATGAGCAAAATGTTATCGTTAGCATGGTCATTAAGGATATGCAGAGCGAATATGGAATTTGGTTTTCGAACTAAAATGGGGTCTGCAACATTTTTGAAAAGTCTCAATTTTCGAGGGTCACAAATGGCTGAGTAGAGTAAACGACAGGCGTAACCGTAGCACAAATTATTTGAAAACTAAAATGCACTTGTGTAAACGTTAACATAGTTAATATCTACTTAACATCTTGCAATTCTGAGTTTAAATCTTTGCAATACGGTAAATATTTGCAATACTGAAGTTTTTGTTTGTTTGTTTGTTTTTTTAGCAGAATTGTGAGTTTATGTCACACAAATTTGGACCTTTTTTCTTAGAATGGAGCGCAATTCTGAGTTTAAATCTTTGTAACACTGACAGTTTTTTTCTACAGAATAGCGAGTTTGTCACACAGTTCGTACTTTTATCCTCAGAATTGTTAGATCTTAGTTAACATCTCACAATTCTGAGTTTATATCGCACGACTCTATTTATTTTTTTATTTTTTTCAGAAATTCCATTTACAAGCTTCCCTAGTAAACCGATCATAGAAATAAGAACAAATTAATACAAATTATGGACCAATTCGCCAAAACATAAAAAAAAAAAAAAAATGCCATGTGATTATGCTGACCCAACAACTAAACCAGCATAAACCAGTTTGGAAATTGGCAAGGGATATTGAACTGTTTGCCCCCGTAACATCTCATTTCCTGCTGTGTTGTCCACCCTTCACACCAGCCAAGTGTGAGAATCGATGGCTCCACAGCTCGTTGCCTTTCGCTAACATTAATTACAGCGTGCAATTAGCATGGGGCATGCAATTAGCGTCAGAATCTAACAGTGGTTGTTGCTCTGACTGAACCGAGACTGTCCGGCCTCTTTCATCAGGCTTCTCCACATCCAAGAGCAGGGTGGACCCAGCTGACTCTCCGCTCTCCTAATCAAGGGCTGGCAGGCAAATGAGGCTGAGCACTGAATAATTTATCAGCATGATTACAATGATGAATGCACCCAAATCTTGTAGAGTCTGTATTACTTAGGGTGGGGGGTGGACAAGGGAGAGCGACACAGAGAGGAAGGGAGAAGGAGACAGATTATGGAGGGTTGAGATCAGCAGAAAGCCAGAGAGAGAAAGGGTGGAGGGGGGCCGGAGAGCTGGCCAGCCACCCACTGTTAGGGCCATCTGTCCTGCAGAAAGACATTTTTGTGTAAGCGCATGCGAGAGCTTTGCGCATGTTTGTTTCTATTTATTCCCCAAATCCATGGCAAAAGCCCACTGTGCGGCTAAGCCAAAGGAAGAAGCGTTTCCAGGGACACTTCCTGACAAGCTAGAGCTTGTTGTGTAATATTCAGTTTTAAGAATTGGCTGAGCTCCTGGGACCTGCCCCATGTGCTTTGTCACTTTTTTTCCCCCTTTTGATTGATTTGTGTGTATAATTATATTTCCATGTTGTATAGCGATGAACCTCAGTCACTGTAGACGCAGTATTTAATTTGTTTCAAACGAAAACTGAACAACCTAGATCAAATTTAAATAACCATACTTTTTCGAAGTTGTAAATAAAGATTTCTAAAGTACATTTTACACGAAAAGACAATTTCAGTCTTCCTACTTCAAACTGTCATGTTTAGTGTGTTAATACGTGTTACCGATTCTTTGTATTTATTTGTGAAATTGTTTTGACACCATTTTTAGTGCCCTCAACAGACTTAACTTTGTTCCCTCAGAACCTAATTTTCGTTAGCATTCAGTATGACGTATACCTTGGCTGATGTAGATGAACCACTGATGTCTTGTTCTACATTCGAGGTGTGGAGGAATCTTGATTCCGTAGTGCCACATTATTACGAGGAACATAAAAAATCTAAATAAAAACCTGCGGCCCACTATTTTCAGCTGATAGTCACTTGTCTAAAATGACGCATGTTATAGGGCTCATACTAACACACATGGGTACAATTGGAGATGACTGCATCTCTAATGAACAGAGGATCCACACACATACAAACACACACACACACACACAGTCATGCAGACAATCCATACACTCCGTATTTACTGCAGGGCGGTTTGATGGATTAAAAGAAGGTTGACTTGTTATAAGGTGACAAATGATGAACTGGCGTCCTCTCTCTCTTCACTTACCCAGCAGCTCTGCATGATTGCATCATCGCCAGGCATGATGTCATCCTGCATCCACGACCAGGAACAACGACTGGTGTGGAATATTTAATCAGAAGGCAGAACGCTGTTATTGAATGAACCATATTTCATATGTTGCTGCAAACAGCTGGAACAATCTCTGGGGAAGGTGGATTGAATATGGGGTGTTTTATGTTTGTTTTAGGATGGTGGTCAGTATACACTCTAAAAAATGCCAGTTTAAAAACAACCCAACTTGGATTATTTGGCTGGGTAAATATTCAACAGAATGCATGCTGGGTTATTTTGACCAAGCTGGTTGGGTTAAAGCTTTTACCTACCATGCTGGGTTGTTTAATTTAAGTCATCTACTGTTTAAAAACTATTATATTGCTGGTTTAAAATGGTCTGAAATTTAAAAATCACACACAGAATTAAAATAGGGAACAGCAATAATCAAAAGATGAATATTTATTATTAAGCAAGAACACCCATGGACAAAATACAAGACAAATTGAATTAATTTGCGTGAATACAGCATATTTTACAATATTCCATACATTTAAACAAGTTAAACAAGCATTTTAGAAATAAAAAGCACATTTAAAAATTGCTAATTCTCGTCCTGGTGTGTCGATAAAATCTGAGCACAAAAACAAACAGTACTGAGATTAAAGAACATATTAAATTACACTCAGTATTATAACGAATAAACACGGATTCTTTTCAGGAGTCTTTGATGAATAAAAAGCTCAAAAGAACAGCTTTTATAAAATAGAAATCCTTTGTAACATCAGAAATGTCTTTTAATAAACTTTTAATCACCTTATTGCATCTTTGCAAAATAAAAGTATTGATTTTCTTCAAGAAAAACCCCAAACGATTTAACAATAGTGTAAAGGTCTTTTTTTTTATGTCAAAGTAGTCTAACTAGTCAGTTCGCACTCTTCATACTAGGAAAAGCTTAGTGTGTGTGTAGTTTGTTTGGGTTAAAAGTCATTGGTTCCAAGTCTTGAGCCAAATCAAACACATTTGAGTGTATGTGTGTGGGTGTATGTCTGTCTGTGCTTGCCTTCGCTCCTCTCTGTTGAACTCGCTTTGGATACACCCAGCTCTGACTGTGCAATTAAGGAGTTTGACTGGGCTCAGGCGAACCCTCGCTCTCTGCCTCAATGGGCTGTGGGGAACATACAGCTTGCTGCACTTCACTTTGACGTGAAGGAAAATCAATCATGACATAACCCTCCAAAAACAAGTACACACGCTGTTTTGAAAGGCACAAGCTGTGAGTGCATGGCCTTTTGCATGATAAAATCTTGAGTTTCCATTGTGCAGATGGAGAGGGAGTTGCAGTGAATGAGAGCAAATCCATCTGAAATGGACCGGTGTTGTCTGTAAATGTAGTCACGGCCGTTTAACAGAGTTTAATCAGCAACTGCTGAATGTTAGCGTTCAAGAGCGGAGACGAATCAAATGGAGCTTTTCAATAGCATTACAATGGAGCTTGTGACTTGCATTACGAGTCAAATATCATTTTCTGTTTTTAAAGGTAATGGATAATAATGCTTTTGAACTGAATTGAACTGAACTTAATGGAACGGATCAGAACGTAATCTAATTACGTTTGTGAGATGCCGTGGTCGATTAAAAGGAACAATGACTGAATCTGCATCTTTGGGGTTTTCTTTTTAACAAGATTTTGTATGAAATGCTGCAGTTTCTATTGCGAGCATCACGTGAATGCTATTTTAACATACTGCAAAATGTTTTCTTTACCACCGGAAAGCATTTAAATACATCTTTTGATGTTTTTTCATTATTATCTTTAGCTAATTTCCCTGTTTGCCTCAGAGCAAAAATTAAACCTGATCCCATATCTCTGCTTCCTTTTTGTATCTAATAGTGCCGTGTTGTTGGTTATGTCTGCAGGGGGATCTGCTATTAGATGGTGTTTATATGCATCATTTGGTTCATTCTGCAGTTGAATCTCCTCAAGCAGAGAACTTAGAGCAATAGTTATTTACTCCAGTCTTGTGTTTTTCCAAACCTACATCCGTCTGATTTTCTTTCTTTCTTAAATGGGTCACACAAGGTTTTAAGGATCTGTCAGCCTCTTTTGTTAGTATAATGAAAGTGAATATGATTTTGGGCCCTCAAGCTTCATAGTGATTACGGGAATGATTCATATGCTATATTACGAATCTTCTAAAATCATAAAATATATTTACCTGAGGAAATTTAAGTCATCTGTAATTGAAAATCAGCCGTGCACCTCTTTGTGGTAAATAGTAATGTCTGAATTATGAATTATTTAGTTTAGTTCATACAGGTTTTTAAAAACATGGGTGTGATTTAATGCTGACAGAATTTTCATTTTTAGGTGAACTATCCCTTTAAGCATAATCCTTCTTCAACCTGGCGAGTGCTTTAAGACTGATGGCATCTGTCATCAACAAGCAAGATAAAAGGCTGCGTCTTAAATACCCTGTAGTGAATGAGAGCATGCGTTCATCTCTGTCATCCCCAATACAATAACGCTTGCGGATGCTTCTTTTATCCGAGGGAAAGAGTTGCTGCTTAGTGCTTTTTTTCTGCTGTGATGGAGGACGTCAAGCATTGTGTAACCCGGCTCAGGTTTTAGCAGACTGCGAGAATTAATCGCATGATGCACATCATAGAGTCATGCGAATCTGTTGTTCCCAGAATGTGATCTGGCCTAAACCTGAAAGACTTGGCATATAACAAGCCTCCTGTTTGTATGCTTGTGTGTGTGTGTGTTTTAGATCAAACCTCGGGGCTACTGATGCACTGATATCGATTGAAGGAGCAGGATTGTACAACAGCTCTGGGTATTGATCTTCACCGTGTGTGTTTCTGAGTGTGTGTTTGTGCTATATGTGCATATGGAACTAAGAGCTGGAGAGCGTGTAGGCAGGTTATCTTCTCAAATGTCCGGAAGTCTCCCATGTGGCTATGACCTTCCTCCAGTTAGGAGCAAAAAAAATACAATTATCTCATCCCATTATCTGAGCAGAGTTTCAGGAGATAGAGGTGCCGGTCCCGTACCATGCCTGGGTTCATCCTGTTTTAAACCACATCAGAGGTCTTAAAGACAACTCTAAATATCTTGGCAGATAGTAATCAGTCCTAATACCTCCAGGCATTGCTGTAATCCAGTGTGTGAGGTTTCCTGTAGATGCATGTGTTGTATGTCAGGGTATGGAAGAACTGTGTGTGCTTCAGCACAGAATCTACACAGATATTTAAGTTTGTCATTAATCACTTACCCCCATGTCGTTCCAAACCCTTAAAAGTGTTGTTCATCTTCTGTACACAATTTAAGATATTTTGGATGAAAACCGGGAGGCTTGTGACTGTCCCATAGACTGCCAAGTAAGTTAGACTGTCAAACTCCAGAAAAGTATGAAAGATGTCATCAGAATAGTCCATCTGCCATCAGTGATTCAACCGTAACATTATGAAGCGACTGAAATACTTTTTGTACACAAAGAAAACAAAAAAAGCTGACACTCTACTGTGTCAGCGGCTTTTTTATGTATATTTTTTATGTATATTTACGCTTTGATTTGAAAGAAAACAGCACGGCTAACTCAGAAGACAGTACGCTGCCTGCGTTCAGCTCATAACCTCCAAAATGTAGCTACGGTGAAGTGGAGAGAAACATAGGAGAGGAAATGTTGAATAAAGTCGTTATTTTAGTTTTCTTTGTGTACAAAACCCTTTATGTTCTTAAGTGTTCATGTGACTCAAGTGGGGGAGGATTGTGTTACCAGCACAAGGTTGTGGGTTCAATTCCCAGGGAACACAGGTAATAAATGTTAGCCTGAATGCACTGTAAGTCGCTTTGGATAAAAGTGTCTTGCTAAATGCAAAAGTATTCTCGTTACTTCATAACATTACGGTTGAAGCACTGATGGCAGATGGACTATACTGACGATGTCTTTAATACTTTCCTGGCAGTCTATGGGACAGTCACAAGCCTCCCGGTTTACATCCAAAATATCATAAATTGTGTTCCGAAGACAAACAAAGCAAAAATAAAATACATTAATTTAGAATTAATGTGAAATATAAAAAATATTAAAATTTAGTTATGTATAAAATGTTTGCTCAAAAAATATGTTTTATGTTGTTTTTGCATATGTATATATGTGTATGTTTATTTATTCCATTTATATATGTATCAGGGATATAAAGCTTGACTAAAACCATAAAAACATTTCTGTAACTTCAGTTAACTTAAATAACATTAACTGAAGAATAAACAAACAAACAAACAAACAAAAACTTTTTTTATATCAAGTAATTGCCAAGGCATCTGATTTTAAGTTGAATACTATTAAAATATAATTTTAATCTATTAGAATGAACAAAAAGAAAACTGCAAAAAAGTAATAATATAAAAAAAACTATACAGGCATATGTATAAAAAATATAAAAAAAATTACCAAAACAAATAAAATTTACTACAACCTTAACTAAAATTAAAATGGAAATGAAAAATACATTCAACATACATGTGCACCCACACATACTCTGATTTAATATCTAAAATTCAACATCATAAAATGTAATGTCATTTTCAGGAAAATATTTTATTTTCTCTGTAATCTGTGCTGAAACTCTGAAAAAGTGTACGGATTCAGTTGAGTCAACTGAAAATCAGTTTTACTCAAAAATAAGAGCGACACCAGCAGATGTTCACTTGAGAACCGTTTCATGAGTAATCGACAGCTGAACTTCAGCGATGACTAAGTGAGATGTCATGACACCAGGGTTCAATCCGGGCTCTTAACACACACACACAAGTGTGTGTACTGCAAACACTGCAGCGGCGGCACTAACCGATTCGTCAAGCCTTCAAGCTGATGAGATTTTTTCATCATTTTTAATCCAACAGTCTCCTAATGGCATTTGCCTCTTATTCTCAGCTCTGCACTAATGCTGCTCTCTCTCTCCTGTGGGCTCTGTATATCTATTGTATATTTACGGCTCCGACTTATATATATTTTTTTCTCATAAATTTTAATTAGGACTTCAAACGTTTTTCTTTGGCCAGCAGAGGCAGGGTTTTCCTTTGATCACGCTCACATTTCGCCTTTCTTTCTTTCTTTTCCCCCTCTTCTTCCCTGTGGGCATCTCCTCTCTAATTGGTTGCCTGAGTGCTGTGTGTCTGTCATTCACTTTGTCGTTGAAGATTAAAGTACGCCGGGTTTCCAGTCTTTGCCAGGGTTGCCAGATTGGCGCCCTCGTTTAGAATGCCACTGAAACGTGGCAAGCTTTGGAGTGTAAAAAAACTCTGACAGGCTTTAAAAGCTGTTTTGTTTTTGTTTTTTGCTTTGATTGCTTCTTTCCGCCCACAAGTAAGAAGTCATGCAACCTCGCAGCATCACTCCCCCTCAGAATCCACGCGTGCAGAAGAACAGCACTGACGCACACGGGATCTGTGTTATAATCACATGTTACAGTGTGTTCTTCATCATTAGTCATTATTACAGTTCGCTTGGGATCAGAGAACAGAACTGATCAAAATGACTAGTTCTGTGATGAAAGGAAAATTCTTCTAGCTTGACTTGAATTCTTCAGTTGTTTAAATTCATTTAGTTTAGATGAAAAAATTAAGATATTGTAATCTGACACAAACAATTGAATACTAAAAAAATATTAAATAAATGTAATTTATTAATTAATTAATTTATTATATATATATATATATATATATATATATATATATATCAGATTTAAATAACTTAATTTTTCATGTCAATTTTAATGTTGCACAATATATATTACAAATATATTTATTTGTATATATGAAAGTGCATATAGTTTAATTCAGTTTAATTTAATATTATATTTTATTATTTAAATGTTGATTTATTAATTAATATTTAAATTATTTTGTAAGATGTTATATATATATATAATTATTATTATTATTGTTATTATTATTATTATTATTATTATTATTATTATTATTATTATTATTATTATTATTATTATTATTATATCCAGTGCTGGTTTTGTGTCAGTGTAAGTGAATCCAGCTAGTGCTCTATCTGACACTTTTAGACAATCACTCATGTAAATCGCTGCCTCTCTTTAATTCAGTGTCTGTACCCTGATACAAATTTGACTCAAATTTGTCAGATTAGACGTAATCCAGGATAAATCACTCCAGCGCAGACAAACCCCAGATTAATGATGCTTTGAAAGGCGCAGTAATTTTCCTCTTCTGAAAAGCAGTCCTGTCAGTGATGATTCTTGCACATGTTGATTTTATTTCGTTGCCCCACCATTATTTTTGTATTGCTAATTTTAAATTATTTTCATAAATCACGTTTTAAAAGCATTTGGATTTTGTTGGGTTTTTTATGCCATTTGTTTTAAGCAACATTTATGTAGTCACCATACATTTCTTCAATATTTCTGAATTTAGTATGATCTCAGCTGTGTATCTCATTTGATTTCATTTACTTTGGGATTATTAATGTACGTAACAACAGGGTTTTTTATATTTCCTAAAAGGCTTTGGATTAAATTATCTGCTACATACATAAATATATATCTATATATGAATCTTGTCTCTGCAGAGGACAAGTGGTACGCATACTGTATATTATACAAACACAGGAATATCAATTTATTTTCTCATTGCAGAGAACCGATTAGTGTGCTGCTACTGCTACTAAGCCTTAACCAGTGAATTGGGTAGATAACCAGATGAAATGCAGCTTCTCCCCGATTAGACTCTCTTCTCGCCTGATCCCTTGTTTCCTGCTCTGTGTTGATGTACTTAAATGACCTACTGTAGTGGTCAATGAGCTTGTATTAACATCTGACTCTTGCACGGGGTTACTGTTTGCTCTACATGTGTGACGGTCCCCGGGGCCCTTCTCCAGGAGCACTGAACACATATCAGATCAATACCTACATCCTTTGCCAAAGAGACAGAGAGGAAGTGAATGAACTAGAAACTGAGTGATGTGAGAGAGAAGGCCAGACTAGAACGAATCGGGAACTGAGGGTGTGCTCTCAATGGCGTACTCTTACTTTACTCGTAGTTCACTATAGTAGGTTCGCTGTATCCCATAATACTAAACACTTTCCAGTTTCAGTATGAAGGATGATCCGGTTTATTACAAAACTTTTGGATGTTAAATTCAGTTTAAAGTTTTATTAATATTTTATGTACCGTATTTTCCGGACTATAAGTCGCACTTTTTTTCATAGTTTGGCTGGTCCTGCGACTTATACTCAGGTGCGACTTATTTATCAAAATTAATTTGACTTGAACCAAGAGAAATAAGCCAAGAGAAATGAACCAAGAGAAAACATTACCGTCTATAGTCACCAGAGGGCGCTCTATGCTGCTCAGTGCTCCTGTAGTCTACACTGAAAACACAGAGCGCCCTCTCGTGGCTGTAGACGATAATGTTTTCTCTTGGTTCTAAATAAATGCAACTTATAGTCCAGTGCGACTTATATATGTTTTTTCCTTATCATGACGTATTTTGGACTGATGCGACTTATACTCAGGTGCAACCTATAGTCCGAAAAATACGGTAATAATAATATTGATTTTTAGCATTTTATTTATTGATAATGCTTATTTTTAAACACGTTTTGCTGTTATATTTATGAATAGTATGTATTTAGAATTTTTTTTATTTTATTTGTTTTTTTATTTACTTATACTCTTTTTTTCTATGAATAGTATTTATTTTTAGTATTTTATTTTCTTACAATGTATTAATGATCATTTATTTATTAATCATATTCATTTTTATCGTATTTTATTTATTATTCATGTTTATTTATCAATGCAATTTTACTTTCATTTATTGATATTTATGTATTTGTAATATTTTATTTAGGAATAGTATTTGTTTATTATTATTAATATTTATTTACTTATTTATCAGTACTATTTTATTTATTGTTAGTATGTATTTATTATTATTATTATTATGCTGTTTACATATGCTTTACAGTGTGCAGAAGTTTCCATTCCCAAAACAGCAGAGATAATCGAGAAAGGGGTCATGGAAAGGGCACTACATAGAGAACATAAATACCCTAGAAACATATTCACAGAGAAAAAAAGGACACTTTATTTTGATGAAAAATGACAATTATAAAACTGAGCCTCTTCTACTTTTAAAGATAATAGTTCACCTTTGCCCTTTCGAATTCATTAACATTTTCATTTTTCGGCTGACGGGTGAGCAGGCATGTTTGTGATAAAGAGTGTGCTGAGTGTCTTTGCCTGTCCTCCAGTTACACGCGTAGGTTTGATGGGAGATGGATAAGCTGCATTTAGGGTTATCAGCGAGTCTGGCCTGCTGGCTCAATTTGAAATTCAATAATGAACCTCCATGTTATATTTCCTCCTCACTGTCAGCCCAGTGATAACAACTGTACTCACCCTTCTTCCCTCTCTCCCCGTCCTGTCCTTTCCACTTCCCTATCGCTCTGAATTTTTGCTGGCCTCAAATGTTTCTTATCTCTCTGTGGTTTGCAGTAATAACAAGAAGCCAGGCTTAACGTATTGTTATCAGGAATGTAGGCCACTCCGAACTTCGAAACAATTCAGGATCTTTCACTTTCTCAGTGCTACAAGATATAAAGTTAGCAGGTCTTCTCTAAGAGAATCTTCTGTTTACTTCAAACAAGTTGTATACATCTTCCTCTTGAATGTGTTTACTATACTGTTATATGTTTTAATACATTTGCACTTGAGGCTAGCATATATTCTTGCTTTGCTTATAATCACAAGTCTAGTTCCATAAGAAGGCACCTGTCTAGAACATGCTTGTACTGTAAATAAAGCTTTAATGTTGAATTGAATCAGCATTAGAAGTCTAAATCTCCTTCTCTTTCTCAGGCTCTGGCCATGACGGAGGTGAATGGACCTGTTAGTCCTCATGTGGCAGATCCTCAGATTGCTATGTTTTGTGGCCGTCAGCTTCTACACATGAACACTGAGAGCGGACAGTGGGAACCAGATCCTCAGGGACGGCAGGGATGCTTCACACAGCCCAGCAAGATCCTGTCTTACTGTCGGGAGGTGATGTGATATTCTATTCTATTCTATTCTGTTCTGTTCTATTCTAGTGTGTGTGTGTGTGTGTGTGTGTGTATGTGTGATTTTTCTTTTTTTGTTTGCAATCTTGTTCTCTTCTTTTTTTGTTATTTAGTTTGTTTTTAATATCTCCTTGCCTATTTGTTTTGTGTCTTTTGTTTGTTCTAGTCTCTCCTATTTATTTTGTTTGAAACTTTATTTTTTTATTTTGAACATTCTTTTATTTTAGTCTAGTCTTTTCTATTCCATTGATACAATCTGTTCCATTTGTATTCTGTTTTTAAGTATGCTTCTGTTTGTTTGTTTTTTTGCTAATCTTACCTTTTTTATTTTGAGCTTTATTTACAGTATTTTGTTTTGAATTCTATTATTTTTATTCCGTTTTAGTCTAGTCTTTTCCATTTCATTGGTATGTTCTATTCCATTTTATTTTTTTATTTTTTTTCTTTGTACATGCCCATTTCTTTTGTTTTAAGCTTTAATTACAATATTTTGTTTTGCATTCTATTCTATAATTTTTTAATGCATTTTATAGTTTAATCTTTTCTATTCCATTGTTATATTCTATTATATTATTTTTTTGTGCTCTATTCTCTATTTATTTATTCTGTTTCTGGGCTTTTTTATTTTTACCATATTTACGTCTAATATTTTTTACTCCATTGTTATATTCTCTTCTATTTATTTTATTTTAGTTCATTTAAGCTCTATTCTTTATTAAGTTTTGTTTTATCCTATTCTAGTCAAGTCTTTTCTATTCCGTTAAATTAGTTTTGTGTATGTGTGTGTGTGTGTGTGTGTGTGTGTGTGTGTGTGTATGTGTGTGTGTGTGTGTGTTTTGTTCTTGCCTGTTCATTTTTTTTTTAACTTTATTAACAGTATTTTGTTTTGTGCTTTATTCTAATCAATTTTAGTATAGTTTTTTATTTAATTGTTTCATTTTTGTTTGTTTCGATTCTATTCTATTTGCTTCTGTTCAGTTTTATTATGTTGCTATTTTCCAGTGTTCTTTTCTATCTTATTTGACTCATTGTGTTTTGTTCTCATCTGTTTTGATTTTGTTCTGTTTGGCTCATTAAATTTTCAGCGCACCTTCATTAGCATGCGCGCTGATTGGTTTAATTACTATGTGGACAAGCATCCACAGACAATCTCCACTCAAGCATATTCTCAAGGTGAACGCCGAGGACATCCTGCTCTAATATTAGCATTGTAAAACAAGACTAAAACGCAGTTTACGTGCATACACAGGGAACTCGATACAATTCTCTCTCTAACTCTCGCCGTATTAAGTGTGCAGGATAATGGCCATACTCTTCCTCATCAATCAGCGGTGGAGATTTATGGTCTCCGTACGCCTAGGGCTTGAACGTATTGTGCGGCTAATATGACTGTATTCTCTGACTCCTAAGAGGATTGCAAGTTTTTCTTTCCCTGTTGTCTCATCTAGAGGAATTAGGGATGAGCAATGATGCCTGGTTGTTTTCCTCTGTTTTTCATCAGTGCTTTCGAATACTCTTCTGCGTTCCTTCAGGATATCAACATTGCAAAATAGCATTTCCCAGCATCCCTGTAGAGTTGTAACGTTGTTCAGTGCCAATTTCCATTGCATTCCTTATGGATAATGAGAGTGAAAAATGCCATGCTTTCCTGCATTCTTCTGGTCATTCAATATGACTCAATTGCCAAATACAGTAATGCATCTTGCCAAATATGATTTCGCGTTTTTCATGGCTGAAATCAGTCTAAGCCTGTATTACTGCATGACAACAATTCAGAAAATTGAGATGTCAGTTTGAAAAGAAGCGTGTTTTTGTCTGTCTGTGCTCTATAAGTGCCAGCAATGTCCGTTCAACCTTGTCTGAATAAACACACTGTCCGTACCGCCACAGTATAAAATCACCTCGTTGTGCGTTAATCTGAGCTCAACCAGTCATTCTGCCTAATGGCTTTTAAAAGCATTATTGTGCCTGCATTCTAGCCTGGCACGAAGCGGCATATACATAAGCTAGCTGGCACGAGTGACATCAAAATTGAATGAAGAGGCCAAAGAATATGTCATTCTCCTGGCTGGATGAGGTTTAGACTGCGGCCTCGTTGCCAGAGATTGTTTAGAACATAATGATCCCTTTCCATATGTCTATAAGATTACACTCTCACTCACTTCAGCCCAGTGAGAATTGATTTGATGCATGCATGTACCCAGAAAAATACTCTTTTTTTTGTATTCCTCATGATGTTTATTTGAACAATATGTCATAGTTTAGCCAGAATGGACTCAAGGTTGTCCTGTGTTGTGATTATATTTACAGGAAGTTGAAATTCAGCAGAGTGTGTGCAACTCCATAACTATAGCCACAAATTACTGTTATCCTAAATATAAAAATGTTAAAGAGGTAAATTCATTTGTTTAATTAATTTATAAAAACATTTGTCTTTTCCTTTCACAGGCAGATATAGTCCCTAAAAAAAGAAGGAAATTAATAGAATAAAATAAAATACAATGTTGTTATGAATTATGTTGGATGTTAAGCATCTGTTTTATTATATTGAATATTAGGACAGAAGATTACAAGAAAAAGTGTTGAATACAAATTTCTATCTGTTATTATCTGTAATTAATAATAATATAAAATAAATTATTAAAAATAAGTTTTATTCAGTGGATGTTGAGTGCCATGTTTAATATATTGTATACATAATTTAAGACAGAATATTGATTGAAAGGGTGGTTTTTTTTTTTTTTTTTCACTCAGCCTTTTATTAGAAGATAAGGTCCCTAATAAACAAATAATGAATAAAATAAAACAAGATTAAATAACAAATAAGAGAATGTTATTCAATGGATGTGTATATCTGTATTAGTACAGGATATTGGAACAAACCTTTAGTGTTGAATATAATTTTTTTATAAATATAAATATATATATATATATATATATATATATATATATATATATATATATATATATATATATATATATATATATATATATTTGTTAATATCTGCATCAGATTCAGCCTTTCATTAGAATATATAGTCCCTGATAAACAAATAAAATGAAACTAATTATTTAATGAGTGTTGAGCATCTAATTTATTGTATCATATATGTACTGCATATTCTAGGACAGAATATTGTAAGTGAAATAAACAGTAGTGTTAAATAATAAATGTTATGATGTGTATTATTATTACAAGTTGCTAATTTGTAATATTTGTGTGACTGACCTTGTCTTGTCAAACCTCTATATATAAAAATATATAGTGAAACAACAAACCTAATGTAACATGTATATTCCTGAATATACGTACATATTTCTATACATTTTTCCTCTTTTCCTATTCCCCCTCTCATCTGTGATTTATTAGTACATTGTTTATTTATGATAAGGCTGTGTCTTGAATCATGAATAAATCCTAATGTACAGATGACTCAGTCTGACTCAGTGCCCCTGCAAACATGTTTTGAAGGTGAGGGATAATTGCGTTGGAAATTTTCTGACGCCCCCTAGTGCCAAACACAGAAAATAATTTCATATTCCTTTATTAACTTGAAAGTGCTGCAGTCTCAGCTGGCAGGATTGACTCACTGACTCCCTCTTGTGGTCAAATGAGAGATTTCCCATTCAAAAGTAACCATCGGCTAAAAAAGCTGCCATTATGTATTTATCTGGCTTGTTATTAATTGCATGTGTGGTTTAGATATATGGTCATATTAAAAGCCTTTTACGTGCAGCTACGTTTTTAGAAACAAGAATAGTTCACTGTCCAACATCCTGTAGTGCCATATATTTATTTTTGTCCCATTCCTTCCCATCCCCCTTTTTTCTGTTATCTGCATGATAAACTGATTATTCCCCTGTCCTTTTTCCAACTGTTGTGATCCTGACTCCTGTCCCTGCTCGTTCCTCACGTGTGTTTGTGTCTGTCGCTCTCACCGTATGTCAGATGTATCCAGGACTGCAGATCTCCCATGTGGAAGAGGCCTCGTCTCCAGCGACCATCCCGGGCTGGTGTAAGAAGGGCTGGGGTCACTGTCAGACCCGCTCCTTCATCGTCGTGCCCTACCGCTGTCTAGGTGAGTAAAAAATACACCCTGAACAGGTTTATAATACAGATATCACTTCAAAAATACTAGACCAGATTTAAACAGCGATATCACATGTAGTTCAATCAGTCATGTAAACATATACATATGACTATTTTTTACAAATGAATTGCGAGTGCACACTTAGTTTCTAAAATTCCTAAGCATAATTTCATAGTACATTGTACTCTGCAGTGCCTCACAAGCATGTTATATCACAAGCAAAATATGTAAATAAATCATAAATGTGTTGGCTCAATGCTAATGTTGATGAATATGTAATGCTTGTGCAGCTGTTTGGCTCTGAGGGGCTTTTGTCCTTGGTTTTTGTTCACACACTGCACATATTTTAAGTTCCCACATCTTATATTCCTATGTTTGCAGCATCAGCTCACGTGGGCATTTTCAGAAATGCTAACACCACTTTTTTCTCGCCAGTATTGTCTGACTCATTTCTCATTATATTTTATTTGAATTTATTTATATATTCCCTTTATCATAAAAATTACATTATTGTTCAAAAGTATGGGTTGTTTGTAGAATTTCTAATGGTTTTGAGAGAATTCTATTGTGCTGACCAAGGCTGTTGTAAAAGGGTGTTTTTTTTTTTTTTTTTTTTTTATGGTTTAAAATATATTCCGGTGGATTTTCAGCAGCCGTTACTTCAGTCTTTAGTGTCGCATGATCCTTCAGAAATCATTCAGAATTATTTATTATTATTATTATCAAAAGTTGAAACTATGAAAGCACATTTCTGCCACACAATAGAAAAATTAAAAAGTTAATTGCAAGGTTATTTATCTCACAATTCTGACTCTTTTTCTCACAATTCTGTTTAAATCTGCAATTTAAATTCTGCAAGCTATAACGTCAATTCCAATAAGTCTTTTATTATTAATATATAATTATTCAACTAATTCTGTTTTTTAAATAAAATAGAATTGTGAGATGTAACTCTCGGAGGGGGAGAAGTTTATATCTTGCAATACTGACTTTTTTTTTTTATCAGAATTTCCAGAAACAATGTTCGAATTGTGAGGTAAATGGTCACAATTACCTTTTTAACATATATATTTTAAAATAACTAGAAAATAATATAAAAAATAAATGTCTTTATTTTTATGTGGAATCCATGATTCTACATGATATATTTTTACAGAATACTTTGAAATAGAAAGTTAAACAGAACATAATTTAATTTAAATATAATTATTTGAAATATAATTTGTAAAAAAAATATATATATTGTATATAATAATAATAATATACACTGTGTGTGTGTATATGTATATATATATATATATATATATATATATATATATATATATATATATATATATATATATATATATATATATATATATATATATATATATATATATATATATATATATATATATTTTTTTTTTTTTTTTTTTTTTTTTTTTTTATGACCCATGTAATTGTCTCTTTCTCTCAGTGGGTGAGTATGTCAGCGAGGCACTCTTGGTTCCGGATCGTTGCCGTTTCTTACACCAGGAGCAGATGGATTCTTGTGAGAGCTATGTCTACTGGCACAACATCGCCAAAGAGGTAAATAATAAAAGCTCACAAAATTACAACCTGGAAAAGTATTAGAACTGAAATTCAGTTTTAATAGCTTCACATCTTTAATGGCTAGTCTGGTGCCGGTGAAATTGCAGTCCCCGCTGTGATCTATGATCTTCTATTCTCATTTCCTCTCTGCACTATCAACAGTATCTCCTGGTACTTTCAGTTTTTTCCATTTGAATTTTTTAAGGGTAATTTCACCTTGACACGTACATGGAATTACAAAAAGATTAAATAAGAAATAATGCACTTCAAAAAAAAATTCAAGCGCTGCTGCAGTCATTCATCTTTTGCTCTCCTCATCAGGCCTGCACAGCTGACAGTCTGGAGCTGCATAGTTATGGGATGTTGTTGCCGTGCGGTGACCGTTTCCGAGGGGTGGAGTATGTCTGTTGCCCCGGCAGGGCAGGATCGAGTGGACGAGGAGAGATGGAGACTACAGACGCTCTACAAGGAGAAACAACACCCTTCGTCTCCATGGCTGGAGAAAAAGTGGTCACCAGGTAAAGGATTCTGTAGTATCTTTCCCTCTCAGATTAAAGATACCAGATTATTATTATTAATTAGCATTTTTAGTTATTTTACCAAATTTAGTTAAAGAATCAGATTGTACTGTTTGCACGGTATGTGATTCACTAAAACTATTAGTTCAGGAATCTGAGTCAAAGACAGCAAGCAGTCTCGGCCCAGATCTGGCCCACATTTGGCCCGCATAGATTTCACACGGGCCAGATGTGGGCCAGTTCTGGGCCGAAATTGTGCTTTTTGTTTGATTCACTAAAAAGAACCCCTTCATAAGAGTCATTTGTTTGTGAATCAGACTACACTGGTTGCACTATATGTGTTTGATTCACTAAAAATAATCGCCTCATAAAGTCACTTTGTTCTGGAATCAGACTACACTTGTGGTCTGTACGTTTTTGATTCATTAAGAAGAACTGGCTCATATGAAGAGTTTGTTAAAAGAATCAGATTTTTAACTCTAAAAATCCTTCCCGCTCAATCAGTGTGAAAACGACGCCACCCACTTCCAGTCCCTCACCTGAGACCGACATCGAGGAAGACGACATGGAGGAGGAAGAGGAAGAGGTAGTGGAGGAAGAAGCAGAGGAAGAAGAAGAAGAGGAGGAGGAGGAAGGCAATGACGAAGAGGCAGCTGAGGTAGAGGAAGCTGAGGAGGAGGAAACAGTAACGACAGCGAAAGACCAGGAAGAGTACGAGTATCCCATCGACTCTCATTTCCAAGGCCAAGACTACATGGACAACTTCTACTACGACAAGAACCTCCAAACTGCCAAAGCCTCCACCCAACCTCAAACACGGATGGACAACCGTGAGTCTTTCCACTGATCTTTTCTAGTGTCAGGAGTCATAAATTGTCTCTCTCACAGACTCTCAGCAGAGGTTAAACAGGATGTGTGAGGTTAAACGATATTGCATTTTTAATGCTTCCTCTTTAACTCCCTCTCATATAGAGATTTAAGTTAACACACTGCTGAGATTGATGCTACATCCGTCTCACTGAGCTCTAGTGATCTTTCCTTCTCTCTTGATAGATTCATTGATCGAATAATCACTGATTGGGCCTTAATTAACTCTCTTTCTCTCCTGTCGGCAGTAGTGCCCACTCCTCGTCCTACAGATGGCGTGGATGTTTACTTCGAGATGCCGGGCGATGACAGTGAACATGCCAACTTCCTACGTGCCAAGTTGGACCTGGAGGAACGGCGAATGAAACGCATTAATGAGGTGAAGGAGGCGGGACTTTTTATGTGTGCATATAAGATTCTTTGAGACCTAATAGTGTTTAAGAGGGAATAATGGCTTTATCTGTGCATGCAGATCATGAAGGAGTGGGCAGAGGCTGATAACCAATCAAAGAACCTGCCCAAGTCAGACCGCCAGGCACTGAACGAGGTAAAGAAATAAATGCATTAATTGTGTTTTTGAATACTTTTGTTTAATAAGAATGCATTCAATTGATTTAACGTGACAGTGAATACAGTGAATCTAATAAAATGCACCACAGTTTCCACAAAAACGTGAAGTAGCCCAAAATGATGACTCATGATCTTAAGACTGACCCTTTCATATTAACAGACTACATATTATCTGCTTGAATAGTCTTGATGTAAATAAAGGTTATAGCAACAATAGTAAATGTTGATCGTTTTGTCATGACCAGGTAAGTGAACACACCATGTAAACAAGGGTCTGGGCCCAAATGCAGGTTTATTACAAAAATAAAATAAAAACAGAAACAGATCAAACAAGATCTGAAAACCACTCAAACAGGAACAGGATAATCACTAGAATACACACAACAAATTACAATTTAACAATT
Organism: Carassius auratus; assembly: GCF_003368295.1. Lineage (NCBI taxonomy): Eukaryota > Metazoa > Chordata > Actinopteri > Cypriniformes > Cyprinidae > Carassius > Carassius auratus. The sequence continues at coordinate 8,154,556 of NC_039257.1, read as the reverse complement.
CAGCCAGGCAGATTGTGCCTGCCTGGTGGGAGTGTGGTGTATAAATAGTCCAACAATGAGGAACAGCTGAGGGTGTGATAAGTGACCAGATGTATGGAGTTTGGGAAATGAGTCTGGGAGGACGAGAGATGGCGACCTCTGATGGTAAAAGGGAGAAATACAGGGCCCGGACTCATCAGTTTTCTTAACATCCTGGTAAAGAACTCTCGGTAACACTTTCTATGAAGCCCGTATTTATAATAGATTATAAGGGTATTCTTAATGCATTATAATGAATGCATAATGCATTATAAAATAACTTATATTAACAAAAAAAAATCATAACAACAATTATAATACATCATAATACGTACGTATTTGTGGTTATACGTTTGAGAGTATGATTATTTATAACACACAATGAACACCATATTAAATCTACTTCATTTACAGTATAATGGACTGTATCATATCTTGACATTGTTTAAGATCTGCACAGTATCTTGCTACAGCTTGTGAGTGGTTAGATGTTGAGTGTTATTTGAGTGTTTCCTATGGAGCTAATGTTACTTATCACCAGCTTTCTAAAGAGTACCATCAAAATAATGAAACTGATATTACAATAAAAATAGTTTACATTCATCTGATCTGATATATAAATATGGTCATGCAGAGTATATGGTTTATAAGCTCTAATAAACAGCCAATATGTTAATAGTAGGCATGCTAATAAGCAACTAGTTAATAGTGAGAATTGATCCCTTTACTTAAGTGTTGCTGCAATGCTACTTCATGTCTTTAGTCATTACTGTGGCGATTCTCACAATTTCTCTGCTATTCTTTCTCTTTCCCAGCACTTCCAGTCTGTTTTACAGACCCTCGAGGAGCAGGTAGCGGGTGAGAGGCAGAGGCTGGTGGAGACACACCTGGCCCGTGTTGTTGCCACCCTGAATAACAACCGTAGACTGGCTCTGGAGAGCTATCTGAGCGCCGTACAGAGCGACCCTCCACAGGTCTGTCCTCCTACAGAGAACTGCTATGAGAATATAAGCACAATACAACATTTGCAGTTTTTAAACAATATATTACCGTCTTTATTGTTACCAAAATGTACATTTATGTATTTAGCAGACACTTATAAAAGTGTCTTAAATTGCATTCAAGGTACTACTCTGTCAGTTCTGTTTTCTTATCTTTTTATAGCTGATTGTTCATGTATTAAATATTGTGTTTCTAATTCACTGCCAGTCTCTTTTTGACATGCTTTCTCTTTCTCATTCTCCCTCACAGCCGGACCGTGTTCTTCAGGCTCTAAAGCGTTATATGGCCGCTGAGCAGAAGGACAGACGACACACTCTACGTCATTACCAGCACATTGAGTCTGCTGACCCCCAGAAAGCTGAGCAGATGAAATTCCAGGTTTGAGACACACTCCCAGATCTGCTCTTCCATTCATTCATGTCTACAGATTTAACACTTTACAATAAGATCTGGTTTGTTAGCATTCATTTAAGGTTTTAACATTAGCAACTACTTTGCAATGCATAAACTACTATTAAACAGATATAACATTGGACTTAAAATTTTTTGAAATAAACATGTACTGATAGATTATTATTATTAAATCTTTATTAATTATCATTATCATGATCATTCATTGTATTATTATTAAATAATGATATTCTGTCAGAACATATGTGATTTGTAATATATTATTGTGTGAAGCAGAATTTTGGACCAATAGGATTTCAGTGTGGGCGGAGCTACCTATCGTAGCATGACAGTAATAGAAACCAAAATGTCTTGCTGTTTATGTCTGTCTGTTTAATGCAGATATGAAAAAGATGTCAAATAATGCAAAAAATGAATGAAAAATAATCTCATATCTGCGTTTGAAGGTGTACACACACCTCCATGTGATCGAAGAGAGAATGAACCAGAGCCTGGCTCTGCTCTACAAGGTCCCCGGCCTGGCTGAGAAACTTCACGACGAGATCCGTAAGATGTGTTTTTGTGAATCCTCTGTTGCCTCAAAGTCTGACAGTTCTCCAGATCACTCATTGAATCTACGTGTCTCTGCAGAGGAGTTAGTGAGAACAGAGAGGGGGGACATCAGCGAGCTCATGACCACTTCCTTTTCTGAGACGCGCACCACTGAAGAGCTGCTTCCTGCCGAGAGCGAAGAAGAGCGAGATGACGAGGAGGAAGAAGACAGAGCTTTCCAGAATCGCCCCTACCCACCACGCATCGGTACAATAACCACATCTACAAAACACATGCAATACGAGGAAGGAAATGGAGCTTAACACGAAAAATTCTTGAGCATGTTAACAATCTGAAAGTACTAACCATCCTTCTTCCTTTTCCTTTCATCTCTTAAATTTGTTGTAATGTAGACCCCCAGCCTAATGAAAAGAAAGGTAAATCCTAAAACTGTTCACACTTTCTGTAATATAATTTCAGGTTATAGTTTGTTTATATACTGTTTAATTGAATATACAGTATGTATATGTATATATATATATATGTGTGTGTGTGTGTGTGTGTGTGTGTGTGTGTGTGTGTGTGTGTGTGTGTGTGTGTGTGTGTGTGTGTGTGTGTGTGTGTGTGTGTGTGTGTGTGTGTGTTATATATGTATTTATTTCTAGCTATACATTTATAATTTATAATATATTTATATTTCTGTCTGTCCACAGTTTCATCAGTAGATGAGTATGACTACACCACCTCTGAGAGAGGACCAACTTATGAATACGAGGAGAAGGTTAGGACAAATTATAACAAAAATAAAAAATTAAAAAATAGCACATTTACATTCGCATATACAAGTGCTTGCTTATCGAAGTGACTTAACTTTAAAATGAAATACATGCTTGGTACTTACTGAATGCTGTGTAGCATACACTATTTACTACCTGCTTAGTCCACATACAAAACTGTAGTTATGTTGCAGTGCTGTCACATGACCTTATGTCAGAGAGAGCTGCAAGATTGTGGAGCAAAATCGAATTGTAATATCACTGATACTGATAAAAATGTTGTAATTTTTAAAGCTCCAGGTTAGCTTTGTGTTTTTATAGGGCTGCAGATTTTGTCCAGAAATGTTGTGATTATGTGTTATTATACAATAACACAATTATTACTATTATTATTATTATTATTATTATTAAGTACAGATATTGTAATTGTAATAATAGTAAATAATATTAGTTTATTATTATTATTATTATTATTATTATTATTATTATTGTCATCGTCATCATTAGTTTTATTATTATTAATGCTGATCTGAACAAGACACATGGCCATGGCACTTTTGTAGTGTTGCAGTTTGACCACTGGATGGCACCATCTGGAGTTTAATGAATCCAGATGACATTTCCCCAAGTAAAAAATAAATAAATAAATCAGAATTCAGACTCGTTTTTTTATTTGTATTTTTTATTTTTCTTCTTATTAAATACTTGTAAGTAGCAAGCCTGAGTAGAGTTTAAAATGATTTTCTAATGACATGATTGAGTCAGCTTCCGTGTGTTCCTCAGATCAACACGTCTGTAGAGCTGAAGCAAGTGGTCTACAAGTCTCCAGGAATCCAGAGAGATGAGCTGGTGAGCTTCTAAAGCCCTTCATTTGTCAATTCATTTCTTTTGTCAAATCTAATGTTGAGTTTTCTTCATTTAGCCTTTTACTGTGCCAAATAGTTCTCATTGTACTTTTAAGTTCAGCATGAGCATAGAAGCAAAGCCATGATTTGCACACTTAACTAAAAGTTGCAATATGCTTATTGAGCTCTGAGAGTGACTATCTATTTACTGATAGATACTAAAGGACATGGATAGGACAGATGCATTTAGAGAACATGGACAGGATGCATTTCCATCTTAAGCAAATAAAGCTATATCCCCTCAGGTGCTGATTTGGTTCCTGTATTGTACTGAATGTCAAACTCTGTGCCTCATTGTTTTCCATCACAGCAGCCGGATGTTTTGGAGACGTTTAACCGCGGGGCAATGGTGGGGCTGCTGGTGGTTGCCGTGGCCATCGCAATGGTGATGGTCATCAGCTTGTTGTTAGTCCGTCGTAAGCCGTATGGAACCATCAGTCATGGCATAGTGGAGGTGAGATTCATCTGATCACTGCTGACATCTGTGTGTTTGTATTAGAAGATGCAAGATTAAAAAACATGGTCAAACCCAGACACGAAATGGCTTCTGGCTTATGTTTGTGGTTTTTATAATGCGATAGCCTAGTTAAAATACACCATAACCCATTTAAGCAGTGAATTAATACGAGGAAGTAATTTTTTTATTTAATTATTTTATTTTATTTAGTATTTTTATTTGCTAACATTCACAAACATATTTACAATAACATATTTTTTTAAATTACATTTCCTGCATTTGTATACTGGCTGGCCACACTTGACATCACAATTCTTTAATCTTGTTACATTTTATAAGGTTTTTCTGCTCAAATGTGCCTTTTGATTTGAGATTTGCTCACAGCCAGCATATTATAATGTTTCCTTTCATTAATTTTACCCATTTAATTTCACTTATGCTCCATTCTAAGCGATTCTTTTCCCATCTCCCCGTCTCTTTCCCGGCAGGTCGACCCCATGCTGACCCCCGAGGAGAGACAGCTGAATAAGATGCAGAATCACGGCTATGAAAACCCCACTTACAAATTCTTTGAGCAAATGAACTGAGGAGGGCTGTGCAGTCTCACGGCCATGCCCTCCTCTCTCGCTTCCCGTTTTTTGATTGGGGTTTCCACTGCAACCCCCTCTCCCTCGTACTGTATGTATGTCTATATGACCGATGTTCAAAATGTACAACAAACCCGGCACGCAAATAGGGAGTTTGTAGTAAAATGTTTGCATACTACTCTCTCATCAGGGAGAGACACTAATAAGAGAATCCGCAGAGCACTGAAAGCTCCTTTATCCCCCGGTTTTTGCTTTCATTCATGTGGGTGTGGCCACGCTGAGCATGTCCGGCCATTTAAGAATCTTGGAATAGCGTCACACTTTTTTTTCTGAATGAATTATGTGTTTCAAAAAAGCTGAACATGATCGACCCGAGTGGCTGCTTTTGTCGTTTCTGTTTCAAAGCAGAGTTTATTTCACGGTGAAACTGTGATATGAATGATATATTTTTGAGTTAACCGGAAGATGTTTTGACCCTCTAAGAAGACTTAGTTTTAGATTCAAGCCATTTTAGATTGCTAGATTCATTCTGTTCGACTTCAAATGATCGTGGTTTGTATTCACATATAACTCATCCGTCGGACATTCTGGTAAATTGTTAGTCTCAAATCACAGCGTAAGAAACTGACTCATTGTTTTAAATGTAAAATGAACGTTCATCGAACAATACTACCTGAAAGCTTAGAATATTTTTCTGGTATTGCTTCTTTAAAAGTCAATTCTAAGTAATCTGAAGTCCATATGCGTAAAGAAAAGCATGCAAAAATTTGGTGTATGATGCTATAACGTACTTGTGTTGGTCCTGTTTCTTGCTTTTGATAAAAATGAAAATATCACAGCGCAACAATTACGTGTACATAACTAAAGACATAACTCGAATAGACGTTTCTATCATTAATTTGTATCGACACAATGTGTGGACGTAAAGATGACCTTGTGCTGCTCACACAGAGAACGAAACATTTCCTAACATGGCTGAATGAAAACGGACTGTTGTATAAACCAGCACAAGAAAATGACACAGTAACTCCTGACTGAATGTATCTTCGGTAGACATAGGCTCCATTCACGTTCCTCCTAATACACCGTGGTGTGTAGGTTAGTTAGCTTAGCTAATCGCTCCGTTTTCATACAGTAGTTGATTTAACTGTCGAGGGTTTGTGTTGCGTAACTGAAACTATGGTGTCACCTCTGTAAAGTGGTAAACACCTCTGACTGCCAAGATGTGATTCCAGAACTGGTTTAAGTTTCTGAACACGTGTCACCAAGTCTCGAAAATCAAGTTTGTTTTTTTAATATTAGAGGGTTCTAGAGTTGTCTGTCTAATGCATTTCTGTTCTAGCACATAGAAATTTTAAAACAAATTTTTGGGGGTCTTTCGCCTAGACACAAATAACATAAATGCAACAATTACTGTTAGCCTGTTGTAGAAAGGACACGTCTTGCTCTAAATCTTTTTATTAGTAGAACGGACAGTTTTTTGAGGAGAATATGGCATCATCGTGTGTTTAAATAATAAGTGACATATTAGCAGAAGTGAAACCAAAATGTGGGCCCAGTATGTTTGTGTCCAAAACTACATTTTCTTTATACCAAATCAAACTGTCCTGTGAAACCTATTTATTTTAGGAAAAAAAATATATATACAGATTTCTTTCTGAGTCATGACACACCAAACCAAATGACATGATTGTTTGTATTTGATTGACTTTTTTGTCTTCCTTTGTTCTGCAACATTTTGAACACTGAACTGAAGCCAAACCACAGAAAAAGCTTGTTTAACCTCACAATGGACGGAAGCTTCTCGAGGCATACTAGTTATTTTTAAGGCATCGTTACAGTCATAAATCCGCATTTAGACATCTCCAGGTTAGGCTTGCCTAATGCAACACATTGCACCAGAGCTCATTGCATTTAAAGCAAAACATGAACGGCTTACTGTTGTTTTGATCACTCTGATGTGTATTTATGAATTGTGATGAGTTAAAATTGTGGTTTGATGCCCTATTTTAGGACTCAGAATTAGATTTTGTACCAGCATCAGATAGATTTAGGACAGTCTATTCAATTTCGATCGATTTTAAGTTTATATGTGTCTTCTTTTGGTTAAGTTGACCCTTCCCTCTCTTATCCTGAACCAATAGAAATGTAAACAAAGTTACGGATGTTTTAACTGCTGCATTATTGCCTTTTTCAACGCTGTGTTTTGGATGTAATTATGTGTATTTTTTATTTAAGTCAATATTAATTGGAGTTTGGGTCATTTGGTATATAGATTTGGACTGTAAACACTGAACAGGTCTGTCTCATGCTTGAAAACTAAACTAGTAAACAGAGAGCACAACTGTACCAAGATTGATTCATTTGTGTCCATTCATCGTTACTTCAAAATATTTCCTCGTCTTGCTGAAGAATCAATAAAGTGGAGGTAAAGATGGAAACCCATTTATACATAATATGTTGAATAATGTTCACACCCCAGTTTTCCTGTCAATTTACTAGCATGTATTGATGATACAGCTTGATCATGTTAAACAATTGGTTAAAAGTAAAGTTTGATGAACTTTGAAAATTTGATGAACTGGTGCTTTAAGCTTCTGGAACCAATGCAATTAAATAAGCTGTTGTCGAATCATTCTGAATTTCACCAAAGAAAAGTTCTGGATGTGATTGGAAGGCCCACTAATGTGTTATATATTTAATTGACGTATTGTAAGAGCAAGCGACCTGTGAACTGATGTGGCTTGTTGTATGCGTTTAAAACAACAATAAAATTATAAATGACCCACACAGTTTGATTGTGGCTTTTCCCTTTTGTTACGGTGGTTGTTATTGTGAACAGCATCATCCTGTCAGCAAGCAAGGGGAAGTCGTGGGGAAGTTGTGGCCTAATGGTTTAAGAGTCGGACTCGCAATCGAAGGTTTGTGAGTTCGAGTCTCGGGCCGGCAGGAATTGTGGGTAGGGGGAGTGCATGTACAGTTCTCTGTCCACCTTCAATAACCCCAACTTAGGTGCCCCTAAGCAAGACATCGAACCCGCAATTGCTCCCCGGGCGCCGCAGCATAAATGGCTGCCCACAGCTCCAGGTGTGTGTTCACAGTGTGTGTGTGTGTGTTCACTGCTCTGTGTGTGTGCACTTTGGATGGGTTAAATGCAGAGCACGAATTCTGAGTATGGGTCACCATACTTGGCTGAATGTCATGTCACTTTCACTTAAGTACAAAAGTTTATTTTTGCTGAATGATGGTTCTCTTTTATAGGTTCACTCAACGCTGGGCTGGTATGACACACTGAGAACACCCTCTGGGTGTGCCGATTGTCTGATGCTCATATAGAATTATGAATTAATTAGAATACATTGGCTGATGGTGTGGACACCACTCGACACTCTTACGTCGCAATCCTGCTCCTCAGATTTCTCTGCCTACACAAAGCGGCCATTTTAGCCCTTCTGTTGCAGTTTTTCTTTTTTCCTTTTTATTGAGACTTCTTCATTTGCACTTCGGCGATTCCGATAGTGGAACACTGTTCTCCTTGCGGTAAAGTGCCATGGGGTTTCGTTGCGACCAGCTGCCATGTTCTTGCTTTATTGCGAAGGGCGACCCCCACGATCAGTGTTTGGGTTTTTCAGATGTGCCCGAGGTGGTTAATAGCGCTTCTAATGTGAAATTTGTGAAAACATTTGTCTCAAAATCCCTCTGCAAAATTTGTTTTTTGCCATCGGGCTCCGGATGCCACAGAGGCCCTCTGTGAATCTACGACCTGAGGATCGGATGTGGAGTTTGACACAATGGAGAGTGTGCAATTGGGCCTTGCCCTTTCTCTCCCTCTCTCACTTCAGTGGGGTTCACCTGACTGTAGTATCTTCTCACAAGGGGGTGATTTGTGCGGGAGGTTTGTCATCGTCGACCTGAAGGATGCCTTATTTCATATTAAGGTTGCTTGGTGACACAGGAAGTTCTTCAGGTTTGCCTTTGTGGGAAAGGCTTACCAGTACAAGTTTCTTCCATTTGCCCTAACCTTGACAACAAGGACATTCACAAAGTGCATGGATGCTGCTCTGGCCACATAAATGCTCCAGAGCATCCACATACAATTACCTGGAAGACTGGCTCATTAGCTCATTCAGTGAGTTACCACAGGGATGTTCACCTTCGCCACATTCTGTTTCTCAGCCTCAATTCAATACATTTTAAAATAATTTTTAATAAGAATAAGATTTATTAATTAAATCAGGCATTAGGAATTTAAATTTAGCCATAAAGCAAGCAAGACGTCATGTACATTAAACCATGTATGCAATTATACTGAAAAAACTTTTTTTATTTACTGCCTTATAACAAACCATTAATTTTTGTTAGGAGCAAAATAAATAAAAAATACCTTCCAATTAGCAAATTGTTGGAATTGCAAAAATATTTAAGTTGAACTATTTTTATTGCTTGTGCTTAGTTGAGAAGACATATTAGCTTAAGTCTGCACAAATATATATTAAAAACAATGAATGAATGAATTAATGAATAAATGAATGAATAGTTATTTTTCAAATCCAATCAACATTCAGATGTTTGACTGAACTGATAAAAACAAATCCAGCCAACACTGAGATGATCATTCCGCATGTGCATAAGCCTTATAGTGACTTCGTTGCATCTCCATCTTGTCAAGTTCACGCGTCAGGGATGCGTTTCCAAAAAGCTTCGTAAACCTAAGAAGGCTGATCCTCTATCTGTGTGCCAAATTTCATAACCTTCCTTAAGTGGTTTTATCAGCTGCCATGGACTCCCAGATAACCACTGACCGGCACTTCGGACCTAAACCTAAAAACTAAAACAAACTCTGATCACATGACATTGCATCTTTTTTTATTCTCTCTGACACTGTGCTGCCTCATTTTTCATGCCTTTATCTCTGTCCTTGGTACTGAAACTCGTTGTTACTGACTCACCAGAGGCCAATGAAATTTACATGTGTTGCATATGTTTTTGTACTTGTATATAAACTGACTGAAAGTGACTGAAGTTAATCTTTCATTAATTTGTCATTTAAACTAAAGCCATAGTGCAACGTATTATTATATATTTAGTGTTGTATTAGACTTTCCAAGAAAAGTTCTGTTTGTTGTTGTTGTGTTTAGCCATGTTTAGGTTAAAGTTTCACGCATTTACAAAATTTTGACCAGCAGGTGCCACCCGAATGTGGTGTTTCTGACAATTTTTCATTTTAATAGTATGTTCCTAGTTGTTCAGTTGATTAAGAGCTTCAGAAATATTCCATTCTCCTCTAATTCACCCAGAAGTGTGTCTGAATGAAACAATGAAAGAGGGGTTTTCACATGTTTCTCAATGGTTATGTATATATATATATATATATATATATATATATATATATATATATATATATATATATATATATATATATCTGAATTATGAAGAACTAAACCCATTACTTCATATTGTAGACATACAATGTAAACATGATTCTAATAAAATTAAGCAGTCTAGCATATTATGAATAACAATAATAAAAAATAAAAAAAACATCTTATAAACTGAAGACCAAGCTTTTGTAAAGGCAAATTAGCCTTATCTTACACACACAAGTATAACATACAAAACCAATGCACAGAGTACTTACTTTATCTTTGATTACCAACAAACAAAGACACAAAATGTATTTAAAAAAACAACTAATAAATAAAATGTATCAGTACTGTGTCAGTATGTAAAATGAATAATGGTAGCTTATGGTGTCTTTAAAGAAAGTGTTCGACCAATTTATTGTCCTTTATGTTGTTATCTAAAATGGTGTTAAAGAAACTGATATTAGCATTAAGTTTTACTTTGGCTCAGCTCTCATAACTGACATTATCACAGTGTGACACAATCCCACAACTTTAATCCTTTTCTTTTCAGCATCTCTCTCATGAACAGCTTACCAAGGTTGAATAAAGGATTAGTTAATGTCACGGATATTTACATTTACATTTAATCATTTAGCAGACGCTTTCATCCAAAGCGACTGACAAATGAGAACAATAGAATCAGTCAGACCAACAAAAGAACAACAACAGTATACAAGTGCCATGACAAGTCTCAGTTAGTTTTAGCCAGGTTTTTTTTTTTTTTTTAGAATATGAAAGACAAGAAGAGAAAAGGTAAGTGCTAGTATTAGTTGGTTAAGTGCAGGCAAAACAGATGAGTCTTTTGATGTTTTCTGAAAAAGAGTAAAGACTCCGCTGTTTGAATTGAGATCAGGAGGTAATTCCACCAGTTGGGCACAGTCCAGAAAAAGGTCTGTAAGAGTGACTTTGAACTATAGATATATTATATAGATGTAGATATATTGGAATGCAACTGTTTCAATGCAACTATAGCAGAAACACTTAAAAGGAAAGCAGTTTCTATGATATATTGAAAGAAAATTTCAACACAGCAACAACAGACTACTTCTGATCCAAAAAACTTCATAAAATACAAAGAGAGTATTGAAATCATGATGCTTCTCAAGGAAACAGTCAGAAGACTTAAAGCCTGTTCATGAGGTCAAACAATGGAGAATTCATCATCTTTGCACATAAAACATAAGCTCTGGAGAATGAAGATAAAAACTGTCTCCAGCGATAACAAATCTAAACATTCCTCTGTTTTGAGCTCACGGGAGCTGATGGGATGGACTTCCACCATGTCACAGATCGATCAGCTGCTGGAAATGATATAAAAGCAAGAGAGAGCACCTACAGATACATCAGTGAGATATATCACACACTCATCATGACCTTCACCATCTTCTCCATCACCTGTCTTGCCCTGGTGGCCTCTGCTCTGGGTAAGTGTCTCATTTATTTTGCAAGAATAAAGATGGAAAAATATAGAAAATGCAAAACCTAAATTAAGAGCTTCCTGCCTCATAAATGATGAATTACATTCTGTAATAACAGGTTGTGGAGTCCCTGCGATTAAACCGCAGACGATCGGCAGCAGGATTGTGAACGGACAGAATGCCATCTCTGGTTCTTGGCCCTGGCAGGTCTCTCTCCAGGTAACTGTAAACTGTCTCTTTCTACTCTGTTTCAACCCCATATTTATCTACTTTGCTAGTAAGGTTTATGTTTTCAATGCATTTACCTTTTAAACAGCTCCCCAGTAGATTCCACATCTGCGGAGGATCCTTGATCAATGAGAACTGGGTTCTCACTTCTGCCCAATGCGCTGTCGTGTAAAATTCTTCAATCTGACAAACATCACATACAAAAGTGGTAAATATATACACTGTCTGCTTTCTGTTGGTCATTTATGTATTCATTTTATCTCTATTTCTCTTTATAGTGCTGACTATCATAGTGTCATTCTTGGAGAACATAATCGTGTCTCCAATGCTGAACGCATCCAGGTCAAACCAGTTTCCAAGGTAACATTATTTAATGATTTCAGAGAAGAATAACAAAATTAGTTATTTATCAATAGTGCTTGTGTTAAAATTAAACAGAAAGGAAGGATGCTTGCATCTTAGGTGTTCTTTTATAAAGCGTTCATTGGTAGCCATTTATCTATTGGTTCTCACAAAAAATCTAAATCTGTGCAGGTCATCACCCATCCGCTGTACGACATGGAAACCTTCGACAATGACATTGCTCTGCTGAAACTGTCGTCTCCAGTCACATTCACTCCTCGTATCTCTCCTGTATGCCTGGCCGAATCAAACGCCAGCATCGTGCCTGGAACCCGCTGCTTCACCACTGGCTGGGGTAAAACGGGCACCACATGTAAGTAAGCTGTAAAACAAAAAGAGTATAACAACACATCTGTATACCGTGGAATGCAATGTGTCATGTTCTCTTCCCCTTTTTTTTAGCAAACCCTATGATCCTGCAGCAAACAAGCATACCTATCATAAGTCCTGCTGTCTGCAGGCAGTTGTGGGATCCGAGCACAATCACTGATGCCATGATCTGTGCTGGAGCCTCTGGTTCCTCGTCTTGCCAGGTATATGAAGACAGATCAAGAAGAAACACATCAGCATGTTAATGTTGCTGCTGTTCAATCTTAAATATGTGTTTTCTGCAGGGTGATGCTGGTGGTCCTCTGGTGTGTGAGAGTTCAGGGGTCTGGACACTGGTGGGCTCTGTGTCTTGGGGAAGAAGCACTTGTGACCCCCGTTTCCCTGCAGTTTACACCAACATCTCCAAATTGCACTCTTGGATCAATGAGACAATTTCTTCCAACTAGATCACCAGTCTGAATATTTATCCACCAGAGGAACAAAAAGCTGTTTTTAATTATTCAAATGTAATACAGTTTATCTGTGTTGGTGTGTTTTTCAGTCTATCTATGGCTCTAATGATCTAGTGGTTACTTCATGCTACTGTTTTCTTGTTCCAGCTTTAAAAATATCCAAATAAAATATGAATTAAAAAAATGTAATGAATTAAAGAGTGAAATTAATGATCTGCATAATTACAAATGTCCTCCATCCATGGTGCCAGAACCTGTGATACGTTTCATCAGAAGCTTTTCACTTTTCTTCTTTTGGAATAAGACTAAGATTAAGTCTTTCATTAACCTGTCACTTAAACTATAGCCATAGTGCAAATTATTATTGATTATTCAGAATCGTCTTCAGGATACTACACTAGCATTCATTAAACATCTACCACCAAATTACAGAAAAATCTCATTTAATATGTACTGTGTTTATTAATTTTGCTGATAAATCAACCACATCAGAATCTGACCAAACCATATTGTTTAGAGCTAGATGAGTTGAATTATTTTGATGGTTCGCAGAACTGAGAAACATGTGGTACATATGACAACTGTTTCGAAATGTTTAGAAATTCTGAAAGTTCGGCCTTTAGATGGCAATGATCTGGCAAACACATGAACGACTAAACCAACTTATTCTTCAATACGGAAGTAAGCAGTTCACTTTCATAGGTTCACTCAATTCTGCGATAGCGGCATCACCATAGGAAACATCTTCCGTGTGACAAATTTCTTAATCAAACCAAGGGACATCATACTTGTCTTCTCTGCAGAGCCCTCATGAGGTTAAGCGGAGTGGACCATCTCCTATGGAACCCCCTCATAAGGATTGTGGTTCTAGGTCTTGTCCACCGGAAAGTTCACGATAACGTAAATGGATAGACCTGTGTTTGATGGCCAGGACCTCTCTTTCTCAAGTTCCAAGTAGTAGTTTCTGATTCCCCCGCTCATCCTCGGAGGTTAGGCACTCATTTGGAGAGCTTGGACGAACCGCACAAACATACTTGCCTCTCTCATTGTGGCCTCCCAGGTCTGTTTTTAACTGCCCTTCACATATTGCTCCTCAGTTGGTTCAAGAATGAGTTTTCATGATGAGCACTTCCACAGACACTTTGCACTTTCCAGCCTGCAGTATTGGAGAAAAAGCCCTAGGGTGGTTATGTGTGCATGGGCCGTTTATGATGGCCATCAAAGCCCCGATTTTGGTGTGGTGGGCCAGCCAACCTCCTGTTACGGAGGTTCCCTACACTCACTTGATTCAGGGCCCTATTTGCAGGAGGGTCAGGGGATAACAATGAGCTCATTAAGTGCAGTCTTTCTACATGTGCTTCGTGTTTTTGCAGACGCCAGTGGCTCTCTGCAGTCAGATGATATCTCAACACCTGCAGTTTGGCAGCATCCAAGCATAGGATGGTTAAGGCCCAATCCCAATTCTACCCCTTAGCCCTTCCCCTTTCCCCTACCCCTTCATTTCACGCATTCACATGAAGGGGTATGGGTGTCTCTATTCTATTTTTTAGTGGAGGGGAAGGGGTAAGGGGAAGGGCCAGATAGCCCTTCAAACGAAGATTTTTCGGGACCACACTTCAAACGAAGGGGTATGAATTATCTCGGAAACATGGCTGCTACAGCGAATGGGAATAAATAAAGATTTTAGCGAAAAGTAATCATTTGTTTTATGTTACATTCAATTGTGACTTCAGATTAATGATCATGTTACTCAAAGAAATGTTTGCAAAAAATCGCTAATATTTGCTAACGTCATATCATTACAGACTGCATGATAGTGCCACAGCATATGTCTGATCAGGGCGATAACTGCCGTAGACATTGATGTGGGCTTATCCTCCCTATAATTAGAAATCGCTAAACCATTTTCTCAAATATTGTCTATTCAAGAGAGAGAAAGAGAGAGAGAGAGAGAAATGAAAGTTGTGTGTATTCGCGTCTGTGCGTTTATCTTTTTTAGAGTGAGTGTAAAACAGCGATTGTATTCTCTCGTTGCTGGAAAATAAAATGTAGCAATTCAGTATTTAAACAGTATTTAATAAAAGTTGTGGGGCAGCGTTGACAAGTTTATTTTCTCCTGGATGTGTGAGCTGCGCGATTTCCGATATGTGTCATGTCATATGTGTCAGTAAGCAGCTCATTAATACAGAACAATAATTAAAGGCCCTAATGCATTCCAGTATATGTGTGTATTGTAAGAGCTAGACAACGAATGATGGCGTGTGACATCATGGTAGTGGTGTCCCAATCCTTAGAGGAATATTTTCTCCCTTACCCCTTGACACTCTATTTCAAGGGATAAGGGGAAGGGGTAGGCAGAGGGGTAGGGGAAAGGGAAGTGGTATAAAATAGAATTGGGATTCGGCCTAAGGCCCCGTCCACACGGAGACGCGTTTCTGTGAATACGCACAAATTTTTTATCGGATAGGCGTTTTGTCCACACGGATTCGGCGTTTTCATCAGGTGAAACTGCTATTTTTTTAAACCGGGTCCCAGAGTGGATAAATTTGAAAACACCGTCTTTGCGTTTTCGTCTGGACGGCTAATCCGTATATTTGCTGAAACGATGACATCATCAGCCCACGTCTCCCCCCTAGTCAGACACCTCTACGTCATGTAACAGCAACAAAAACATGAACAAACACTGAACGATTGTCTTTTTATTAACTAACATTAACACTGATTAATAAATTTATTGTTACATGTTCGTTTGTGTACCACGCGCAAGGTTTATGAGCATAGTCCAAGTCTTCTTCTCTGTTTTTAGTGTATCTCTGTGGCAGAATTACAGCGCCACATACTGGTCTGGCATGTATTCTACATTATTATGCGGTTTCGTGTGGACACGGATATTTCTTGAGACAAGGAAAAAAAAGATCGGATTGGGGTATGCTCCGTCTCCGTGTGGAAGGGGCCTAAGTGTCTTGGCAAACAATTGGGCCATGTGCCGACGCTTTCCTGAGATCCTGCAGTGGGTCCTACATACTATTCATTAAGGTAACACCATCCAATTGTGAAAAGGGCCACCTCCTTTCAGCTGGCTTATTTCCATGATGGTGCATTCCTACGAGGCCTAAGTGTTGAGTCAGGGGATTGTGTAAATTATAGAGAAATGGGCTATAGAAGATGTACCCTTCGCTCAGATTTTGATTTTTGTATTTTTTTATTTTATTTTTTTATTTTGTCGTACCTTATTTTGACTAAATCATGTACTAAGATTTAAAATCTGTTTTGTCTCATGTCCGAACCAGAAAGATTGGTTTGTGATTACCGATCTTAAGGATGCCTACCTTCACATCCAGTTCTAGCCCTCTCAGATGTAGTTCTTGGAATTTGTCAGTCTGCTAGCAGGCCCCATTATTTTTTATTAATTCTAGGGCTCCCTGCACAAGATGCTTGTATTCCCTTAAGTGGAAGCTTTTTGCCTTCTGGTGTAGGCAACGCAATCTTGACCCAGTGTATTGCTCTGTAAGCTCGATACTGGAGATTCTTCAGAGTCATTTTTTAAGGGGGTGGCCATAATGCTGAGCATGTGAAGTGTTTCAGTCGGACGTCACCCTCTCACCATAAACCCTTAAGGAATTAATTTCCATGATGAATTGACTGAGATTTCAACACAGCAACAACAAAAACTACTTTTAATCCAAAACACTCTGTAACATCATAACATACAAAGAGAGTTGAAATCATGATGCTTCTCAAGGAAATAGTCAGAAGATTTAAAGCCCGTCATGAGGTCAAACAATAGACAATTCATACTGTTGCTTTTATATGGACAATGCAGATAAAGATTGTCTCCAGCGATGACAGATCTAAACATTCCTCATTTTTGAGCTCACTGGAGCTGATGGGATGGACTTCCATCATGTCACAGATTGATCAGCTGCTGGAAATGATATAAAAGCAAGAGAGACCTACAGATACATCAGTGAGATATATCACACACTCATCATGACCTTCACCATCTTCTCCATCACCTGTCTTGCCCTGGTGGCCTCTGCTCTGGGTAAGTGTCTCATTTATTTAGCAAAAAATAATGATTGACAAATATATAAAATACAAAAAATAAATTAAGAGCTTCCTGCCTCATTCTAATCTCATTGTGTAACATTCTGTAACAACAGGTTGTGGAGTCCCTGAGATTAAACCGCAGACGATCGGCAGCAGGATTGTGAACGGACAGAATGCCATCTCTGGTTCTTGGCCCTGGCAGGTCTCTCTTCAGGTAACTCATTTGTTTTTCAAACACACATTTGTCTGCTTTGTTTAAAGAGTAAATGTCATGTTTTGAATGCTTTTACCTTTTAAACAGCAAGCCAATGGTTTCCACTTCTGTGGAGGATCATTGATCAACCAGAAATGGGTTCTCACTTCTGCCCAATGCGCTGTCAAGTAAGATTTTCTTCAATCTGAAAAAACATCACATACATTAGAGGTTAATACATTTTCTGTCTAGATTATTTCAGCCTTTTATCTATTTGTTTTATTTTTATCTCTCTTTAGGGTCTGCTCTCACCGTGTCATTCTTGGAGAACATAATCGTGGCTCTAATGATGAACCCATCCAGATCCAACTAGTTTCCAAGGTAGCAATGTTTTATGATCTCAGTGGATCAGAGATATTGAAATTGAGAAAAAAAAAAGAGACCAATTGATATTGCTTTTTTTCTGGTCAATATTAATTACATACGGAATACAGACAGAAATCATTTTTAAATGTTGTTTTATCACTTTTTTTTTTAAACATAGTAATAACCAAGTCATAATTACACTACAAAAACATATTAATAATAAATTTTATTAGTAGGTCTATGTCCTGTATTTAAGAAAAGGTGTGATCTAAAAGTAAAAAACTTTTTTCTTTTTTAAAAACATAAAAAAAACAACAACTCATATTTCTCAATTGTGATTGAACAGCCATCATTTAAAAGGTTAAACAGTTGAGCTTTTTAAAAATGTGAACTCAATATTACATTTGAAATGTGTGCAAACTGTTAAAACTATCAATCAGCATGTCTTTTTTTGAGGTATAAAATTTATGCTATTGTGTTCCTTAAAAATGTCAAAAAAAACATTTAACAAATAAAATCAGCACCTTTGTACAAATATGAAATTCTGTACAGGAAAGAAAATATTCAAGACACATTGTAAAAACACACGCTGTAAGTAAATGCTCGCACTGTGAACTGATCATCCATCTTGTATGTATATGCAGGTCATCACTCATCCACTCTACAACAAGACAACCTTCAACAATGACATTGCTCTGCTGAAACTGTCGTCTCCAGTCACATTCACTCCTCGTATCTCTCCTGTATGTCTGCCCGAATCAAACGCCAGGATCGTGCCTGGAACCCGCTGCTTCACCACTGGCTGGGGCCAGACTGCTACTATAAGTCAGTCAGCTTTGAAACAAAAAGAGAATAACATCAAATCTGTTTACTGTGCAATGCAATGTGTCATGATTTCTTCTCTTTTTAGCCAGTCCTCTGATCCTGCAGCAAACAGTCATTCCCATCATAAGTCCGGCTGTGTGCAGGCAGATTTGGGGTCAGAGCACAATCACTGATGCCATGATCTGTGCTGGAGCCTCCGGTTCCTCATCTTGTAAGGTATATGAAGACTGATCAGGAAGAAACACACAAGCATATTAATGTTGCTGCTGTTCTGTCTCAAATGTGTGTTTTCTGCAGGGTGATACTGGTGGCCCTTTGGTGTGTGAACGTTCAGGGGTCTGGACTCTGGTGGGCTCTGTGTCTTGGGAAAGAAACACTTGCGACCCTCGTTTCCCTGCAGTTTACACCAACATCTCCCAACTGCGCTCTTGGATCGACAAGACTATTTCTTCCAAATAGATCATCAGTCTGAATATTTACTTTCTGTCTTTGATTCCCTATTGGTGGTCTTTTTGTTTATGGGTTTGGGTCAGTGAATGATTTTATACTGTTTCCCTGTTTCAACTGTACAGTTAATGAAAATGTTTCAATAAATTACATTGAAAAAAAGCAATGGAGAATGTTGTGTAGTGCAATTGTGTGTTATTAATGATGTAATATCAGACAGGTGATATCATGCATTAAGTCCTCTGCTCAATCTGACTTGTGTTGCAGCCTGGAATTAAACCACACCATGCTTTTCTCGAACCTTTTTTTTTTAATCCATTTCTGTCACTGATGGAGTTTTAGTTCCTTTTTTTATTTTATTTGCAAAACAATGAAAAAAAAAACTAAAATTATTATTGTTAATAGTAGTAATAAATAATTAAATAAATAAATAGAAATGCTACAGTTGAAGGCACCCAGTAATATGTTGACCTCAATTCGGTCCATTTAATGACATGCAGTCCGTCCTTCAACATCCAATTCAGCTTTTCTCCATATGGAAGGGTGCCAAGTTTTGTAAAACGTAAATAGCTTGTTTTTTTTTTGGGGGGGGGGGGGGGGACTCAAGACTTGGAATGGACTCAAGACAAATGGAATAATGTTCAATACAATCTTAGTAAACTGTGTCTTTGTTGGTGGTTTTTCAGAAATCCATTGCTGAAGTAAGCAGCGTCTGGCAGTAAATAAAATTTTGAGCAGCTATTAATTTATTCATTATTTTAATAATTCTATCTTTTGGAGAATTCAAGGGTATGGAATGATATTCCGGACATTATTTAAAAGGAATTGCAAATTGTATTTGCCACAAACTCATTTAACCTGTCCGAAACCAAATGGCTTCTGAGTAAAAGGAAAACTTTTTAACTTCTACATGAGTGTCAACATGTCCTCCACAATTTCACCGATTTCTACCATTTTTCAAAACATTCTGCAAAATCGTCTATTAATAATTGTTTATTACCATCGACTGTGAGGTACGTCACTTCCTAATGCAAATACGCCCAATAAAATGGCCCCACCCCTGTCACTTGATTGACAGGTTTCTGTGTAGACGTCGGAAATCGGAATTGCGATTCCATTTGAGTTTTGGCAGTTTACATGCGCTGTGCAGAGAGAGTGAAAAAGCAAATGTGGTAATTAAAATTGCTTTTTAAATATTACAGGCTCATAGCTCGTAAGACATGAGAATTGCATTTGCAAATGGACTTTGCTTTTCAATTTGTAATTTGGCACTCACTGTGCGTTCGCGAAAGCGAAAATGCAAACGGTAATGTGTGATTTGCATTTGCATTTGGATTATGTCACATTTTATGCGTCCACAAATGAAAACGCATTTGCGAATTCAATTTACAATTCCTTTTGAATAATGTCCGGAATATCATTCCATACAAGGGCTCGATCACTAGAGCAAATACATGAGGCTTGTGGTTACGTATAGAGCAGCATTTGCCAGCTTATAAGATTGTAAGCAAGGTTAAATTAGTCTAAAACCCAGAAAATATAGGGCCACTCTTTCCTGTCAAAATGCATCTCATTGTCGAGAAACACCACCAGTTATCCAACATGAAAATTAAAAAAAATATTTAATATTATTACAGGAATTCCAGACTGGAGAAGAAAAAAAAAACATCTGACCAGTGGAGATTGAATTTATTTATTTTTTTAATTAGCTGCCTGAGTCAAAAAAGTGAGACAGTTAAAAAAGGGACTAGAAGATCTTCAAATGCTTTATAGAAATCTGAAAATAAGCCCATTGGGTTTATTTACATAGGGTTTTAATAGTGGATTTAACTTCTTCAGTCATATGCAGGTTTGTTAAACATTTATTTTGAGGTCGGCAAAGAGAGCTGTGTGAGTTTGTCTGAGAGAAGGTCAAACATGATGGTATTAAAGGCTGAACTAAAGTCCACAAATAGGACTGTGTAATTCCAAGGTCTGTTGTGATGGTTGTCCAAGGGCTGTCATGTTGACAGCATAATCCACAGACCTGTTTGCTCTGTAGGCAAACTGGAAAGGATCCAGCAAGGGTCCAGTGATGTCCTTCAGGTAGGCCAAGACCAGTCTTTCAAGTTACATCATGACCCCAGACGTGAAATCGTCAGGTCTGTAGTTGTTAAGTCCAGTGATTTTGGGCTTTTTGGGGACCGGAATGATGGTTGATCATTTGAAGAAATATAAAGTGCATTAAATGGTAAAACTGTTTGCACTACAAGCCAGTGTGTTCATAGTTAATCATTAAAATAGTATGGTACAATGATTTGCAAAATCAAGCAGAACAAGCTGTTGGAACCACTGGAAGGAGGACAACAGGAGCCAGATATCTTAAATTTACAAATGCTGGCGACCGCTTTTAAAGGTGGAAAAATTAGGTGGATAGTTTAGCTTAATATTTATTAATGAATCTTAATTCTAGTGCATGCATAATACAAAAAGAACAATGATAAAATAATATTTTGATGATAAGTAAAAATGATAACATGCAATGATATATAAAGGAAATATGAATATATATATATATATATATATATATATATATATATATATATATATATATATATATATATATATATATATATATATATTGAGCAGCAGTTGTGGACAGAATGCAGTGTTTCAAGCACTTCAAAATAATAATTCATTTTGTGAAACATTGGGTCATTTGATTAAGAGTTTCAAAAATATTTGATTTCCTTTCATTTGTTTGGAAATATGCCTGAATGAAACAATGAAAAAGGAGTGGTGACAGGTTTCTCAGAGGTTATGTAAACTGCTTAAGATTTTATTGTCTACTTGTATGAGGAGGTTTAAAGGACTAAACAAACTGAATTGACTAAAAAAAACTGAACCTATTACTTTATATTTTAGACACACCATGTAAACATTACTCAAATAAAATAAAGCTGGTTATTTCACTTTACGATTTTTATATATACGATTTTATATATGATATATTGTATATATATATATATATATCTGAAAGCTTATAAAACTAAAGACCGGGATTTTGTATAGTTGAAGCAAACTAGCCTTATCTCTCCCACACAAATACAATATATAATATATAAGTTGAGTGATCTCTAAAAACAAGAGATGGAAAGAAATAGACTCAAATCTTTGTTTGCATTTCTTGAAAGTACTGGTTTCCAACACCTTTCTTCTGGACCATAATCCTCCCAGTCTACCAGAAACTCGAGTCGCGCACCACGACGTCGGGAGTCCAGTATCTCCTTTACCATGTAGATGGGCTCGGCTTCTATGGGTGGTATCGGGGGGTTATCGTCAGGGACTGGGTCTGCATAGGGAACAGAGACAGGTAAGTGATGGGGATTTAACAGGGAGACATGAAAGGTGGGGTGTATCCGATACTGAGCAGGTAAGTGAAGTCAGTAAGTGACGGTTTGATTTGTTTCTCCACAGGGAATGGACCGATGTATTTTGGGCTTAAACTGTGACATGGTTGCTTCAATCGGATATTACGGGGGGGAGAGCCATACCAGTTGCCCAGGTTGGTAGGTTGGAGTTTGGCGACGGTGAATATCAGCAAATTGCCGGTGGCAATTTATTGCCTGCTGAAGGTGGTGGTGTGCCTGTTTCCAAACCCTCTCGCTGTTTTTTATCCATGTATTCATGGCGGGGACTTCGGATGGTTCACCAGACCAGGGGAACAATGGGGGTTGATAGCCAAAGACGCATTGGAACAGGGTCAGGTTTGTGGATGCCTGTCGACTAAATAGCGGCTAAAATTTTGGTGGGTGTGGCAGAACATCCTGAGGAAACTGCTGATTTTTGTTCTGTTTGACCATTTGTCTGTGGTGGTAACTCGAAGTTAAGCTTATTGTTACATTGAGAAGGGCGAAGAATGCCCTCCATACCCCGGAGATGAACTGGGGTCTTCTATCAGACACGATATCTTCAGGGACGCCGAAATTGCCAAATATGTGTTAAAACAGTTACTCCGGCGTGTCAAAGGCTGTAGGCAGGGCTTTCAGAGGGATTAGTTTGCACGCCTTCGAGAATCCATCGACAGCCACAAGTATACATGTGTGGTAACCGGCGTGGGACCTTGGTTATAGTGCAGAGTGTACACCCCTGGACAAAGGTCTTGATGTCGTCCTGCATTCTTGGCCAGTATGAGTAAGAATGAGTCACAGATGTCTGGCCCCCTCATTCCAGTGTCTACATTCTTCCAGGGTGAGTTTCACGGCTAAGATTTCCCAGTTACCAATATCATAGTTTCTTTCAGCGGGGGATAATTTTCGGGAGAAAAATACACAAGGCATGGGTTTGGACGAGTTCTCTGGGTACTGTGACAGGATGGCCCCCACGCCTGTTGTTGAAGCATAGACCTCGACAATGAACTTCTTTTCAGGGTCTGGATGCTGGAGCAGGGGAGCAGTGGTGAAGGAAGTCTTCAGTGTTTGGAAGGCATGGCTGGCGGCAGCTGGAGAGGTGGAAATTCTGATTTACCCTTGTCTCAGAGCCTTTTTCGATGTATTCTTGCATGGCGGTTTGTTCTTGGATGGACAACGAATAGATCCGACCCTTGGGAATGGTTTCACCTGGGATCAAATCGATTGCACAATCCCAAGGTCAGTGTGGCAGTAACTTGGAGGCTGCCATAGGACTGAATACGTCTCAAAAGATGAATAACATGGGGGAATGTTGACTGACAGATTTTCTTTGGGGCATTCAATGCAGGTAGAATTCACGGACACAGGTCGGGTTGGACAGGGAGTGAGATGCTAGTGGTTATGCAGTTGCAACCCCAGTTCAGAATTTTACCAGTTTTCCAATTTATAGCAGGTTGATGTCAAATGAGCCAGGGTCAGCCCAGAATTATGCCAGCTTGGCTATTCTCGAGAATTAATGGGTCAAATAGTTCATGATGGAGGTCCTCAACACATAGGGTGATAGGTGTTATTTGAGATGTTACAGAGAGCTTGTTGCATGAATTTTTCCAACCCCAAATTGTTATCATAAATGGCGAGCTGGAGGCGAAGCGTAGGGTTTAATCCTCTTCGGTAAAAGGTAAGGAGGGCCTTTTTTTTATTCCACCCACTCGCCCCATCTAGGGTTCGGAATTCCAGGGAGTACTCAGAAACAGATCTTTTACCTTGACGTAATTGTAATAGTTGGTTGCTGACAGAGGAATCACCTACGGGGCGTCCAAATACTTTTTGAAATGACTAATGAAACTTTGTACAGACGAGGTGATCGGCGTCTCCTGGAACCACAATGTTTCAGCCCATCTTAAAGCTGCCCCAGATAGCTGCTGGATGATAAACAAGATCTTGTATCTTTCCGTGGGATATTGGTGAGCCTGTGTTCGAGAGTGAGCGAGCATTGCAGCAGAAACCCGTTGCAATCTTCAGCCCGTCCAGAGAAGGGTGCTGGTCGAGAGAAGGTGTTTGCAATGTAAACCAGTGTGGGAGTGGGGTTTGCGGAAGCACTGTCTTCGGGCTGCATTGGATTCATTGCGGTGTTGATCAAGCTTCTTGTCAGGATAGTAACGAGAGGCAGAGGTAAGTGAATCCAACCACAGAGTTTATTTAGAGAATAACAAGTACGGGGTAAGTAATCGATAGTTTCAGGTGCGGGTTTGGTACAAATCACTCTGTGCGAGGCTGAAAACCAGTGAGTAAGTCCTTAGCTGATATGTCAATGCCGCATAGTCACAGTTCATTTATACTTTTTTCTTTCTCTTTCGGGTGCGGAAGTTATCAAGTAAGCTTGAATGAAACATGGGAGGCTCGGGAGATCGTTGTAACTCAGGTAACAGGTGAACATACAGGAATCCTGGGGGCAGTAAAACAAGGACACAAAGGTTAGTGTTTCAAAAGTGCGTATACGTTACGTCTTTGAATCAGCAGTGCACTAGATGATCCAGAGACAGCCGTCTATTGTCTGTTCTTGTTGGAGGCTTGACATTGACTTGGGGTTGTGATGAGTGCTTTATAGTGCGCTGTGATGAGATTGCTAATGGTGAGCAGATGCAGGTGATTAGTACTCAGGGGAGCGTGATCGTTGTGGGATGGATGGGACCGGGCTTGACTGATTCCTGACACCAAGTCCCTTTATGCACTCCTTTACAGTAGGTGGTGATATGCAATAATTACAAATTGAAAAATAATGACAGTGTCATGTTGCATCTGTCGTCATGAAATCACGTATGACTATTATTACCAATCAAAATGCCTGTTTATTTAAATGCAATTTGTACAACTTATCTTACGAATTACCAAACCTAACCCGCCCCTAAACCTACCCTCACAGAAACCATGCAAAATCGTGATTTACAGTGCATATTCATAATATGAGCATGTGCCTTCTCTGGGATTTAACCCATGATCACATGATTGCATATTGTTGTTTAAAGCAATCCTCTACCAACTGAGCATACAAAACCCAAATTATGGTGCAGACAAAAGAGTACAAAACATTAATATAAAAGTCTCCTGTTGCTGATATGGGCACAATTGTAGTATAAGCTCTGATTTCAGGGATTTGAACAAATGACCTATACAAGTGTATTGGTGTGAAGACATGTTGCTGTAGTCCCATTCTCTTTAGTATCACTGTCTTGCAACGGCTTGCCAAGGGTTGAATGCATGACTAGTTAATGTCAAAGACTTATTGGGAAAGCAGTTATTTTACTGCAAGCATAGTGGAAACACTTAAGGAAGTAATTACCATAATAAATTGACTAAATTCTCAACACAAAAAAACACAACAAAGAGAGAAGGTTACAACAAAGACTTCTAATCCAAGGAACTCAATGACATCGTAACATACAATGAGAGAACAGAAATTATGATGCTTCTCAAGGAAATAGACAGAAGACTTCAACGCCCTTCATGAGGTCAAACAATGGAGAATTCATCATCTCTGCACGTAAAACATCAGCTCTGGACAATGAAGATAGAAACTGTCTTCATCAATAACAGATCTAAACATTCCTCAGTTATGAGCTCACTGGAGCTGATGGGATGGACTTCCACCATGTCACAGATTGATCAGCTGCTGGAAATGATATAAAAGCAAGAGAGACCTACAGATACATCAGTGAGATATATCACACACTCATCATGACCTTCACCATCTTCTCCATCACCTGCCTTGCCCTGGTGGCCTCTGCTCTGGGTAAGTGTGTCCTTTATTTTGCAAGAATAATGATGGATAAATATTGAAAATTCAAAACCTGAAATAAGAGCTTCCTGCCTCATAAATGATGAATTACATTCTGTAATAACAGGTTGTGGAATCCCTGAGATTAAACCGCAGACGATCGGCAGCAGGATTGTGAACGGACAGAATGCCATCTCTGGTTCTTGGCCCTGGCAGGTCTCTCTTCAGGTAACTCATCCGATTTTTAAACAAACATTTGTCTGCTTTGTTTTAAGAGTAAATTTCATGTTTTCAATGCTTTTACCTTTTAAACAGCAAGCCAATGGTTTCCACATCTGCGGAGGATCCTTGATCAACGAGAACTGGGTTCTCACTTCTGCCCAATGCGCTGTCATGTAAGATTCTTCAATCTGACAAACATCACATACATTAGTGGTTAATACATACTCTGTCTGCATTATTTCTGCCTTTTATATATTTGTTTTATTTTTTATCTTTCTTTAGGGTCAACTCTCACCATGTCATACTTGGAGAACATAATCGTGGCTCTAATGATGAACCCATCCAGATCCAACTAGTTTCCAAGGTAGCAATGTTTCATGATCTCAGTGGATCAGAGATATTGAAATTGAGAAAAAGAGACCAATTGATATTGCTTGTGTTCTGGCCAAAATTAATTAGATACAGAATACATCCAGAAAAAAAAAATTATAATTGTTGTTTTTTAAACAATAATAACAATAATAACCGTCATAATTACACTACAAAAATATATTCATTATAACTAATTTAGTAGTAGGATCATGTCCTGTAATTTAAGAAAAGGTGTGATTTTAAAGGATGCTAAATTATTTTAATCTTTGGTTTAGATTTTATTATTGTCATTTTATTATTTTTTACAAATATAAAATTTAGAACAAGAGGGAATACATCCAAAACACATTCTAAAATGGTGTAAGTAAATGCTTAAATTTGTATTTACCTTCTAAAAAGTAAGCTACTAACTGATCATCCATCTTGTATGCATATGCAGGTCATCGCCCATCCACTCTTCAACGGAAAAACCTTCATCAATGACATTGCTCTGCTGAAACTGTCGTCTCCAGTCACATTCACTCCTCGTATCTCTCCTGTATGTCTGCCCGAATCAAACGCCAGGATCGTGCCTGGAACCCGCTGCTTCACCACTGGCTGGGGCCAGACTGCTACTATAAGTCAGTCAGCTTTGAAACAAAAAGAGAATAACAACAAATCTGTTTACTGTGCAATGCAATGTGTCATGATTTCTTCTCTTTTTAGCCAGTCCTCTGATCCTGCAGCAAACAGGCGTTCCCATCATAAGTCTGGCTGTGTGCAGGCAGATTTGGGGTCAGAGAACAATCACTGATGCCATGATCTGTGCTGGAGCCTCCGGTTCCTCATCTTGCAAGGTATATGAAGACAGATCAGGAAGAAACACACAAGCATATTAATGTTGCTGCTGTTCAGTCTTAAATGTGTCTTTTCCACAGGGTGATACTGGTGGTCCTCTGGTGTGTGAGAGTTCAGGGGTCTGGACTCTGGTGGGCTCTGTGTCTTTTGAAAGAAGCACTTGTGACCCCCGTTTCCCTGCAGTTTACACCAACATCTCCCAACTGCGCTCTTGGATTGACAGGACTATTGCTTTCAACTAGATCAACAGTCTGAATATTTACTTTCTGTCTTTGATTCCCTGTTGGTGGTCTTTTTATTTGTGGGTTTGGGTCAGTCAGTGACTTCATACTGTTTTCCTGTTTCAGCTGTACAGATAATGAAAACGTTTCAATAAATGACATAAGAAAAATTAAAAAAGCAATGGAGAATGTTGTAGAGTGTAATTAATGACATGTTATATCTGACAGGTGATAACAGAGCAGTCCTCTGCTCAATATGACTTGCGCTGTAGTCTGGAATTAAACCACATCACGTTGGTTTTTTTTGTGTGGCAAGAGGAGACTTGGTTTATTTTTCTCCATTTCCTGTCACCTGTAGTTTTAGTTCATTTTTATCCTTTATTTGCAAGAAGAGCAACAAAAAAACAGCAACAAAAAAACATACATTAACAGTCGTTTTCAGAAGCATCGTAGTAAAACAATCATACTGTCACAGTCGAAAGCAAAGCAATTGCCAGGAAAAAACAAAAACATATTAATTATAATAGTAGCAATAAATAATTAAATAAGTTGTAGGCATCCATATGTTCACTTCAATTTGGTCCAAGTAATGCCATGGTTATTAAGACACAACATTCTGAATGTATTAAGAAAAGTCAATAATACAGGGAAATATGTATGCAGACGTACATTATAGCGACAATATTTGGCATGACATTTCAAAATGCCTCACTTTCAACATTTGATATGTTATCTATATTCTATTGTGATTAAAATATAAGTTTATGAGATGTGTTAATTGTTCCATTCTTTTTTTACTTACAGTTTGTACAGTGTCCCAACTTTTTTGGAATCGGGTTTGTATATGGAAATATAAAA
The DNA here is from genome assembly GCF_003368295.1 of Carassius auratus. Taxonomy (NCBI): domain Eukaryota; kingdom Metazoa; phylum Chordata; class Actinopteri; order Cypriniformes; family Cyprinidae; genus Carassius; species Carassius auratus. The sequence continues at coordinate 8,126,079 of NC_039257.1, read as the reverse complement.
TACGGTTCTTTTAAATTTTTAGCACAGTAAAAAAAGCAGCAACATATTATAGATTTGAAAGAACAAGAAAGACTATTAATAATCTTTCCACAGAAAAGTATTATTATACTAAAGGCGCCAATATAGAGCATCATAGGGCACTTATGCGCATCCCGTGCTCAGAAAGATGAGTTTGAAGTTGTTTCAAGCTCATCATTCTGAGCACAGGATGCGCATTTGTTGAATTGGTGAACCAGACATCACAAATATCTCTCTAGTAAAGGGGAGAGATATTGATACGTAGTGTTTTAAATCTGTGTGTTAGTTTAACTAGCCTGTTTTTTTAACAGTTTTAAACCTCAGTCACTGTGCAGACTCGTCTTGACTGTAACCAAACGCGACACACAGTTTGATTGTTGAATGGAGGATGGCAGACAGCCGCAGCGGAAAGAAGAGTTTATGTGAACTTGAATTAATGACTTCAGTATTAATCTGTACCCCTGTACACTGTACCTCTGTACACTGAACTATGGAACCGCTTCAGAACACTTGAAATATGTCCACAAAAATGTTTTGGTGCTTTATAATGTTTTTGTGCCTTTCGTTGGGCTCAACAATAATACAGAAGAGTATACGCACCTGATCCGCAGAAAATGCCAGTATCAGAGCCAATTCTGATCCCGAGGCTGTCAGGAAGCTGAGCTTCCTGCCGGAATTGCCTCCCCTCCTCTCTTTTGCCCCAGGTACCACTGTTCTTAATTCTAGGGCTCCCTCCACATGAATCTTGTATGACCTTAAGTGGAAGCTTTGTGCCTCCTGGTGTAAGGCAACACTATTTTGACCCACTCCATACAATTCAGTGTGTTCATAAATAAAATAATACTTTAAAATAGTATATTTAAGACACACTGAATTGCAAAATCAAGCAAAAAAAGAAGTTCCCCTTCACTCGAGCTGCATGTGAAAACACTTTGGGAAGGGCCTCCAACGTGACCAGCTCTGAATAACATGTGTAATCAGTCCCTTGAATGGACGTAACGTCATAGGTGGGTGACGTAGAGACCAAGAAGCTATAAAAGCACTTGAGATGGAATGAGCGTCAGCTTTCTGTCATCCAGCAAAGCTCTCTGTGTTTGTCAGTTGCCATTACGTGTCTATAAGTCTTTTTTACTGTTGTCTGTAATACAAAATTGCAGATCACAACACGGAAAAAAAGGCTGATAGTAAGAGAAAGCATTTGTGCGAAAGTGGATCACGTTTCAAGCTGTGTGTCTCTCCCTGCTCTCGCTACATCTAGAGCGGGGATTAACACAATTTGCGCATGGTCTGCTTGGGAGCAGAGCATGCAGAGTCGGCTCTCGAGGGATTCCACATTGTGAACAGTTCCCCTGCGTTTGCTTTGCTCTCGGAGGGCTCTCTTTGAGGAGGGAGCCTTCAGGAGCGTTCCTCACTGTGGTGGCCCCCTTTTTTCTGAGTCAGAGCAGCAGCTGCACTCATGGGGTTCGCAATTGGATGTACATAGTTAACAATCCGTGATATATATATATATATATATATATATATATATATATATATATATATATATATATATATATATATATATATATATATTAGGGGTGTAACAGTATGCAAAAATTACGGTTCGGTACGTACTTCGGTTTTAAAGTCACAGTTCGGTACATTTTCGGTACAGTAAGGGAAAGAAATGCAAACATTAAACTGCAGATTGTTTATTACTATAAACTTTGTTTTAACAATTTGTTAACACTTTTTTAAAAATACTTTTTAATAAAATATATATACAATAAAATAAAAGAATAAGAAATAAAATACTGCTGCAAAGTTCTCCACTAAATAAAATACTCTCAGTTTAAGTTTTTAGACCGGCTCAGATTTCATTATTGCGTTGGACCGATTGGAATTAAGAGCAATGGTCTGTTTAAATGCCGACGGAAGCTGCGTTTGAATTACAATATTTTTTTTCCTAGTTGTAGTGATGTTCACACTAGTGTGATGCCTTTTGAAAACCTCAGGCCGGTGACACACTGGCATATTGCACCTGTCAAGCATACGTAGTCTATTTTGCCGTCAATACTGTTGACAGTGTCCTTTATGAGTAGGCTTTATATTTATGCTCAACATGAAGTATAGATATTGTTGTCGTGAAGACAAGATCCTGGTCTGTCGGCAGTCTACCTCCATGTCACCTACAAAAAGAGCAGTGCGCCAGCGCCGCGTCAGGCACGATTCTGGTGTATTAAGACAGAAAACGCGAAGAAGCCGTCACGCTACTGACACACAGCAGAAACGCCACACTCACGCCACGCAGCCAGTGTGTCACTGGCCTTGAATCAGCTGCAGCGCGGGATTTGCGCTGAACGCGGAGACTTCCACCACTTAATATGTTCGTTTGGAAACACGAAAATGTAACAAATGTTCCGCACACAAAATATTGCATTCGGTCATTTGGTACACACGTGCACCCTACCGAAAGCCCTGTACCGAAACGGTCCGGTACGAATACATGTACCGTTACACCCCTAATATATATATATATATATATATATATATATATATATATATATATATATATATATATATATATATTAATGCTATCCACATAAGCACACACATACTGTATATAGTAACTAAATGTAGGTTTTTTTATGACATTTAATGATTTTAAATGACATTTTATTACATGAATGCACAGGAAATGTTCCTTTCAACTTCAAATGTTTCCTTTTAGCCTAATATTTAAATTTTTACACAACTAGTAAAATTTGACTAGTAAAAACTAGTAAAAAGTTGTTTCTCTTTTTTCAGGATTTTGTGTATAAACATAGAATACTGAATGTTATGAACATAATGTTAAATATGAACAGTAGAATGCAGTATGTACTTACATGCATACATGCACAGATCATTATTTTTTTTACAAGGCTAATCATAACGTCAGCATAAACACATAACGCTAATATCCACCTTGGGCTTGCATGCCTTTCACTAGTAATGGAATGTCAGGTGTAATGCCAGTGACAGCCAGTCTAAAATCACTGTGGACTTCCAGTCTGTCGCGTGACTTTGTTTTTATAGCCACAAGGGCACTGAGGGCTGTCTCAGAGAGGTAGATGGTACTGAAAGGAAGAATGATCTTTGTAATGGCACAGTTTGCAAGTTTAGGTGCGACAACAGGTCCCCTGGCTATCCAAAGCCTTTTGAATCCATTCTCTTGGAAGTACTTTCTTGACAGTGAATCAGTTTGTAGTTCAGAGAGCTCATCTTCACAGCCAAGGTATTCCACATCTTCAAGCCTGGATGTGAAGGGATCCATAACCCACGACTCCTTGGATAATGCATCAACATCCGCAAAGCGGGACTTTAATTCCTCCTGTAGTGCAGTCATGTGGCGGCAAAACTCGGCGCGCAAAGATGCACTCACGGTACCCCCAGAATGTTGAAGCAGCAGTGGAAAGTGTTGTAAATGCCCCTGTGACATTTTTCCAGCCCTGTACTCCAGCTTGCACATAAAAGGATCGATTGCTTCTTTGCACTCCAAGATGTTTGACTCAGAGCCCTGCAGTCTCTTGATGGTGTCATTATAAAGAGTGATTTTGTCAGCAAGGTATGCGGTTTTGATCCAGAACCCATCAGTCAGCTGCTCCAACGGTGTGTTTTGATTTCGCAGAAATTTGAGGATTTTATCCTGCAGTTCTAGAAAGCACACAAGCACTTTGCCACGAGAAAGCCAGCGTACCTCCATGTGTAGCAGTAGAGTTTGGTGCGCTTCATCCTCACACAGTTGTGCAAATAATCTCTGGTTGGTAGGGCGAGCTTTAATGAAGTTTACGACTTTTACAACTGTTGCCAACGTGTCACCAAGGTCTATGGACAGTTTTTTACTGGCGAGTGCCTGGCGATGTATCATACAGTGGAAAATTACACAGTCTAAAGCCTTTTCCATCAAACGGCTGTTAAATCCCTTATTTCTACCCATCATTGCGACAGGTCCATCCGTGCAGCATGCGATGATATTTGTGTAGGGCAGATTGTACGATGTGAGGTATGAATCAACAGCCATAAAAGTATCCTGACTTGTAGTTGTTGTGGGTAAATTGGCAGACATAGTATTGTAGATATACTGTATATGATAAACACAGACTCTCTGGTCGTTTCATCCAGCTGTATAGCAAAATGGACTTCTCTAAGCTTTTCGTGCAACTGTTTTTTGCAGTTTTCTGCCATTTTATCAATTCTGTCTTTAACAGTGTTGTTAGAAGGTGGGACATATTTAATCTTTTCAGCTGCTTGCGGGCCACATAGTCCCTCCACTATTTTAATGCAGGCGGGTTTGATTAACTCCTCTCCAATATTATGCGGCCTTGATTGCCTTGCCAATTAACAACGAACACTCAAAGGAGACTTTAGTAGCCTTCTGTAAATCACTACCTGCTCTTTCAAATACTTTTCTGATATCTGTCGATCTTTTTGACAGAGCCATCTCTTTTTTTTCTCTCTAAGAATTCCTTACCTTTGCCAGTTGTTTCTGGTTGCTTCGTTTCCTGGTGTCTTTTCATCTTGCTTGGTTTCATGCTCTCGTTTGCCAGTTTTTCACCACAAAAGACACATTTACTTGTCTTGGCCTTCAATAAAACCAAAATTTATGTAGGTTTTGTCATAGTGTCTTAACTTTTTCTTCAACTCTGAGGAAGAATTACTGCATTTACGTTTCTCTGCCATTTTCCTTTTATTTTTGCAGTTACTATGACAACAAGCACATTGATCAAGTGACGTATTCGCGCAAAATTTTTATCATTATTTTATATAAGAGATCATTTTTGACTGCCTTATCTTGGCATTGTAAGCATATGATTTTTTTAAAAACTTTGAAAAAATATTTTTATATAAAATTATTAGTGGAACATTTTATGCATCTTTCTTCACCTCAAAGCATATCTGCTCCCTCGCCCCCCCTGTGAACTCTGGCACCCCCCTAAGGGGGACCCCAGGTTGGGAACCAATGCTATAGCCGATACTTTATAGTTCCAAAGAAGGATGGGGGGTTGTGTCCTATTTTAGATCTGCATCAGTTAAACCGATCTCATTAATGCGACTGAAGTTCAAGATGCTCACTATTTGTGTCAGGTTGTATATCAGGTCAGGTCCAAGGACTGGTTTGTCACGATAGAGCTACAAGATGCTTATTTTGATATCTTCACCCTTACCAATCACAGGAATTTCCTAAGGTTTGCTTTCAGCGGCAAAGCTTACCAATATCGAGATCTTCCTTTTGATCTAGCACTCTGACTCCAAACTTTTTTTTTAATTTTGGCTCAATCAGAGCAGATAGTAGTTTGACATTGAGATGTTGTTCTCACCCATATGAAAAATTTGGAGTTAAGATTAAACGGCAAGAAAAGTGTGCTTTCTCCATTACAGAGGACTATTTATCTGGGCTTGGTGTGGGATTCAACCACGATGCAGGCACGTCTTTCGCCTACTCATAAGAGAATCAGAGAAGGCCAGTCACTCACTGTCAAGCAATTTCAGAAACTATTGGGGTTAATGGAAGCTGCGTCCAACATTTTACCTCTTGGCCTGCTGTACATGAGACCCCTACAGTGGTGGCTCAAAACCAAGGGGTTATCCCCAAGAGGAGACCCACTTCGCATGATCAAGGTCACGCGGCGATGCCTATGTGCCTTAGATATGTGGAGGATGCCTTGGTTCTTGTCTCAGGGCCCGGTGCTGGGAGCTCCTTGTCATTATGTAATGCTAGTGACAGATGTATCCCTCTGTGGTTGGGGTGCGATCATGAGTAGTCGCCATCTGGAGAAAGGCGGACCAACTCCTAGTATGCTATGGTCCCCCTAAGAGTGGTCTTCCAGCCACAAAACAGACCCTCAGTCGGTGGATAGTGGATGCAATTACTGTTGCCTATGAGTCCTCTGATCTCCCCTCCCCATTGGGAGTCAAGGTTCACTCAACCTGCAGTATGGCAGCCTCCAAGGCCTTCTTGTCAGGTGTGTCCATGCAGGACATCTGCAACGCAACTGGATGGTCCATATCCCTTACATTTGTCAGATTTTATGGTTTAGACTCTCGTTCCCAAAGTGTTTTCCAATGCATCTCGAGTTCCTGAAGGAGAACGTCCCAGGTTACATATGTAGTCATGGTTCTCCGAAGGGAACGAGAAGCTGCGTCTCAAGGCAAGAGTTTGCTTCATTCCTAGAAGCTGACGCTACCACCTCATGTGCTTTTATAGCTTCCTGGTCACTATGTCACCCGCCTATGATGTCACAACTAGGGCTGGGATAAACTATTATTTTTTAAACGATTAATCTAGCGATTATTTTTTCGATGCATCGATTAACCCTTTCGAGTCGATTACAGCATATATGCGTTTTGAGTAATTTTCTCCTGATAACCCCGAAAATAACTTAAATTACACTTTCAGTTTTAATCGTACAGATAAGAGCAAAACATCAATCGAATCTGTAAAGGGTCTACTTTTTTTGGACACAGACATAATAACAACAAAACTTTGTGCACTTATAAAATAAAGATAACAACAAGGTGTGCTGTCTGCAGCCATTGTCTGCGCTGATCTTCATTTACAAACACGTCATTAAAATGAACTATAACTCCGTGAATACTCAACGAAAAGAAATGAGAGAGATATCTATAGAAAGCTTGACGTGTCTATTTTTAAACTAAACAAGTGCCGCAGAAAACATATATTCTGTGATAAAGTAAGCCATATGAAAACAACACCATGTCTGTTTTTCATGTCTCCCTTCATTATATCTAATGTGACCATACCCCTGCGCTGAACGCGCTATTCAGATTCAAACTGAAGCGCGCGGCTTGAATACGCCCACACAGAAGAAAAAGCAGCGAGACTGTTCAAGTTTTTTTTATTTTACTGTTTGCTTCGCGATGAGAGGAATGAGACATAAATCACCCCAAAAAGATGTGATGTGGTTGAGGATTTGAGAAATGGATTTCCTTAGAAAAAAAAGAATGAAGCACTTTATTCAGCAGAGATCATAAACATGAGTAAGTCTCTTTTTATTTATTTATATACTTGTACTAGTTTTCACATAACGTGTAAACATTTTACTAGTTAGACTTTTTCCAAAGACTTTTTCCAAACTATAATTCCTGACTAAATGTTTAATCAAGTGAAACATTATGAAGTTTCAATAACAATATACAATACTATACCATTTAAAAGCTTGATGTAAATAATATAAATTTATAAATTTCAAGTGGGAGAGGACGCAGGCGTTTGTTTGTTCGCCGCTTCTCCACCTCTGCCCTAGTATTTATTTGTTTTATTTGCTTTATTTTAAAAAAACTTGTTTTATTAGTTTTAAAATCGCAGTTTTAAAATTATTTTGCGAGTATATCACTTAGCTTAGCGAAGCTACAACTGCTAAGATTGTTACGGTGCTTGGCTGACTGGTCAACATTTGGATGGATTTATGTCTGATTTGGCTGTGGATTGTATCACCTTGTCTGCTGACCAAACTGTGACAACGAGCATCGGCTGAATGATCACTGTTAATGTTGGGCAAATTCTAATGGCATCCAGCATTATCGTCAAATATTCCATCTCGCAGCTGCTGAGTTACAACCAGTGGTTACCTCCACCCTGCATTCCTGTCATAAAACAGCTCGGACTTCTCCGTCGACCCCGGTATGTCCATAGAAGTTCCCGCAATAAGTTTGTTTACCGCCAGCATAATGCTGCTTCAATTCCTTCCATCTGGTCAACGACTGCACGTGTCGCACCTGTGGGACGTCATCAGAGCTCTGGCGTTATTGGACATTGTAGCAACCACCCGCCTCTTTTTCCTCTGAGAGCCGCTAGTTCTGGGCGAAATAGAAATCATGGAGTGGATTACAGTGTATTGCGGAGCTTACAGAGACTTGGACCAAAAGATCTGTCTTCCGCCACTATGGAATTATTTAATACACAATCTCTTACAAATAAATCTCTTCTAATCTACGATCATATATTGGATAAAAAGCTGGATTTTATGTGCCTGGTCGAAACTTGGCACAAACCAGGGGATTATTCAGTGCTTAATGAAGCCTGCCCCCAGGGCTACTGCTACCTGAAAAAAGCCTGCAGGTCTGGTCGAGGGGGTGGTTTGGCCGTCATCCATCGGGCTGAATTGAAACTTTCTCCCCTGCCACTGCCTGACTTTATTTCCATGGAATGCTTAGCCTTTAAATGCAAACCTCCTCATTCAATGACAGTGTTGCTCATATACCGTCCCCCCAAATCACACTCTTTATTTCTTACGGAAATACATGACTTACATCACTTTGTTCAGTGTCATCCAACATTGTTATTATTGGTGATGTAAATATTCATGTGGATAACCCCTCTTGCCAGCTGTCAAGAGAGTTTTTGAGTCTGCTTGATTGTCTGGGTCTCCAGCAGCATGTGAAGGCCCCAACACACACTAGGGGACACATTTTAGATCTCGTTATTACTGACTCTGTCCCTATTAAGAGTTTAGATGTTTATGATCTGGGTGTGTCTGATCACAAGGTGGTCTCTATGGCTTTCACATTTCAATTGCCTACCACAAGACTCAAGCGTCAAATGTCCTTCCGGAACTGGAAACACATTGACCAAAACTCTATGACTGCAGACCTCAAACAAATTTCTTGTCCAGCCATCTCAACTTTAGACGAATTGGTGGACCATTATAATGCATCTTTGAGCAGTGTTTTGACCTCCACGCTCCTATTAAGACATGTGAAGTTACTTTTGTATGCTCTGCTCCCTGGTATACACAAGAACTACGTAGAATGAAAATGGCAGGCCGTGCCTTGGAGCGTCATTAAAGGAAATCGGGACTCACTGTCCATAAGCTTGCATTTCGTGACCATCAAAAGACCTATTTTAAGTCCCTGAAAGACGCACGTTGTCAATTTTATTCAAATCAAATCAATAAAAATACAGGTAATTCTAAGCAGTTGTTTGCCACAATTAGCCATTTTTTGGAACCACAAAAGCCTTCTTCCACTGAAGTGACTAAGGAGCGCTGTAATAATTTTATAGACTTTTTTAGATCAAAAATCAGCAACATCCGCTCCTTAATGCCTGGATCATATCCCCCACCTTCACCTGCCTTAAATCCTTTAATTGGGAGTTTGCCATCTCTCCCATATTTTACTGAGTTCTCAAGCAGCCAGATTGATGAAATTCTGCGAGGAATCAAATCAACATCCTGCATATTGGACCCTATTCCGACAGTTCTGCTTAAGTCATATTTTCCTATTGTCAGTCCAATCATTACAAAGTTAGTTAATCTTTCATTACAAACTGGTCATGTTCCACCCTCTCTTAAAGCAGCTGTTATCCGCCCGGTCTTGAAGAAGCCCTCATTAGACCCAGAGGAGCTTGCAAGCTACAGACCTATCTCAAACCTGACTTTTTTGTCAAAGGTCCTGGAAAAAACAGTTGCTTCCCAACTTTAGAACCATCTTAGACGTAATAATCTGTTTGAGAAGTTCCAGTCAGGCTTTCGCTCAGCCCACAGCACGGAAACAGCACTGCTCAGGGTGACAAATGACCTACTGATGACAGCTGATGCAGGATCGCCATCACTGCTTATTCTGTTGGATTTGTCTGCGGCCTTCGACACAGTGGACCATACTATTCTCCTGGATCGACTCCATCATACAGTTGGACTCTCGGGGACTGCACTGCAGTGGTTCCAGTCCTACCTGTCTGGCAGAACTGAATGTGTTATGTTGGGAGGATGTAAGTCCAGGCTGTCCACCGTTACATGTGGTGTTCCGCAGGGGTCAGTTCTTGGTCCCATCCTTTTTACCATCTATATGTTACCTCTCGGGCACGTCATCAGCAGACATGGGCTGTCCTTCCATTGCTATGCTGATGACACGCAGCTTTATATCAAAATTGTCCCTAACCCCTCAGAAGCCATCTCTTACCTCACCGCATGCCTTGAGGAGATAAAGGCATGGATGAATGGAAATTTTTTACAGTTAAATAGTAGTAAAACTGAGGGACTCCTTGTTGGTACCCCCCATCAGATTCGTTCTTTTCCTATATCTCAGTTCCTCTTTGATGGCAAGATTATTATTACTCTCTCCTCCTCAGTCACAAATTTGGGGGTTCAGCTTGATGCACAGTTGACCTACAGCGGCCACATAAAACATCTGTGTAAGACATCATTTTATCAGCTACGAAAAATTTCCAAACTCCGCCCCCTGTTAACTCTTCCAGATGCAGAGAAACTTGTCCATGCCTTTATCTCCTCAAGGCTGGACTACTGTAATGGACTTTTTGTTGGGATTCCTGCTAAGGACATACAAAAGTTGCAGTACATCCAAAACAGCGCGGCTAGAATCCTAATGAAAGTAAGGAAATTTGAACATATCACCCCCATTCTGAAATCACTCCATTGGCTCCCTGTTTCTACCCGGATTGAATACAAAATCATTTTGTTAACTCACAAATGTATTTTCGGCCAGGCACCATCATATCTCAAAGATTTGATAAATTTGCAACTTTCAAATCGTACCCTCAGATCATCAGGAAGCATGCTCCTTCAAGTTCCTTTCACCAAGCTTTGTACTATGGGGGGTCGAGCTTTTTGCTCTGCAGCCCCACATCTTTGGAACCATCTTCCTGTCCAGTTGCGAGTCACACAGAGACTGGACACTTTTAAAGCAAACCTAAAGACTTTTTTTATTTAGGAAAGCATATAATTGCTGAGCTGTCATGTTTTAGTAATATGTGATGTTTATGATCTTGTTATTTTAGTGTAGCACTTTGAGATTCCCCCAATGAAAAGTGCATTATAAATAAAATCTATTATTATTTATTCCCCCTAAAACCCAGAAAAATATTCTCAGCTCTTTTCAACATTAATAATAATGATAATAATAACAATAAAGTTTTTTGTAGAAAATAAGATTGTTAAAAGGATTTCTGAAGGATTGTGTGACTGGAGTAATGATGCCAAACAATTTGTTTGAAAGTCACCTTTGATTGTTTCTAATAAACTGTTTAACTGCTCCGCCAAGTGAATATTAAATGATGTTGTGGGATAATTAAATATATTCTTAATAAACTACAAACATAAAATGATATACTTTTATTTTGTTCTCACATTCTTTCTTGTAACTCCTCACTCACAGTGGCACAACTGAATGAGAGGCTCATTATGCAGGCCTTTGTCTTCTCAGGTGTAAATCACCTATCACCTAGGTGTAAATCCCCTGATATTCATGGTAGTTGATGCCTACTCACATGACTTTTACCAACAAAAAGTGTGTTAGAAAATTTAAATCAATATATTGTTTTCTGTGAGTGAGTAAACAAGATGATTTTCACATAATTTAGAAAGAAAAATTCTAGGCTACAAACTCCAGTTCTCAAAAATCCCAGGAACCATTGTTCTTTATGTGTTTTATGGCCTTTTCAAGTGTTTTAACATTTTTAGTTTTTCACTAACCACGCATAATATTTTTTTTCTCAAAAACACAATCATGTACATACATGCATTTCGCATATTATTATAGCCCAGTTTGTGCTGGTTACAGTGAGATTAGATTTTACCCATTTAGATATTTATAAGAAACTGAAAAAATCACAAATATCAGGGCATGACAAAACTTCTCCAGGCCCGAAAAATACCCTTAGACTCCAGAGGTTTAAACCAAACGATTAATTTTTCAGACCGATTCGATTTCGATTATCTCCCCATTAATTGACTACTAACAATTTATACATGTTGATTTACATTTCTGAATGAAAAAAACATGAATTCGTTAACATTGCAATATATGTTTATTGCTCTTAAAATTAAAAAATAAAACTAAGAATGCATTACTTTGCACTTGTATAGAGATAGCATTCAATAAAACCTTGAAGCCTTGAAAACACATAGCTTACTGAACACATAGGGCCTAGCTTACTGAAAAAAAGTTCTTCTTTCAGATGAAAATAACAACAACATGATGTCTAGCATTCAATAAAAAAGGTCACCCAAAATACTTGTTTAGAGCAATTGAAAGAATACAGTAACCAATGTAAACTTGAGGGCTTTAAGCTAATACAGAGTGCTTTTCCAAAAAAAAAAATTAACAGTGGGAGCCAGCAGCCTGTCAATGGAGAAAAAAAAATCTCAGAATGCTCCACGTGAAACTTTGGCATTCCACCCTTTTTTCTATCGTGTCTAACGATTTTGGTTAATATGCACGAGGGAGAGAGCAAGACAGAGCTCGTGTAGTTTGAAGACTGTGAGTGCGCGAGCGCGCATGAAATTTTGGTGTTTCGCACTTTTTCTATCGTGTTTAATGATTTTGATTGATATGCAAAAGGGAGAGAGAGAGCAAGAAGCGCTCGTGTTGTTTGAAGATTGTGAGTGCGCGCGCAGCTAGGGCTCTCTCTCGTACGCGCCCTGTCAGGCAGTCATTCTATTCTACATCACTCACCGATCAAATAAGGCTTTGACAGCCGCCAAAAAAAAATAAAAAAATCAATGCAGAAAAACCCCTGGATTGGTTATATAACGTTGGACAGAATGTTGATCGCGTATATTCAGCGCACATAAGGTAAAAATTTTGCAAAAGTTTCTTAGAGAAATAAAAAACAAGTCGACGAATCGATCCGCATATTTTGCGTCGACGCATTTTTTGCATCAAAGTCATCGATGACCTCGACGCGTTGTCCCAGCCCTAGTCACAAACATTCATGATTGTTTAAATGTTCTGTTTACTCAGTTACAGCTATAGATATTTTATATATACCTTTGTCTATATAAGGGATTTCCAGATGGGTCACGAGTTCTGCTACTTCTGTGACTGGATATTAGAATTTTCTGTTTGAGGACACCCTCTGGCATCCAGTATGAATAAAACAGACATTATGTTTATAGTAGTGTTCATTTTTTCAGCTATTTTAGTCTTAGTCTTAGTCAGTGTTTTTATAATTTTGTTATTTAGTCAACCTTATCCTTATCCAACCTATTTAGTTTTAGTCAACTAAAGCCCAGTTTCATAGACAGGGCTTAGCCTAGGCCAGGATTAGGCCATAGTTTAATTACGACATTTAAATCCTTTTTATAAATATGCCTTAGATGAAAAAGCATTACTGGTGTGCATCTTAATAAAAAAAAGGCACTGACATGTTTTAAAATCAGTCAGTGCAAGTTTCTTTCGCCTTAAGCCTAAGTCTAGATTTAGTCAAAGAAAACCCAAAGTATTTTATTCTGTTTTTGTTTATTTAATGATATGTATGAGCATTTGAATTAGATTTTGGTCAATTAACATTTCACATTTTCATCATTCTGTTTAATGGTCAAACTGATCATATATATAAGAATATATATAAGAAACTTTGTAATTCAGGTATTGCAATTCCTCCAGTAAGCACAAATCAATAGAACGTGGACACACACATGGTGTATTTTACCTCATCTAGTTTACTCATTTATTATAGGCTTTTTATTATATAAATCAATACCAAAGACATATGCAATCTCTCTGTCTACATTATTAAAACAGCTAAAACAAACAAAAATATTATAACTGTGAAATAAAGCATTTATTTTACTGCAAGTATAGCAGAAACACTAAAGGAAGTAATTTCCATGATAAATTGACTGAAATTTCAACACCGCAACAAACAAAACCTACTTCTAATCCAAAACACGTCATAACATACAAAGATAGAATTGAAATCAAGGAAACTTCTCAAGGAAACTTAAAAAAAACTTAAAGCCCTTCATGAGGTCAAACAATGGAGAATTCATCATATTTTCACACAAAACATAAGCTCTGGACAATGGAGATAAAAACTGTCTTCATCAATAACAGATCTAAAGTTTTGAGCTCACTGGAGCTGATGGGGTGGACTTCCATCATGTCACAGATTGATCAGCTGCTGGAAATGATATAAAAGCAAGAGAGAGCACCTACAGATACATCAGTGAGATACATCACACACTCATTTACATCATGACCTTCACCATCTTCTCCATCACCTGTCTTGCCCTGGTGGCATCTGCTCTGGGTAAGTGTCTCATTTATTTTGCAAGAATAATGATGAACGAATATTGAAAATGCAAAAACCTAATTTAAGAGCTTCCTGACTCATGAGTAATGTATGACATTCTGTAATAACAGGTTGTGGAGTCCCTGCGATTAAACCGCAGACGATCAGCAGCAGGATTGTGAACGGACAGAATGCCATCTCTGGTTCTTGGCCCTGGCAGGTCTCTCTTCAGGTAACTCATTTGTTTTTTAAAAACACATGTGTCTGCTTTGTTTTAAGAGTACATTTCATGTTTACAATGCTTTTACCTTTTAATCAGAGAGCCAATGGTTTCCACTTCTGCGGAGGATCATTGATCAACGAGAACTGGGTTCTCACTTCTGCCCAATGCGCTGTCATGTAAGATTCTTCAATCTGACAAACATCACATTCAGCAATGATTAATAAATACTCTGTCTGGATTATTTCGGTCTTTTAATCTATTCATTTTATTTTTATCTCTCTTTTTAGGGTCAACTCTGACCGTGTCATTCTTGGAGAACATAATCGTGACTCCAATGATGAACCCATCCAGATAGAGATAGTTTCCAAGGTAACACTATTTTATGATCTCAGTGGATCAGATATGTTAAATCTGAAAAGAAAAGAGACCAAATGATATTGCTTTTGTTCTGGCTAACATTAATTACATACGAAATACAGCCAGAAATAATTTTTACTGTTTTTAAACATAATAATAACAACCTCGTCATCATTACACTACAAAAATATATATTTATTGTAAATATTTTAGCAATAGGATTATGTCCTGTAATTTAAGAAAAGGTGTGATCTAAAAGGTTGCAAAATTATTTTAATCTTTGCTTTAGATTGTATGTGTGTTATTGTTCAATAGAACTCACATGTTTCTCATTTGTGATTTAACAGACATAATTCAAATGGTTAAACAGTTGTGTTTTTTAATCAGTGAACTCAATATTTCAGTGGAAAAGTGTGGAAATTGGTAAAACTATCAGTCAACATGTCTCTTTCTACCTGAAGTTTTGAGGTATAAAATGTACGTGATAGTATTCCTAAAACCTGCCGAAATATATTTACATTTAACAACAAAATCTACACATTTTTACAAATATAAATTTTAGTACAGGATGGAAAACATCCAAACCACATTCTAAAAATGCAGGGTATAAGTAAATGCTTACATTTTTATTTACCTTCTAAAATGTCAGCTCTCACTACTAACTAGGGACGCTTTCCATATCAGTATCGGTATCGGCTTGATACTGAACTCATGTACTCGTACTCATACTCCTTAAAATGTCTTGATACCAAACAATGATAGCACACAGCATGTGATAAATGCCATATTCAGACAATGAAACACCGACAACAACATCAGACAGCTTAGTCTGTTAGTGGAGTTATTAGAGAGCGCGTGCACTTCTGTTGTGTGATCTTTCATTTTCAGTAACTTAAAACAAACATCATTTGGATTAAAACTGTATCATAAAAATACAACCATTTATAGGGAAATTCACTATAAAAATAATAATTGTCAACCTTAGGAATACACAACTTTCTGGTGAAAATGGATCTAGCAGCCAGTGTGAAATGCACTCAGCTGTACTGTCCTTCTTCTTTTCATTCTGCACCAGTGCAAACATATGTACACTTTGCACGTTTTGCTTGCTTGAGTGTTTCTGTATTATATGAGTGGTTTTGGAAGATAAATCGCAGCACGGTTCAGATCGTTTCAGTAAAAAAAAAATGCAACTTCTGTTTGTGAAAATATCACAGTAAGGAGATTTATAACGAGTGGTTCCCTGCATTATTAAAGCAGAGCACTTCATTACAGGACTAAGTCGCTGCAATGGAGCAGCTCTAATGCTATTAAATTAAAGATGATGAACCAAAGAGCGAAAGTAACAAAAACTTGTAAATATAATTTTAATGGGCATAATTAAGTGTGAAAAAAAACTAAGTATATAAAGACAAACCAAGAAAATATTCAGATACCAGATATAATATCAGATTTTTTTTTTTTTTTTTTTTACTAGTGGGTGCAGGACACTATAGTTCATTTACATCAAGTGAGGATAGCAAAATGGCCAGGAGACTATAGGCAGCCATTAAGGCTAAGGTTTGCATGACTAAGTATTGATAGTTGTGTAAATACTGTCATACTAACGACTGTCTGAATTATTTTTGGCTCACTGTAATCCATAACATACCTTTGTATAAAAGTTATCTAACATTATCAAGCTAAATTTGTTCTGAAATAGTTCTTGTCATATTTTATAACCATCTTCTAAACCATAGAGAATAAACTGTGATAATGTGAGAAAGGTTGAAGGTGTCTGAATAAATTTAGGTTTGACTGAATCTTTTTTATAAATGAAGTTTACAAGCTAACATTATACATACTCTTTTGGTTTCTGTTCCCAATATTGAAAAAAATTACAAATGCAATAAAAATATTGGTACGCTTTATCGGCAAGTACCAAAAATAAAAGTATCGGTATCGGCGAGTAGTTGGAATTGGTATAAGTCCATTCTTACAACTAACTGATCATCCCTCTTGTTTGTATATGCAGGTCATCATGCATCCGCTCTTCAACAGAACAACCTTCATCAATGACATTGCTCTGCTAAAACTGTCGTCTCCAGTCACATTCACTCCTCGTATCTCTCCTGTATGCCTGGCTCCATCAAACGCCAGGATCGTGCCTGGAACCCGCTGCTTCACCACTGGCTGGGGCCAGACTGCACACACAAGTAAGTCAGCTGTGAAACAAAAAGAGAATAACAACACATATGTTTACTGTGTAATGTGTCATGATTTCTTCTATCTTTTAGCAAGCCCTCTGATTCTGCAGCAAACAGGTGTTCCCATCATAAGTCTGGCTGTGTGCAGGCAGTTGTGGGATCAGAGCACAATCACTGATGCCATGATCTGTGCTGGAGCCTCTGGTTCCTCATCTTGCCAGGTATATGAAGACAGATCAAGAAGAAATACATTACCATATTAATGTTGCTTCTGAGAAGTATGAGTCTTAAATGTATGTTTTCTGTAGGGTGATACTGGTGGTCCTCTGGTGTGTGAGACTTCAGGGGTCTGGACTCTGGTGGGCTCTGTGTCTCAGGAAAGAAGCACTTGTGACCCCCGTTTGCCTGCAGTCTTCACCAACATCTCCCAGCTGCGCTCTTGGATTGACAGGACTATTGCTTTCAACTAGATCACCAGTCTGAATATTTACTTTCTGTCTTTGATTCCCTGTTGGTGGTCTTTTTGTTTGTGGGTTTGGATCAGTCAATGAGTTCATTCTGTTTTCCTGTTTCAGCTGTACAGATAATGAAAACCTTTCAATAAATGAAATGAGTTAAATAAAATGCACAAAAAAAAAGCTTTGATGCCATGGAGTCCATCCTTCAACATTCAACTTAAATTCCAAAGTGGGAGAGAAAAGGGTGCCAAATTCACAGTAAAACTGAAATAGCTAGTTTTTCAGGAAAAAACTCAAGACTTCAAATGGTATAGTGTTCAATACACTCTTAGTCCATTGTGTCTTGTTGATGGTTTTTCAGAAACCCACTGCTGAAATATGCAGTGTCTGGAAGTAAATACATTTTGAGCAGCAGGATCTAAGATGAGCTCCAGGTGTTATATGAATCCCTAAAGTACACACCAGTGGGTCAAGATCAAGAGAGATTTCCAATGAGATATGCCATTAAGAATGACTTAAGAACAGCCAATAATATGATTAAAATATGTACCGTCTTCAATTTTACACTTAACACAGTTCTTTAAAATGTCAATTGAAAAGCTTCTGAATTTATTAAAGATTTGAATATTCTGTCTTTGGAAAGCTCAAGGGCTCAATCACTGAAGCAAATACATGACAGAGGCTTGCAGTTACGTATAGAGCAGCATTACCCATATTTTAAGATTGTTAGTGAGGTTAAATTTGTCTAAAACCCAGAAAAAGGGAACGAGAAGCTGCGTCTCAAGACAATACTTCCGGCATCCCTGCCAGAGTTCGCTTCATTCCTAGAAGCTGACGCTGGTACCACCTCATGTGCTTTTATAGCTTCCTGGTCACTATGTCACCCGCCTATGATGTCAGAACCATTCATGGAATTGTTAACATGTTATTCAGAGCTGAAAGGCATTCGCAAAGCTTTTTCAGCTTTTTCTGAGTTTAAATGTTCTGTTTACTCAGTTACAGCTATTTGTCCATATAAGGGATTTCCGGATGGGTCACGAGTTCTGCTACTTCTGTGACTGGATATTAGAATTTTCTGTTTGAGGACGCCCTCTGGCGTCCAGTATGAAAAAAACAGACACTGGCTGTGTCCAAATTCAGGGTCTGCATCCTCCTTAGGATCCTTCCTACCCGGTTGAAGGAGGATGGGTCCTCCGACGACCGCAAAAACCGGAAGTCGGTGTTTGTGAATTTGGACAGCCTACCCTTCTTTCAGTTCCCTCCCTTACCCGTTGCTCATATCCTGTCGCCTGGCAACCGTGACAGCTGCTAAGCAAGACGCGGGTGATGAGCTCATCGTTCTTTCCCTGGAGCTTTATAAACACTTCTGTCTGCTCTTTCGTCCTTAGAAGCGTTAAAAACTGCTTCAATCACTAACAAATAAGCTGTGTGTAAGGGGATATTCACACAGGCAGTAAGGAAGAAGCTAAAGTAAACTTTTTTTTTTTTTTTTTACATATACACGTACAAATGTAAAACAAAAAAATGCTTAACGCTAAAACAAAATGCCTAACTAGAAAACCACTGAAAATATATATTTTTGAAAATCCAGTTTTTAAAAAAACATCGAAAATAATAATCCTCCCCCACTCCGATACCGCTCACTTCGTCCTGCCGAAAAGAATTATGGGATAGGTAGGACGCGAAAGGATCCACCACACCCATCCTTCGAATTCGGGGAAAAGGAGGACGCATTTGTGGGCCGCATTTGAAGGATCCAAGGGGCAAGGAACTCGACCGGAAGTTGAAGTCGGGTGGGGGCTGCCATCTTTTAGCAGAACTTCACTTGCGTTAGCATTCCCATTGACTCCCATTCATTTTGGCTTCACTTTGACAGCGAATAACTTTACATCTGAGGCATTTAAAGACTCTGTTTGTCCATTATTTATTTCTAAAGATACACGACAATGTATAAAGGGCTCCATTACCTTCTATGTTACATTATGGCCCCGTATAAACAGTTTTTGTAAAAAACAGGCTAACGATTGCGTCACAACCACTCGGCTCTCTGTCGCATTACCGTACAGACAGGTGGAGAAGCTCGCAGGCAATTACTTAATATGGCGTACTGGCGTTACATTTTAAAATACTATACAAAATAATTAATCAGAATACTTACTCCTGCTCACTCACGACAAAGAACTCCCCGCTCAAGCTCGCCGTCTCTGCAAGATTAACGATGGCAGTTTTCACGCACAGCTACTAGAAGGTTTACATCTGTCAGACAGGTTGGTGACGTCGTCAAGCTTCGTTTGAGTCTGCGCGTCAGAAACGGAAGTGCTAAAAAACGCTAAAACTGGGCTTCATTTGTCTCAATTGAGTTCCAATGGGGTCGCTGTGTCCATTTCTTTTACTGTCTATGGAAGGATCCTACGAATTTGGACAGCCTTCGTCGCGACGCTGTGACGTAACATCCTTCAAATGAGTCCTCCGAAGGATGTAGACCCTGAATTTGGACACAGCAACTATGTTTATAGTAGTGTTCATTTTTTCAGCTATTTTAATTGTCTTAGTCTTAGTCAGTGTTTTTATCATTTAGTTATTTAGTCAACCTTATCCTTATCCAACCTATTTAGTTTTAATCATGATTAGGCCATAGTTTAATTACGACATTTAAATCATTTTTATAAATATGCCTTAGATGAAAAAGCATTACTGGTGTGCATCTTAATAAAAAAAAAGGCACTGACATGTTTTAAAATCAGTCAGTGCAAGTTTCTTTCGCCTTAAGCCTAAGTCTAGATTTAGTCAAAGAAAACCTGAAGTATTTTAGTCTAGTTTTATTCAAAGAAAACCTGAAGTATTTTAGTCTGTTTTTGTTTATTTAATGATATGTATGAGCATTTGAATCAGATTTTGGTCAATTAACATTTCACATTTTCATCATTATGTTTAATGGTCAAACTGATTATATATATATATATATATATATATATATATATATATATATATATATATATATATATATATATAATGTGACGAGCACTCCCAGAGGAATCAGCGTCGCCCTGGAAACCAAAGCAAAACAGCACATTTAAAAGGAGCACATGTTACACTCAGAGGAGGTTCTTGAACCAAATGCAACGCTGGTCTAATCGCTCTCTCTTCACTTTACAGAAAGCAGCGAGTGACCGACAGACCAATCACTTTGGAGCACGTTTGGACACCCACTTTCACCTTAACTGGCACAGAAGAGCATAGGGAAGCACCAGCCACCTGATAGCAGAGCAGCACCTTTCACCAGGAATCACTGTGACAATAAATCCACCCTCAGGGGCTTTTGAATTCACATACCTCTTGGCGAGTGATTCTTCACCCCGTGACTATCGATCTATCTTTTTTTTTCACAAAATTATAACCATAATGACTGCTCTAATTTGAGAAACTTTTGAATTTCAGGTATTGCAATTTCTCCAGTAAGCACAAATCAACGTGGACACACACATGGTGTATTTTACCTCATCTAGTTTACTCATTTATTATAGGCTTTTTATTATATAAATCAATACCAAAGACATATGCAATTTCTCTGTCTACATTATAAAAACAGCTAAAACAAACAAAAATATTATAACTGTGAAATTCCTTTCCACTAACTCTAATATTGTAAGAGAATTTCTTTATTAAAACCACAGCAGTTGACTAAGTGCATTTATTCAAAAAAAAAAAAAAAAATTAAACAGTATTAGTAAAATTAGTCAGTAAAAAAAGCAGTTTACCATATTATAAAGTAAAAATATAAAGTAAAAAAAATGTAAGTTTTGTTACAGAAAAGCACAACATTTTTTAACCCTCTTACTTTAAAGAACTAAAATTAAGGACAATTTTATTGTCCTTAATTTTATCTTAAGTGTTGTTAAAGAAACTGATATTAGTACTAAATTTTACTTTAGCCCAGCTCTCATAACTGATATAATCATAGTGTGCCACAACTTTAGTCCCATCCAAGGTTGAATACATGTCTAGTTAATGTCAAAGTATTTCCCAATGTATTGGGAAAGCAGTTATTTTACTGCAAGTATAGCAGAAACACTTAAGGAAGTAATTTCCATGATAAATTGACTGAAATTTCAACACCGCAACAAACAAAACCTCCTTCTAATCCAAAACACGTCATAACATACAAAGAGAGAATTGAAATCAAGGAAACTTCTCAAGGAACCTTAAAAAAGACTTAAAGCCCGTCATGAGGTCAAACAATGGAGAATTCATCATCTTTTCACACAAAACATAAGCTCTGGAGAATTGAGATAAAAACTGTCTTCATCAATAACAGATCTAAAGTTATGAGCTCACTGGAGCTGATGGGGTGGACTTCCATCATGTCACAGATTGATCAGCTGCTGGAAATGATATAAAAGCAAGAGAGAGCACCTACAGATACATCAGTGAGATACATCACACACTCATTTACATCATGACCTTCACCATCTTCTCCATCACCTGCCTTGCCCTGGTGGCATCTGCTCTGGGTAAGTGTCTCATTTATTTTGCAAGAATAATGATGAACGAATATTGAAAATGCAAAAAGATAATTTAAGAGCTTCCTGACTCATGAGTAATGTATGACATTCTGTAATAACAGGTTGTGGAGTCCCTGCGATTAAACCGCAGACGATCGGCAGCAGGATTGTGAACGGACAGAATGCCATCTCTGGTTCTTGGCCCTGGCAGGTCTCTCTTCAGGTAACTCATTTGTTTTTTTTAAAAAACACATGTGTCTGCTTTGTTTTAAGAGTACATTTCATGTTTTCAATGCTTTTACCTTTAAATCAGAAAGCCAATGGTTTCCACTTCTGCGGAGGATCCTTGATCAATGAGAACTGGGTTCTCACTTCTGCCCAATGCGCTGTCATGTAAGATTCTTCAATCTGACAAACATCACATTCAGCAATGATTAATAAATACTCTGTCTGGATTATTTCGGTCTTTTATCTATTCATTTTATTTTTATCTCTCTTTTTAGGGTCAACTCTGACCGTGTCATTCTTGGAGAACATAATCGTGGCTCCAATGATGAACCCATCCAGATAGAGATAGTTTCCAAGGTAACACTATTTTATGATCTCAGTGGATCAGATATGTTAAATCTGGGGAAAAAATAGACCAAATGATATTGCTTTTGTTCTGGCTAACATTAATTACATACGAAATACAGCCAGAAATAATTTTTACTGTTTTTAAACATAATAATAACAACCTCATCATCATTACACTACAAAAATAAATATTTATTGTAAATATTTTAGTAATAGGATTATGTCCTGTAATTTTATAAAAGGTGTGATCTAAAAGGTTGCAAAATTATTTTAACCTTTGTTTTAGATTGTATGTCTGTTATTGTTCAATTGAACTCACATGTTTCTCGTTTGTGATTTAACAGACATAATTCAAAGGGTTAAACAGTTGTGTTTTTTAATCAGTGAACTCAATATTACAGTGGAAAAGTGTGGAAATTGGTAAAACTATCAGTCAACATGTCTCTTTCTACCTGAAGTTTTGAGGTATAAAATGTACGCGATTGTATTCCTAAAACCTGCGAAATATATTTACATTTAACAACAAAATCTACACATTTTTACAAATATAAATTTTAGTACAGGATGGAAAACATCCAAACCACATTCTAAAAATGCAGGGTATAAGTAAATGCTTACATTTTTATTTACCTTCTAAAATGTCAGCTCTCACTACTAACTAGGGACGCTTTCGATATCAGTATCGGTATCGGTATCGGCTTGATACTGGAATATAAATCGCAGCACGGTTCAGATCGTTTCAGTAAAAAAAAAAAAAAACGCAACTTCTGTTTGTGAAAATATCACAGTATGGAGATTTATAACGAGTGGTTCCCTGCATTATTAAAGCAGAGCACTTCATTACAGGACTAAGTCACTGCAATGGAGCAGCTCTAATGCTATTAAATTAAAGATGATGAACCAAAGAGCGAAAGTAACAAAAACTTCTAAATATAATTTTAATGGGCATAATTAAGTGTGCAAAAAAAAAACCTTAGTATATAAAGTTTTTTTTTACTAGTGGGTGCAGGACACTATAGTTCATTTACATCAAGTGAGGATAGCAAAATGGCCAGGAGACTATAGGCAGCCATTAAGGCTAAGGTTTGCATGACTAAGTATTGATAGTTGTGTAAATACTGTCATACTAACGACTGTCTGAATCATTTTTGGCTCACTGTAATCCATAACATACCTTTGTATAAAAGTTATCTAACATTATCAAGCTGAATTTGTTCTGAAATAATTTAACTCTTGAGTTCTTGTCATATTTTATAACCATCTCCTAAACTATAAGAGAATAAACTGTGATAATGTGAGAAAGGTTGAAGGTGTCTGAATAAATTTAGGTTTGACTGAATCTTTTTAATAAATGAAGTTTACCAGCTAACATTATGCATACTCTTTTGGTTTCTGTACCCAATATTGAAAAAATTTACAAATGCAATAAAAATATTTGCACTCTTTATCGGCAAGTACCAAAAATAAAAGTATCAGTATCGGCGAGTACTTGAAAGTGGTATCAGTCCATCCTTACAATCGCTCTTTGTCAGACACGTGGTTTTGTTGGGTGTGACGTCACCGCGGCGCCATTTTTGAGGTATCGCTATTGACTGAAACAACCACGATTACAAGAATATAAGTAAATAATAGAATAAATAACTAATATAACTACTTAGATAACTATCTAGATAATAAGTAAATATAACTCGCAAACCTGGAGAAGCAAAAGAAGATTGAGAAAAGGCCGTACGGAGATAAATTCAATAAAGATGCCAGGGACCGTTATATGGATAAATTGTCATCCATTCATAACATAGATCCATATGAGCTGGCTGCAAGTTGGAGTGCTGACCCCGCATTGCTACCTTCATCCTCATACTTAGACATTGTAAATTATCTTGTTTATGGTAATAGTGTTGTCAAAAGACCCGGTACTTCGGTACCAAGTCGGTACAAAAAAATTTTAAATGTGACGGTACCAGGTTTCTTTAAGTACCGGTAGTATCGAGGTCCCATTCAAACCCGGTTCAGCGCTATGATTTCCGCGAAGCAGAAAACGAGGACGGAATCTCAAAATCCAGTCATGAAAATGAAACTTACATTTTAATATGGACAGTCATGGAATTTGTCAAAGTAAGCAGAAATTAATCAAATCAAATCTCCATATGGACCAGTATCTGTAATGTTAAGCCGCAAAAGTTGTTTGAAATATGAATCCGTGTTCTGCGCGTCTCTAGGTGAGTGAATGGCAGAGACGTGCGGGTTTGTTTACTACATAGACTGAAGCGCATGATGCTTGCATTAATTTCAGCATCTGAGCTTCGTGACCCGTTCTGTCATGAGACTAGATATGCAGCCTATCACACAACAAGAACGTACCATTCTACCACATTTAAGACCAACACAATCCTCCCAATTGAACACACTAGCATTGATACCTTACAAATGGCGGCTATACCCATAATGCATTTCGTGTTCCACGAGTGTGATGTCACCTGACAATGAGCGATTAACTGATCATCCGTCTTGTTTGTATATCCAGGTCATCAGCCATCCGGTCTCAAACAGTCCAATCTTCAACAATGACATTGCTCTGCTGAAACTGTCGTCTCCAGTCACATTCACTCCTCGTATCTCTCCTGTATGTCTGCCCGAATCAAACGCCAGGATCGTGCCTGGAACCCGCTGCTTCACCACTGGCTGGGGCCAGACTGCTTCTACATGTCAGTCACCTGTGAAACAAAAAGAGAATAACAACACATATGTTTACTCTGCAATGCAATGTGTCATTATTTCTTCTATTTTTTAGCGAGACCTCTAGTTCTGCAGCAAACAGTCACACCCATCATAAGTCTGGCTGTGTGCAGGCAGACTTGGGGTCAGAACA
Organism: Carassius auratus; assembly: GCF_003368295.1. Taxonomy (NCBI): domain Eukaryota; kingdom Metazoa; phylum Chordata; class Actinopteri; order Cypriniformes; family Cyprinidae; genus Carassius; species Carassius auratus. Next base: position 8,100,879 of record NC_039257.1, on the reverse strand, counting down.
GAATCACTGATGCCATGATCTGTGCTGGATCCTCTGGTTCCTCATCTTGCCAGGTATATGAAGACAGATCAAGAAGAAGTACATTACCATATTAATGTTGCTTCTAAAAATTATGAGTCTCAAATGTATGTTTTCTGTAGGGTGATACTGGTGGTCCTCTGGTGTGTGAGAGTTCAGGGGTCTGGACTCTGTTGGGCTCTGTGTCTCGGGAAGGAAGCACTTGTGACCCCCGTTTGCCTGCAGTCTACACCAACATCTCCCAGCTGCGCTCTTGGATCAACGAGACTATTTCTTCCAACTAGATCAATAGTCTGAATATTTACTTTCTGTCTTTGATTCCCTGTTGGTGGTCTTTTTGTTTGTGGGTTTGGGTCAGTGAATGAGTTCATTCTGTTTCAGCTGTACAGATAATGAAAACCTTTCAATAAATGAGATGAGTTAAATAAAATGCATAAAAAAAGCATTGATGCCATGCAGTCCGTCCTTCAACATCCAACTTAAATTCCAAAGTGGGAGAGAAAAGGGTGCCAAGTTTTGTAAAACTGAAATAGCTTGTTTTTCAGGAAAAAACTCAAGACTTCAAATGGTATAGTGTTCAATACACTCTTAGTTTATTGTGTCTTGTTGATGGTTTTTCAGAAACCCACTGCTGAAATATGCAGTGTCTGGAAGTAAATACATTTTGAGCAGCAGGATCTAAGATGAGCTCCAGATGTTATATGAATCCCTAAAGTACACACCAGTGGGTCAAGATTAAGAGAGATATCCATAAAGATATGCCATTAAGAATGACTTAAGAACAGCCAATAATATGATTAAAATATGTACCGTCTTCAATTTTACACTTAACACAGTTCTTTAAAATGTCAATTGAAAAGCTTCTGAATTTATTAAAGATTTGAATATTCTGTCTTTGGAAAGCTCAAGGGCTCAATAACTGGAGCAAATACATGACAGAGGCTTGCAGTTACGTGTAGAGCAGCATTACCAATATTTTAAGATTGTTAGCAAGGTTAAATTTGTCTAAAATCCAGAAGAAATGGGCCACTCTTTCCTGTCAAAATGCTTCTCAGTGTCAAGAAACACCACCAGTTATCCAACATGAACATTTTGTCCATGCTATACAGCATTCAAAAAACATTGAATATTATTACAGGAATTTCAGCCTTATTCTTTTCCAGAGTTTTTTGTTAGACAATGTTTACCTCCTGGATGATTAAAGACTCGTGTGTTGTGTTAACTCCTATGTCTTCTCGCTTCTCCAGTAGGCAAATAATGAAGGTGGTTAGCTGCCTGTGTCAAAAGAGTGAGACAGCATTCTAGGTAAAAAAGAACCTGAGCTGGATGGTGATCTATTTTACTGTTTACCTTTGTCTTCCTGCATTATTCACACAATATGTTCCTGTTTAGAATTGAATACCCTTGTGTAAAGAGGAGTCAAAGACATTTGGATCCAGGTTCAATGTTTATTAAGAACTCGTAGTGATAACAGGCAGGGTTCAGACAACAGCATCAGGGATATCAGAGGCAGTCAATATCAAGGTCGGTTACCAGACTTGAATCGGGGCAGGTGGCAGACACCAAGACATTAAGCAATTTCGGCCCAAATGTGGGCCAGATCTGGGCCGACTGCTTGCTGTCTGGGCATTAGACAGGTCAAAGGCAAAGCAAAGGGTCAGTAAGGCAGGCGGCAGAGGATCGGCAGTATCAGAACAGGTCAAGGTAATACACGGAAAGGCAGACAGGGATAAACGCTCAGAATTGCAAGACGGGTGAAACAAGACTTCGTAATGAGTGTTTGTCTACAGTTTATATAGGGTGTGGAATGAGGACCACCTGGTGGTGATGAGTCAGACGTACGGGGCTGCTGGGTAATGTAGTCAATGAGAATGTCAGTACTCAGGTGAAGGTGCCCTCTGGTGTCCAGTATGAATAAAACAGACATTATGTTTTTATCATTTAATTATTTAGTCAACCTTATCCTTATCCAACCTATTTAATTTTAATCAAGTTTTAGTCAACTAAAGCCCAGTTTCATAGAGAGGGCTTAGCCTAGGCCATGATTAGGCCATAGTTTAATTACGACATTTAAATCATTTTTATAAATATGCCTTAGATGAAAAAGCATTACTAGTGTGCATCTTAATAAAAAAAAAGGCACTGACATGTTTTAAAGGGGGGTGAAATGCTCATTTTCACTCAATCTCCTGTTAATCTTGAGTACCTATAGAGTAGTACTGCATCCTTCATATCTCCAAAAAGTCTTTAGTTTTATTATATTTATAAGAAAAAAATAGAATTTTTTCCGAAAAACACGAGCCGCTGGAGGCGTGACGTGTGGGCAGACCTAAAGAATCACGAGCGCGAGTAGGCTTTTGCATTGAGAGCGTTTGGAAGTTGTGACATTACCGTGAGGAAAAAAAACCATCATCCAAAACAAACCATGGCTAACAGTCAGATTCAGCCGTTTATTTATGATCCAGAATCAGATCCCGAGGCTGAAACTGAACGAGAGCAGCAGCAGCAACGACTACAGCAGCACGTCTCTATGTGGTATGTACTAAAACTGTATATATTTGCCTAGCGGTTTTGGAAATGACTAAGTTCCACTTTATGTCGTTTTTTTTTTTTCTTTAAAGGTGTACAAGGTTTACTTGATGTGCTTACGCGCCAATAGCTAAGTTAACAACACAGAGATATTTGAAGCAGTTTTACTCACCGCCTGCGGTTCCAACACACGATCGTGACCCTTTTTCGTTGGGATTGCATCATCCTTAAGAAATAAACGATATGCAAATCCGTCGTCAAACTGGGCGTTGTTTGTAAAACAAGCATCTTCAAAATGGAGGGAACAAACAAAAACACTTGCACAACTCCGTCAATGCTCTGTAAAAATAAACTCCATCCACTGGTCCCTTGATGTTTTTTTTTTTTTTTTGGTAATCTGTGCAGGGTTGTCTTGCCCTCGCAACCAAAAACACACTTCTTTTGTGACATTTCGCTCTCGCTCTGATCAGTGAATGTCTCTGCTCTAAGGGAGCACGCGCTCTTCCGGGAGAAGTGCCCTTAGGACCCAAATAAGGAAATTCCGCTCCATCTAACGTCACACAGAGCCATACTCGAAAAAAAAACTTTCCGAAACTTGTGACAAACCGGTACAACTTAATTTTTGAAACTTAGTCCATGTTTAGCATGGGAATCCAACTCTTTAACAGTATAAAAAACTCAGTATGCATGAAATAGCATTTCACCTAAATCTAAATTTAGTCAAAGAAAACCTGAAGTATTTTAGTCTAGTTTTATTCAAAGAAAACCTGAAGTATTTTAGTCTGTTTTTGTTTATTTAATGATATGTATGAGCATTTGAATCAGATTTTGGTCAATTAACATTTCATATTTTCATCATTCTGTTAAATGGTCAAACTGATTTTTTTTCCCACAAAATTATAACCATAATGATTGCTGTCATTTGAGAAATTTTCTTTTGAATTTCAGGTATTGCAATTCCTCCAGTAAGCACAAATCAATAGAACGTGGACACACACATGGTGTATTTTACCTCATCTAGTTTACTCATTTATTATAGGCTTTTTATTATATAAATCAATACCAAAGACATATGTAATCTCTTTGTCTACATTATAAAAACAGCTAAAACAAACAAAAATAATATAACTGAAATTCCTATCCACTAACTCTAATATTGCAAGAAAATGTCTTTATTGAAACAACAGCAGTTGAGTAAGTGCATTTATTCAAAATAACAAAAATTAAAACTGTATAAGTAAAATCAGTTAGTAAAAAAATCAGTTTAACGTATTATAAAGTAAAAGTAAAGCAAAAAATTTAAGTTGTTACAGAAAAGCACACCATTTTGTAACACTCTTACTTTAAAGAACTTGTTTGACCATTTTATTGTCCTTAATTTTATCTTAAGTGTTGTTAAAGAAACTGATATTAGAACTAAGTTTTACTTTAGCCCAACTCTCATTACTGATATAATCATAGTGTGCCACAACTTTAGTCCCATCCAAGGTTGTATGCATGTTAAAGTATTTCCCAATATATTGGGAAAGCAGTTATTTTACTGCAAGTATAGCAAAAACACTTAAGGAATTAATTTCCATGATAAATTGACTGAAATTTCAACACAGCAACAAACAAAACCTACTTCTAATCCAAAACACGTCATAACATACAAAGAGAGAATTGAAATCAAGGAAATTTCTCAAGGAAACTTAAAAGAGACTTAAAGCCCTTCATGAGGTCAAACAATGGAGAATTTTCATCTTTGCACACAAAACATAAGCTCTGGAGAATTGAGATAAAAACTGTCTTCATCAATAACAGATCTAAAGTTTTGAGCTCACTGGAGCTGATGGGGTGGACTTCCATCATGTCACAGATTGATCAGCTGCTGGAAATGATATAAAAGCAAGAGAGAGCACCTACAGATACATCAGTGAGATACATCACACACTCATTTACATCATGACCTTCACCATCTTCTCCATCACCTGTCTTGCCCTGGTGGCATCTGCTCTGGGTAAGTGTCTCATTTATTTTGCAAGAATAAAGATGAACGAATATTGAAAATGCAAAAAGATAATTTAAGAGCTTCCTGACTCATGAGTAATGTATGACATTCTGTAATAACAGGTTGTGGAGTCCCTGCGATTAAACCGCAGACGATCGGCAGCAGGATTGTGAACGGACAGAATGCCATCTCTGGTTCTTGGCCCTGGCAGGTCTCTCTTCAGGTAACTCATTTGTTTTTTTTAAAAAACACATGTGTCTGCTTTGTTTTAAGAGTACATTTCATGTTTACAATGCTTTTACCTTTTAATCAGAGAGCCAATGGTTTCCACTTCTGCGGAGGATCCTTGATCAACGAGAACTGGGTTCTCACTTCTGCCCAATGCGCTGTCATGTAAGATTCTTCAATCTGACAAACATCACATTCAGCAATGATTAATAAATACTCTGTCTGGATTATTTCGGTCTTTTAATCTATTCATTTTATTTTTATCTCTCTTTTTAGGGTCAACTCTGACCGTGTCATTCTTGGAGAACATAATCGTGACTCCAATGATGAACCCATCCAGATAGAGATAGTTTCCAAGGTAACACTATTTTATGATCTCAGTGGATCAGATATGTTAAATCTGAAAAGAAAAGAGACCAAGTGATATTGCTTTTGTTCTGGATAATATTAATTACATATGAAATACAGCCAGAAATCATTTTTACTGTTTTTTAAACATAATAATAACAACTTCGTCATCATTACACTACAAAAATATATATTTATTGTAAATATTTTAGTAATAGGATTATGTCCTGTAATTTTATAAAAGGTTGCAAAATTATTTTAACCTTTATTTTAGATTGTATGTCTGTTATTGTTCAATTGAACTCACATGTTTCTCGTTTGTGATTTAACAGACATAATTCAAAGGGTTAAACAGTTGTATTTTTTAATCAGTGAACTCAATATTACAGTGGAAAAGTGTGGAAATTGGTAAAACTATCAGTCAACATGTCTCTTTCTACCTGAAGTTTTGAGGTATAAAATGTACGTGATTGTATTCCTAAAACCTGCCGAAATATATTTACATTTAACAAACAAAATCAACACATTTTTACAAATATAAATTTTAGTACAGGATGGAAAACATACAAACCACATTCTAAAAATGCAGGGTATAAGTAAATGCTTACATTTTTATTTACCTTCTAAAATGTCAGCTCTCACTACTAACTAGGGACGCTTTCGATATCAGTATCGGTATCGGCTTGATACTGAACTCATGTACTCGTACTCATACTCCTTAAAATGTCTTGATACCAAACAATGATAGCACACAGCGTGTGATAAATGCCATATTCAGACAATGAAACACCGACAACAACATCAGACAGCTTAGTCTGTTAGTGGAGTTATTAGAGAGCGCGTGCACTTCTGTTGTGTGATCTTTCATTTTCAGTAACTTAAAACAAACATCATTTGGATTAAAACTGTATCATTAAAATACAACCATTTATAGGGACATTCACTATAAAAATAATAATTGTCAACCTTAGGAATACACAACTTTCTAGCGAAAATGGATCTAGCAGCCAGTGTGAAATGCACTCAGCTGTACTGTCCTTCTTCTTCTCATTCTGCACCAGTGCAAATATATTTACGCTGTGCGCGTTTTGCTTGCTTGAGTGTTTCTGTATTATATGAGTAATTTTGGAATATAAATCGCAGCACGGTTCAGATTGTTTCAGTAAAAAAAAAAAAACGCAACTTCTGTTTGTGAAAATATCACAGTATGGAGATTTATAACGAGTGGTTCCCTGCATTATTAAAGCAGAGCACTTCATTACAGGACTAAGTCGCTGCAATGGAGCAGCTCTAATGCTATTAAATTAAAGATGATGAACCAAAGAGCGAAAGTAACAAAAACTTGTAAATATAATTTTAATGGGCATAATTAAGTGTGAACAAAAACCTTAGTATAAAAAGTCAAACCAAGAAAATATTCAGATACCAGATATAATTTCAGAATTTTTTTTTTTTTTTTACTAGTGGGTGCAGGACACTAAAGTTCATTTACATTAAGTGAGGATAGCAAAATGGCCAGGAGACTATAGGCAGCCATTAAGGCTAAGGTTTGCATGACTAAGTATTGATAGTTGTGTAAATACTGTCATACTAACGACTGTCTGAATTATTTTTGGCTCACTGTAATCCATAACATACCTTTGTATAAAAGTTATCTAACATTATCAAGCTGTATTTGTTCTGAAATAGTTCTTGTCATATTTTATAACCATCTTCTAAACTATAGAGAATAAACTGTGATAATGTGAGAAAGGTTGAAGGTGTCTGAATAAATTTAGGTTTGACTGAATCTTTTTAATAAATGAAGTTTACCAGCTAACATTATGCATACTCTTTTGGTTTCTGTTCCCAATATTGAAAAAATGTACAAATGCAAGAAAAATATTGGTCTCTTTATCGGCAAGTACCAAAAATAAAAGTATCGGTATCAGCAAGTAGTTGAAAAAGTGGTATCATTCCATCCTTACAACTAACTGATTATCCGTCTTGTTTGTATATGCAGGTCATCAGGCATTCGCACTTCAACAGAACAATCTTCAACAATGACATTGCTCTGCTGAAACTGTCGTCTCCAGTCACATTCACTCCTCGTATCTCTCCTGTATGCCTGGCTCCATCAAACGCCAGCATCGTGCCTGGAACCCGCTGCTTCACCACTGGCTGGGGCCAGACTGCACACACAAGTAAGTCAGCTATGAAACAAAAAGAGAATAACAACACATATGTTTACTCTGCAATGCAATGTGTCATGATTTCATCTATCTTTTAGCAAGCCCTCTGATTCTGCAGCAAACAGTCACACCCATCATAAGTCTGGCTGTGTGCAGGCAGACTTGGGGTCAGAACAGAATCACTGATGCCATGATCTGTGCTGGAGCCTCTGGTTCCTCATCTTGCCAGGTATATGAAGACAGATCAAGAAGAAGTACATTACCATATTAATGTTGCTTCTGAAAATTATGAGTCTCAAATGTATATTTTCTGTAGGGTGATACTGGTGGTCCTCTGGTGTGTGAGACTTCAGGGGTCTGGACTCTGGTGGGCTCTGTGTCTCGGGAAAGAAACACTTGCGACCCACGTTTGCCTGCAGTCTACACCAACATCTCCCAGCTGCGCTCTTGGATTGACAGGACTATTTCTTCCAACTAGATCAATAGTCTGAATATTTACTTTCTGTCTTTGATTCCCTGTTGGTGGTCTTTTTGTTTGTGGGTTTGGGTCAGTGAATGAGTTCATTCTGTTTCAGCTGTACAGATAATGAAAACCTTTCAATAAATGAGATGAGTTAAATAAAATGCACAAAAAAAAAGCTTTGATGCCATGCAGTCCATCCTTCAACATTCAACTTAAATTCCAAAGTGGGAGAGAAAAGGGTGCCAAATTCACAGTAAAACTGAAATAGCTAGTTTTTCAGGAAAAAACTCAAGACTTCAAATTGAATAATGTTCAATACAATCTTAGTCCATTTTGTCTTGTTGATGGTTTTTCAGAAACCCACTGCTGAAATATGCAGTGTCTGGAAGTAAATACATTTTGAGCAGCAGGATCTAAGATGAACTCCAGGTGTTATATGAATCCCTAAAGTACACACCAGTGGGTCAAGGTCAAGAGAGATTTCCTTTATGACATTTTACACTTAACACAGGTCTTTAAAATGTCAATTGAAAAGCTTCTGAATTTATTAAAGATTTGAATATTCTGTATTTGGAAAGCTCAAGGGCTCAATAACTGGAGCAAATACATGACAGAGGCTTGCAGTTACGTGTAGAGCAGCATTACCCATATTTTAAGATTGTTAGAAAGGTTAAATTAGTCTAAAATCCAGAAGAAATAGGGCCACTCTTTCCTGTCAAAATGCTTTTGAGTGTCAAGAAACACCACCAGTTATCCAACATGAACATTTTGTCCATGCTATACAGCATTCAAAAAACATTGAATATTATTACAGGAATTTCAGCCTTATTCTTTTCCAGAGTTTTTTGTTAGACAATGTTTACCTCCTGGATGATTAAAGACTCTTGTGTTGTGTTAACTCCTATGTCTTCTCGCTTCTCCAGTAGGCAAATAATGAAGGTGGTTAGCTGCCTGTGTCAAAAGAGTGAGACAGCATTCTAGGTAAAAAAGAGACTAGAAGACCTGTACAGCTTATCATAAAACAACCAAAAAAATCATATTAATGTCCTTATACTTTCTGTCTGGATGAGGTTTTTTAAATTTTGGTTCCTTGCCACCGTAACCTTTGTCACTATTTAAAGAGATCTGAACTGAGCTGGATTGTGATCTATTTTACGGTTTACCCATATGTAACACTAAAGACTTCCTAATCATCGGGAAGAAGGAGGCGGGAACCGGCGCACAATCAAAATGAAACTTTAATATTCAAAATAAACACAAAACACAAATAAAAGGCAAACACATAAAATAATGTCCTCATCTCCAATCACTACACCTGGCCTCACTCCTCGTTCCCACGCCTCTCGGCCCCGCCCCACTCGCCACATACCCCAATCGCACCCCGCAGGCCGGGGGGTACCCTCGAGACTGCGCTCTACTCCCCCCCCCCTCCCTCCGGGGGGGGACCGCTCACGGGGACCTGCGGGAACCTGGGGGTAGGACAGACGAGGCGAGAGAAAAGGAGATGGAAGGAGGAGCGACAGAGACGAGAGAGGGGAGAGAGAAAAAAAATAAAAAATTCCGGTTCCCAGACGCACTGCAGCTCGGCCCTCCACCGGCTGGGTGATCTCCTCCGCGTTGCCCGGCGGTGGCACTGGACGGCCCTCGGCGGACGGCACGACACTCCTCCGCCGCCCGGTGGACGGCGACGGCTCCTCTGATTTTGGGCAGCGGCAGGAGTCCCCCATTCCCTGCCCCTCTGGATTCCATCACGGAGGCGGCAGGCTCCGGCCCCCTGGCGAACGGCGCCGACTCCTCCGCTCCCTCACGGACGGCAGCCGCCCCTCCATATCGTGGGCGGCCGGCAGCGAGCTCGCCCGTCCCCGGCAACTCGCTCCAGCGTCCATGGTGGCACATACTTCGCCAGCTCGAGGGCACCGCAGATTCACCACAGCGGCGAGGGATCTTCAGCAGCGCATCCCTCCTTCTCCCGGGTTTCGGCACCACTGTAATAATATTAAAACTCCATATACATCGGGAAGAAGGAGGCGGGAACCAGCGCACAATCAAAACATAATTTTAATATTCAAAATAAATACAAAACAGCGTGTCAGCCCCTCACAGCGACTGACGCGCACAAATAAAAAGAAAACACATAAAATAATGTCCCAGGCCTGGTCCTCTCTCGTCCTTCACTATAGTCGCTCCAGTTTTATATCCTTCCATCTCCTACGTGGGACTCCATACCAGCGGTGGGGCTCAGGTGCAGCTCATCTACAATCACTACACCTGGCCTCACTCCTCGTTCCCACGCCTCTTGGCCCCGCCCCACTCACCACACCATGTCTTCCTGCATTATTCACACACTATGTTCCTGTTTAGCATTGAATACCCTTGTGTAATGACGAGTCAGAGACATTTGGATCCATGTGCAATGTTTATTAAGAGCTCGTAGTGATAACAGGCAGGGTTCAGACAACAGCATCAGGGATATCAGAGACAGTCAATATCAAGGTCGCTTACCAGACTTGAATCGGGGCAGGTGGCAGATACCCAGACATTAAGCAATTTTGGCCCAGAACTGCCCCACATCTGGCCCGTGTGAAATCCATGCGGGCCAAATGTGGGCCAGATCTGGGCCGACTGCTTGCTGTCTGGGCAGTAGACAGGTCATAGACGAAGCAGAGGGTCAGTAAGGCAGGCGGCAGAGGATCGGCAGTATCAGAACAGGTCAAGGTAATACACGGAAATGCAGACAGGGATAAACACTCAGAATTGCAAGATGGGTGAAACAAGACTTCGTAATGAGTGAGTGTTTGGCTACAGTTTATATAGGGTGTGGAATGAGGACCACCTGGTGGTGATGAGTCAGACGTACGGGGCTGCTGGGTAATGTAGTCAATGAGAATGTCAGTACTCAGGTGAAGGTGCCCTCCGGTGGCCATCGGAGAGAGCTACAGAGGCCTGGGTCGTAAAACCTTGGTACAATCTGTTTTGTTTTAAAGGGATACTCCACCATGTTTTCATATTAAACTATGTTTTTCCCTTAACTAAGTCGAGTTGATACATACCTCTCTCGTCTCAGTGCGTGCACTCAATCGCTTTGGTGCGCAGTGACACTTTGATAGCACTTAGCTTAGCCCATTCATTCAATATGGGCCAAGCAGAGAAGCTACCAAACACCTCCACATTTTCCCTATTTAAATACAGTTATTTGCGTAGTGTAACTCGACCTAGGACGGTAACACAAAACAAAACTTTGTGCTTTTCTAAGTGTGTAAAATGGATAACTATATTGTATGGCGGAATACCATGGCAAGTGCTTGTAAGCACTTCGTCTTAGCGCAGTAATATCTTCACTCGTGAAAAATCCTCTAACCGGCCCCCGCTCCCTCTAGTGAAGATATTACTGCGCCAAGACGAAGTGCTTAAAAGCACTTGCCATGGTATTCCGTCACACAATATAGTTATCCATTTACTATGAATGGGAGCCTGGCTGTTTCTTCATCTTGGCTGAGCTTTCAATGTTGTTACGGGAAAGGATGAAGCTGATTGGTTAGTTCTTGTCACATGACCCGCTTTGCAGCGGCTCTATGAAAAGTTTAAATGTTTTTAACTCTTTGGGTCTCATTCATGAAACATTCGTAAATATACAAGTAAATATGTGAGTGATTTGCGCGTAAAAAGAACTTCCCGAAAACTCTTCTCCTGATTCACAAAAACTTTGTAAACGTCAGATGTGATAGTGAAATGTGTGTGTGTGTTAATGAATTTCAATCAGTCGTAAATGGGACGCTCATTCTCAATTACCATAAATCCCGCCCATTAAATCCAACTGACAACTATATATGAGCATCATATTATGACACCAAATGAAGGATTTCAACATGTCTTCTCAAAAGCGAATGAAAAATTAAAATTTCTCAGCTGCAGAATTGAAGTTTTTTTTTATCCGAAGTTAATTCAAAATGCCACGTTTTATTTTCAAGCGTATATAGTGGCGTATCAGGTCCTAAAAAAAAGGAAGATGGCAGCATATTACAGACGATGTTAATGGAGTTTCATCTGTTAATCGAACAATGCCAGAAGTGAAAAGAAAAACCGTATGTAATTACTATATATAATAATTTTTTCAAAATGCTGTGTAAATATGTACCCGATTATGAATTAAAATGCAGCCGTATTAATGAGCAAAACGTTCAGACGTTAAATGCACTATTTATGCATGGCTGGGAGCAGGATTTATTTCGTACCAACTAACATTTGGAAAATACCAACGTTTTTATGAATCCGAAAATGTACGCCAGAACCACTTTACACGCGATTTACACAAAAATTCGTTCTGCTCGTGTTTCATGAATGAGACCCATAGACAGTAACCCCTCATTTACACCTGAACACGTGTGCCTCGCATTATGGCTGCGACACGGCTACCGGAGCTGATCGCGCCCGTTCTAGTCAATGCTTGTTTAGACCGGCGCCGCTTCGCTAAATATAGGCGCCTAGTCTATTTTTGACTGACGCGCGTCCAAGTCGCACCTGAAATACAAAATAAAAGTCACAATCCCTGTCAATTTCAAAATAAACACCCTGTGCAGTCAGTCGCTCCGCTTCTAATATGCTCCCGGTGTGAGTTGACACCGCGTGGAGGACGGAATAAAACCTTGTCGCAGCCGTAATGCGCCGCACACATGTTCAGTGTAAATGAGGGGTCAGTGAGTAATTTTTTTTGCTAAAGCCAGGTACAAAGCATTCTCTTATGCTATGATGAATAATTCTGATTGCTTCAGGTTTGCACTTTTATTAGCTTTTCTATTATGTTTAATTTGACTGAATGAGTTATAATGCCTCTTTCTGCTGACTGTCTATTAGCCTACTTAAACTTGGTGACTTTGTAACATTTTTCAGATGCACAAGCTTTTAAGAGATTTTAAGAAAAGCATTTTGGAGTTTTACTAAAAAGTAACCTATGACATTATTAAACAGAAAAACAAAAGCTATTTATTATGAAAGCTATATATATATATATATATATTATAATTTCTAAATTTGTTAACTGAAATAAATTAAATATCAGATGAAAACCTTTTTTTTTACTGTTTACTTGCAACTAACTAAAATAAGTTGAAGTTAAAGTACTAAAATTAAAACTGAAACTGATAAAAATAAACTTAAGCTAAATAGAAATGTTTAAAAATAATAAAAGTAAAATTAAAACAAATCATGCAATTACAAAAACAAATGAGAAAAATGTACATTTAAAAATGAAAGCCAATTAAAAATATTGAAAAGTATTAATAGTATACAAATAACACAACATTAACACTAGTGCACCTACAAATGTGCACTAAAAATAAGTTTTAAAGCAATCAAATGAAGAAGAAGAAAAAAAACTTTTTTATAACCAGAAAAAGGCAAAAAACTATTGCCATTGTTCTGTAATAGTGCACACAAAGGTAATTAATAATGGAAAAACTCATTGTGCCCCAAAACAATGGCATTAACAAGAAGGAAATGTCAACCATAAAACACATAAAACTCAGCCTGAGAACAAAAACATTTTGTCTGTTCCTGGTATTCAGGATTATGATTTACTTACAGTGCAACAGTCTGGCAGATCCGGTCTAGGCCAGTTTTGTAGACCTTTGTCCATTTTTGTTGATGCATGTTTCGATGATTCATGACACGGCTGTGTTGCTGGTTTTATGTTTCAACTGCGCAAACATTAAAATATAAATTACAAATCTACAAGAATAATGCCATGAGTGTACACTAAAGTGAACTGAAACATACTTGTAGAAGTAAATCTTATGCCCGCTTTGCTCATAATTAACCACTAGAGGTCAGTAATAATCTATTTAGAAACTGAACCTGGAACATGGCAGGTGTGAGACCAGAACTTTCTGTAAACATCTGGTCTGTGCTCATTTATATGCTCCAATGTTAAAAATAATAAATAAAGCATAGAAAACAATGTCTGTGTGTGTGTGTGTGTTTGTGGTTATACACTTTATTGCCAAAAGTAATGGTACTTTCCCTTTCTAATTAACCTGTTTGACTACTAATTTCCATGAGTACAAATTTTAATGTTTAAGCATATAATGACATTATCGGGGAAGTCGTGGCCTAATGGTTAGAGAGTCAGACTCCCAATTGAAAGGTTGTGAGTTCGAGTCCCGGGCCGGCAGGAATTGTGGGTGGAGGGAGTGCATGAACAGCTCTCTCTCCACCTTCAATACCATGTCTTAGGTGCCCTTGAGCAAGGCATCGAACCCCCAACTGCTCCCCGGGCGCCGCAGCATAAATGGCTGCCCACTGCTCCGGGTGTGTGTTCACAGTGTGTGTGTGTGTGCACTTCGCATGGGTTAAATGCAGATCACAAATTCAGAGTATGGGTCAACATACTTGGCTGAATGTCACGTCACATTCTAGGGGATTGTGTGCTTCTAAATGTATACAGTAGCAACAGTTTGGACAGGACCCTTTTCTAGTCTAACATGACAATGACTCTGCGTATAAGGTAAGGTTAAAAAAGAAATTATTGATTCAGTCAGCGTGGAAGAACATGACTGGTCTGCACAAACCCAACACCTCTGGTGTGACTTTAAATGCAGACCTTGGGACAAAAACTCATCACCAAACACCAATGACTTGTAAGTATAGGTACAGTCATTTTAGACATTTCAAAAATGTTGCAACAGAGATGGAAAAAAAACTTAAATACATGTATCATGTTTCCATCTTTGTTGCCACAGTTTTGCCTTTTTCTGTTCCAAAGAAGGGGGTGTCCCAATCCTTTTCTCCATGTAGTGTATGTACAATTCATCTGTGTTTGGTTTATATATATATATATATATATATATATATATATATATATATATATATATATATATATATATATTAGGGGTGTAACGGTTCACAAAATTCACGGTTCGGTTCGATACGATACACTGATGTCACGGTTCGGTTCGGTTCGGTTCGATACGTTTTAGATACAGCAAAATGTAAAAACATCTCAACTTTTCAGAATGCCGCAAGCGCACCGCGGGTCATGTGACAAGAACCAACCAATCAGCTTCATCCTTTCCCGTAACAAGGTTGAGAGCTCAGCCAAGATGAAGGAACAGCTGATCATAGTTGTATATGGATTGCAATTTTGAAATAAATTTAGTAGCAGAGCTACTGCAAGCGATTTTTAGAGCTGCAAATCCATTTATCCTTCGCTGAAATTTCCGCGTCTCATGGAGAGAGCACGTCATTGTTGCTTAGCAAAGACAGACGCCTCATGAGCGAGCCCGAGCGCTTCTGCCCGAGCGCTCTCTTGCCATCACCATTATAGCTTAAAGGGAATCCAAAGTGCACCCAAACACCAGACCTGTTGGTTATTGGAGGATCTTCTAATTTCTAGTCTGTTAAACGCATTGGCTATTTTGCAACGAGCCTTCAGCGCGTACTGAGTGAGCGAGCGCCTGCTGAGTAGCCTAACATAAACATATAAGATGGTGTTTTTTTCTTCTTCGGGAGTGTCAGGGGCGTTGCCTGTTACGTTGTTTGGGTTATTGGGCTACCTTGTTGAACGCATATCATTATATTTCTATCTCTCTCTTTTTTTTTTTTTTTCCAAATATAATTAATTACTCCAACGAACCGTTCGGTATACATAATGCGTACCGCGTACCGAACCGAAAGCGTCGTACCGAACGGTTCAATACGAATACGCGTATCGTTACACCCCTAATATATATATATATATATATATATATATATATATACACACACACACACACACACACACACACACACACACACACACACACACACAATACTTGCTTCAGACAAACCAATACACAACCAAAAAGTATTACAGCAATACATCCATTGCAATACATACATTGGATGATGTTGTAGCATTTGAATGCAATCAAGATGTTCGATCAGGTTTTTACACATTGTAAACTTTATCCTCCCTCCTCCTTTGTTATAACTAAATTACAGATGCAGTTGCAGATGCAATTACAGATGCATGTCTAACGTCATAGAACCATTAAAAATCCCTAATCCAAACCGATCTTTAATCAAACCCTTTGAGACACACTCTCCAAGACTCATCACCTTGGAGTCTGACTTTCCAGTAGTTTAACTTCAAGTAATTTTGTTGAGTTGCGGTGGACTCTCCAATCTTCAGAACTCGACGAAAGCCTCCAGTTCACTCCTGCAGAACTCATCAGGGGCCTCCATTGTCTACCACATTTGAACACTGGTTCAACTACAAAGAAAATGCAAGTAACTATTTCAAACTAGTTCGATGTGTGTCTAAGTTTGAGCAACTTTGTCAAGGCAAGGCAAGGCAAGTTTATTTATATAGCACATTTCGTACACAAAGGTAATTCAAAGTGCTTTACATAAAAGAGAGTAAAATAATCATGAAGAAAAATAATAACAAAAATAAAACAAGTAATTTTAAAACTTTTAAAATGATTAAAACATTTAAAAACAGTTAGAAAATGATTTTACATAAAAATAATAATAATAAAACAATAATAAAACATAAAACAGTGAAAATATAGTGCAATCAGTTCGGACATTGCACAGTGCTCATTCAACAAATGCACAGCTAAAAAGATGGGTATTATCAGCATAGCTGTGATAGGCAAAATTGTGTTATCAAGATTGGTCTTTTTCAGGAGGGGCTTTACAACTGCAGTTTTAGGGAGTTTGGAAATGTCCCAGAAAGAAGTGAGGCATTCACCACTTCTAAGAGATCTGCTTTTAAGCAGTCAAGCACACTTTTGAAAAAAGATGTGGGAAGTGTGTCAAGACAACAGGTTGATGATTTTAGTTGCTGCACTATGTCTTCCAGAATTTTGCTATCAATTTTTTAAAAAATAGACATAGTATCTTTTTGATATTTTGGCCGAATCTGTCTGACCTTTGCATTACTTGAGGATGTGCTAATCGCCTTCCTGATATGTATGATCTTCTCAGAAAAGAAAGAAGCAAACTCAATGCATTTGCTGTCTGATAGCATTTCACTGGGAATCTGACTTGGGGGGTTTGTCAGTCTCTCAACAGTGACAAAAAGAGTACGAGTGTTATTTAAGTTACTGTTTATAAGGTTTGAGAAGAATTTCTGTCTAGCTGTGACTAGTTTCACATTAAAAGCATGAAGGATGTCTTTATAGATGCTATAGTGAATTTCAAGTTTCGTCTTCTTCCACATCCGCTCGGCTTTTCTGCATTGTCTTTTCATAGTCTGAACTGCTGTTGATCTTCTCCAAACTGATTTCTGTCTGTTTGTTTACTATTATTGGTGCAATATCATCAATAACATTCTTAACTTTTGAGTTGAAGGAATCAAGGAGAATATTAACAGAGTCTGCAGAAATGCTTGGTGTTAAAGATATAGCCTCCATAAATAGTACACTTGTGTTCTCGTTTATGCATCTCCTGACAGAGACAGATCTAGATTCAGTGGTAGCAGAGATCAATATATCAAAGAAAATACAGAAGTGATCAGATAGTGCTACGTCCTTAATAACAAAATGGATGAAATGTTTAGACCCCTACAGATTATTAGATCCAGAGTGTGTCCACCTTTGTGTGTGGGTCCATGCACATGCTGAATCAGGTCAAAGGTGTTTAGAACCGTTATCATTTATTTTGTAGTTTTGTTTTCTGCATTATCTATGTGAATATTAAAATCCCCTGCAATTGCAAAACAGTCAAACTCTGAGGAAATTATTGATAACATTTCTGTGACCTCTTCAACAGAGTATTTTGGCTGGAGAGTATTTTGAAGGCCTGTAAATAATAATAAACAGAATGCGTGGGGCACCTTTCAGCACAATCCCTAGATATTCAAAAGACAAGTACTGACCAAATGACACTTGCTTGCATTGATAGACATATTTAAATAGAGCAGCTACACCCCCACCTCTCCCAACAGTCCTGCAAACACTCATGTAAGTGAAGTTAGGAGGGAATGCTTCATTTAGGATTGTTGCACTGCAGCTGTCTTCTAGCCATGTTTCATTTAGAAACATAAAATCCAGATTGTTTGTGGTTATAAAGTCATTGATTAGAAATGATTTATTTTTTAGTGAGCGAATGTTTAAAAGTGCTAGCTTGATGGCAGTGCTTTGTGTCTTTACATCAATCTTAGTTTGATGCATAATAGGCCGCAGATTAGATGAGTTTGCCCTTCGGCTTAAGGCCTTAGACTTTCTATCACGTGATAAAACTGAAATAGAGAAAGCTACAGGCACACTGGGTTCCCGCTTGTTCAGTAGGCATTTGTCAATGTTGCTGCTATTATAGCGGGGACCCGACACATATCACTGAGAGCTGCTATCAGTTGTTTTTGGTTCACCTTCAGCAGAGGGTTTGGGCCCTGGCGTTGTGGCAGCGGTCGGAGAGCTCTCATAGGAACAGGGCCCACAGGCTTTGGTGGTTGGGGGGCACGCCGTTTTTTAGTTGATATTTTTTTAGTCAAGGTGATTCATGATTCTTATTAGTTTGTGGTTAATTGATGCTAAATACAGATTTTCTTTGTTCCTCTCTCTCTCTCTCTCTCTCTCTCTTTTCTTACTTCCGGTCCTTCTGTATATATGTGTTTTGCTTAGTCTTGTTGTTAGCTGTCGTTAAATTAAAGCTCCAGTCGTTAAATTAAAGCTCCAGTCGGTAACTTTTGACGCACTAGCAGTTAATAAACAAAACTGCTTGCGTCTTGCGGAAGGACAATGTAGCCGGAACTACTTCTCTCTGTTTATGTCTATGAAGAATCACAAAGGTACTGGGTTACTTTGCCGCGGTACCCCCGAAGAAATCTAAAATAGTCAGAATATAAACACTTATTATAGGTGCAGCCTAGTGATTCAGGACAGGCTAAAAACACGGTTTGGAAAATGGATTCATGGTGTACTCGCTTATTATATACATTTTGTATACTTTGAACACAAAAAAAAGTTACGGACCACAGCTCTGATTGGTTGTTTCTTACTGCTCCCGGTTTGTGATTCTTCATAGACATAAACAGAGAGAAGTAGTTCCGGCTACAATGTCCTTCCGCAACACGCAAGCAGTTCTGTTTATTAACCGCTAGAGCGTCAAAAGTTACCAACTGCAGCTTTAATTAAATTCCTCATATTCACTTGATTGCCTCTGTGTGCTGCTCACAAGTCACTGAATGTTGATCTTGCTACATGCTAAGTTAAAGGGTTAGTTCAGCCAAAAACTTTAATTAAGCCATAAATTACTCACCCTGAAGTCATCCTAGGTGTATATGACTATCTTCTTTCAGACGAATTCAGTTGGAGTTATTAAAAAAATTGTCTTTGATCTTTCAAGCTGTTTGATGCCAGGTGTTGTGCTGAGTTAATATAGCGCAAGCTATATTAAAATGATTATTATGTTTTGAATATGGATATTTTTCTTATAAAAATGCATCAATTTGCTACAGAAGGCCTTTGTTCATCCCCTGGAGCTTTGTGAGACACTTTTTTTTAATGGATGCACTTTCTTCTCAAGGACCGATGGAGTGCAGAGGCTCAGTTGCATCAAACTGCTTGAAAGATAAAAGACAATTTTTAAAATTACTCTGACTGGATTTGTATGAAATAAAAGAGTCATATACACCTAGGATTCCTTCAAGGTCAGTAATTTATTTTTTGGTTAACTAAACCTTTAATGCTAGTACTGTATGAATAGGAAGGTTATAATCTTTCCTAGAATTGATAAATGATTATACTGTCGGTGGACAAACAGATTAAATAACTGTAATATTGATTCTGCTTCAGTTAATTCTAAGATCTGATCTAAAAATTCATAATTAATTATAACCAGTTATAATTAATCATAAGCATTTGCTCTTTGAGCTAATGGGCTACAGTGTCATCAATTTATTATTATCATGTTTCAACATAAAAGTTCTCGAACACCATATTATTAAATTTTTTAAACGAAAATGTCTTATAATAACAAAGCAAAAAAAAAAAAAAAAAAAATGACTACAACCTCTACTTTTGTTTCTTCTCTTGTTTATATTAACTGAATATTTAGCTAAAATGTGTAAAAGCTAGTTTTTGTAGTCAGGGGAAAATCTACATGTTTACTTCAATTAAACTAATAAAAGTTTTAAATAATTTGAGGGACTCTTGCATATTTGTTTACGAAATGTAAACTTCCATGTAATGGTGGCTAGTATTCGTTAGAGAAAAATACTAGGCTTTTTATAGAAAATAGAACTGAAAGACATGCCAAATTATAAAGGATTCCGTTATAGAGCTATACAGTATGTGGGTTAAAAATGGGGTTTCACCTGACACTTCACCGTCACACACGTTCACAACAGTTACTTGATCTTCATTCCCAGACTTTTTTTTACATTGTACCTGTGATGAAAAGATAATTTACTCAAAGGGTGTAATCACTTTTTACATCTAAAGAAATGCATAATGTGTATAATACAAAATGTGACTCTTTATTTATTGCAGGTAAATACGTCTTAGTTGCTTGCTAAATAATGATATGCAGAATTTTCTAGATTTTTTTTTTTTATGTATGCACAGAGATTTGTGGGAGTAGACCTAAGGTATGTAAACCTAGTCGTCTATGAACATATGTCTAAAATAACTGTGGTTAATGTGGTGTTTGTGTGTTACATGATGTAAATTTTGGGTGAATGTGCAGGGAAATACCTCGAGTCAAACCACAGCTTTGGGAGTCACTGCTGTAGCTTCAGTGAGCATCTCTTCTGAAGCAGGCTAGGTGTGGTGAGTGCTGGCGTTTCTGAGGAACAAGAAACTTAACACTAAAGCTATAGAGTAGGTGGAATGGGGGTGTTTCATGCTAAAAAGAGAGTTAATTCAAAACAGAATCTATTATCTCTAGACAAAAGAAAAAAAAAACTTCTCAACCTCAAAAAGATCAGAGCTTCAGAGCTGTATAGACAGAGCTTTATTGTTTCACACAATTTAGAGTCAGACCTCAAAGATGGGCAGTAAATGTCATGACACAATGGAACTGGTTTTGAGATGTTGTCACAAGGTGAGACGTAGATGTGATGTGTGTGGCCAGTGACAAACGTGTCAGTGGACAGCATCACCCTAGTGGCTTCTCATCCCACTTGTGTAAACTGGGGCAGCCCCCCCCCCACCCCCCACCCATACCCATACCGACCCCAATAGGTAGACAATCGTTTTAGACTCTGGGCTAAATAGGCAGGCCTGTATATTATATATATAACATTTTAAATGGTCAAAGTGAATCTGGCAACAGTATGAATATTGTAAACACTTAAAGTATTAGTGATTTTAAAGACTAACTGTATGTGAACTTTGATGACAATAATTTAAATGGAAAAATTGGGGAATTGAGCATGATGATGAGCTGAATATTCTATATCAGCCAACACAAACGAATAAATAAAAAAACAACTCTCTATTCCTGGCCAATACCTGTTATGGTATATGTAATATGTATCCCTAATAGCATCATATAAAATAATGATGTGTTAATAGTATTTGTGTGTATGTGTGCATGACAAAGTTTTTGCCCCCTTCCGTTTTTTTATTTATTTATTTTTTAATTGCATATTTGTCACATTTAAAAGATTTAGATCATCAAATCAATTTTAATATTACAGAAAGATAATGCAAGTAAATACAAAAGGCAGTTTTTAAAATTATGATTTAATTTATAATCGGAAAAATTCTGTCTAAACCTACCTGGCACTACGTGAAAAATTTCACTAACTACACCCAGGCCTGATTGCTGCAAGACCTGTTGAATCAAGAAATCCCTTAAATAGCACCCGTCTGATAAAGTGGAGCATGCTTAAAGAGCAAAACATCATCACCCAATCTAAAGAAATTCAAGAACAGTTGAGAAACAAAATAGTTGACGTATCAGTCTGTCAAAGGGTTATAAAGCCATTTCTAAGGCTTTGTGACTCCAGCGAACCACGGTCAAATTAATTTTCCACAAATGGATAAAACTTGGAACAGTGGTGAATCTTCCCAGGAGTGTCGGGCATACCAAAATTACACCCAGAGTGCAAAAACGACTCATCCAGGAGGTCATAAAAGGGATAGAACAGCATCTAAAGGCCTCACTTGCGGTCAGTGTTGGGACTGGGCAAAAACGGCATCCATGGGAGAAACACAAAGGCTCGCCTCACATTTGCACCAAAATATCTTGATTATCCCCAAAGACTTTTGGGCAAGTATTCTGTTGACTGATGAAACAAAAAATTAACTTTTTGGGGAGGTTTGTATAAAACGAACATTATACCAACAGTCAAACATGGTGGTGGTTGTGTGGTGGTCTGGGGCTTCTTTGCAGCTTCAGGACCTGGATGACTTGCCATAATCAATGGAACCATAAATTCTGCACTATCAGAAAAACCTGAAGGCCGTCAGTTTGTGACATCAAGCTAAAGTGTACTTGGACTATGCAGCAGGACAATAAACCCAAACACACCGGCAAGTGCACCTCTGAATGGCTATGGAGTAGCAATTTGTACTTATTTTGTCTTCTGGGAAATATTTAAGTATTTCTGTAGCTTT
Source organism: Carassius auratus (assembly GCF_003368295.1). NCBI lineage: Eukaryota > Metazoa > Chordata > Actinopteri > Cypriniformes > Cyprinidae > Carassius > Carassius auratus. The sequence continues at coordinate 8,078,589 of NC_039257.1, read as the reverse complement.
ACCAAATAATATATAGCACATGATTGTTACGGTTACGCTGCCGGAAGGATCACGGAGCAGAGGATAAACGAAATAAGGCTTTTATTATATCCAACACAGGGGATATCCAACATGGAGCACAGTGGTAGACACACATATGTGGTTAGTAGACCCGACAAAACTGAACTGAAAGGACAAGGCTTAAGTACATGGGATGATTGGGGAAACACAGGTGGATGGAATTACTAAATTAACAGGGACATAGAACACATGGGTAATAGAATAGACACCTGGGAACTAATCAAACCGGTAGGTGCATCCTCGCACCGTAGAAGCAACAGAGGGAGGTGTGGGAGGGAACTTGGGAGGAGGTTCCGGTGGAGGACAGACTCCCAGGAGGGGGCCAGCAGACAGGGACCACGGAGGAAGGAGCCAGGGAGGAGATGGCGGAGGGAGGAGCCAGGGAGGAGCCAGGAGGGATCTGGAGCAGGAGGTACCCAGCAGGACCCAGGCCACAGCCATAATGGCCCATAGTGGGACCGACGGTGGAAGGAGCCATGGAGGAGGAATGGCCGCTAACTCCAGGGGCTCGACCCACGGCAACGGAGCAAGTGGAGGAAGAGCCCGAGGTGGAGACGGAGAGCCGAAGAGCCAGGGTGACGGGGAGGAGCCGAGGTCCTAGGCAGAACTGATGGCTCTGGTGACTGACACGGCCATGTGGATCCGGAAGGCCGCGGTGGAGCCAGAGTGACAGAGGACTGAGGTGGAGCCGAAGGGATGAAGGAGCCTGACGGAGCCGGAGGGACGAAGGGATGAGGCGAAGCCGGAGGAGTGGAGTCCCGAGGCATAGGATGGACGACGCCAGACCAATGCGGAGCCGGAGGGATGAGGGAGCCAGGCAGAGCATGTGGACTGGAATTTTGGAGGAGCAGGCACTGGAGCGAGCTCTGGGGCTGGAGCCCTTCCTGGGCTTAACTGGGGTTCTGGAGCCCCTCCTGGGCTTAACTGGGGGTCAGGAGCCTGTCCTGGGCTTAACTGGGGGTCAGGCATTGGTGGATTGATAGGGTTTGGACGAGAAAACCAAGGATGAAGGAGGGCTGGACGGGACCAGCAGGGGGAGGACAGTTCTTCCAGTTCAGATTCCCAGTCTGTACGATCCTCCACCTCATTTTGACCCATTTGGCGCTCCACATTTTGCTCCCGCGTGGTGGGCAGTGTTGCCGGCTCTCACAGCTGGTCTGACGGGTTGCTCTCTGGCTCTCCATCATTGGTGGGCTCAGGCTTATGCTCCGTACCATGGGGAGATGGTGGGCTGGACTCTAGGTCCAGAGCGGACTTGGCGGGATCCTCCATGGGACAGACGGTGAGAGGTGACCCATTTCTCGCCAGAGTCCACTCCACGAATGCAGCGAATTCCTCCCTAGGACCATCTTCGGGCGACAACGCTCTGCACTTGCAGTTCAGGGTGGCGTTATAGAAGGAGCAGAGCGCATGGTCCGGGTAGCTGGTGGCATTAGCTAGCAGAAGAAACCGTCTGGTATGGTCCTCAAGAGAAAAGAATGTGAAAAAACGGAAAACAAAACGGAGGGAACAACACGCAGTTTTAAACTTTTTTAGGTCGGGTCTTCTGTTACAGTTATGCTGCCGGACGGAACACAGAGCCGAGGATAAACGAAATAAGGCTTTTATTATATCCAACACAGGGGATATCCAACATGGAGCACAGAGGTAGACACACGTAAGTGGTTAATAGACCCGACAAAACTGAACTGAAAGGACAAGGCTTAAGTACATGGGATTATCGGGGAAACACAGGTAGATGGAATGACTAAATTAACAGGGACATGGAACACATGGGGAATATAGACACACCTGGGAACTAATCAAACCAAACACGGAAGACGGAAACTGGGTCACAGGGGCAACAACAAACTAAAAGAGTCCAGGGGTGTAACAATTATATATATATAATATATATTATATATATATATATATATATATATATATATATATATATATATATATATATATATATATATATATATATATATATATATATATATATATCCTAAAATAATGTTATTTTAGTTTATTTATTTTTTTAATAATAGTTTATTATCTATCTGAGACAATAGTGTTTCTTTCTAACAAATAAATAGTTTTTATTTAATTTTATCCTGGTTTGTGTTACTGTAATAAATGCTAAAAAGCAAGAGTTGCTATGATTGAAATCAAGCACTGGACTTATCAAAATGCTTAAACTTAAGCCTTCATGTGCTAGTAAAAAAATAAAAACATGCATGAAACATCCACTTTTTATGTTCCAATCATTTGCCATTAAATAAAACCAAGTTTACCCCAAAGAAATAGTTTCACTCAAAATAAGTCATATTTTATAGTAAAATATATTACGAAGACCGTTTTATGTTGATATTAGCTTGCAGTCACCTTATTTAAGCGATACGCTTTTGATGTGTAGGGTTCATAAACACTGTTTGAATAATGACTTATCTTTTACTAATAAGCAATCTTTTAATAATAATATTAAATCCACAAGGAAAAACACAGGAAAGTGTTAGGGTAAATGCTACACAAGCATAAAGAAGATCAGACAAACAACTAAGCAAACACAGGACTTGAATATACAGAGAGTGTTAACATGGAGAACAGGATCAGGTGCAAGCTAATCAGAAATCATAGAAACAAACTAGAGAGAGAGAGAGAAAAAAAAAGAGACCAAGGAAAACAAGACCATGAACCTGAGACAGATCTATCTATCATATCAATTTAAAACAAGTACCAGCATGTCCTCTAAAATCAGAAGACAATTGATCACATTTGTTAATAAACTGATAAGCCTCAAAAACTGAAAAAAAAAGACTAACATTCAGTCATGTTCTAGTTTATAGCTTCTCATGCAAAATAAATATATAACATAAAGATGCTACTGTTATATTAATAGCGCAGTCCCCATTTCAGCTATATGGCATTTCACTTGCTAACTCGACAGGAACTGCGTGCAATGCTCACATCCTTTGACCTGAAGATGAGGCCACACTGACAACCTCAAAATACAGTGTGTAAAAAGAAAGGTTCGATTCAGCGTGAAATGGAAAAATCGCATTCTAGTCGTCACAGTTCCCGTACGCCGGTATTGCTGACAAGTAATCAAGCTGGTCTCAATTGGCCTCTTCATCTCGCTGTTGCAAACCCACAAGTTACAGCGAATTTCACGGTAAACCATGACTGGAGACTTCCCCGTTCAAGATTCATTCATGACACATTCAGTGCTCACTATCTGTTTCTTGTTTTCTCCTTCTCTGTCTCTGTCTTTCTCACTCTACGTTTCTATCAACCACAACTCTTGACATTCGTTGCTTTTCTGACTAGCCTGTGTTTACGGAGATCAGTCTGGTGTCAGGTTGTGGTAACTTGGAACTACTTGTCATTCATGCATTTTGTGTAAGTCCTAGTCATTGTGATAGGTATTCTTTTTCAAAGTAAACTATTATAGACTTTAATTCAGTTTTGCCCCCAACTTGCTTAATTAGGGCTCAATTATATTTTGTGCAAATAAAACATGCAGTTAAGGAGCATTAACTAATCATATGCACTTTGACTAGGCTTGCTAATGAAAATAATTTAGGCCAATAATAATTCAAAGGCCATTCATTTCTGCATTTGGAAGCTGAATGTTTTCACATATCTGCGCAGGAAGCTTGTCACACCGAAGGGGGGTGTACATAAAGGTTTCTGAGAACTGATGACCCATGGCAGACTTGTTGTAGTTAGGTTTCGTTAGGACCCTTGCAAGGGTGGTCTACACATTTTAAAGATATGTATGTGATGAACATGACTCAGACTTAGAAGATGACAATTTGATTGGTTTCTTTGATTGATGCCTTATATGGTTCTTACAAACTGCAGTGTTTTAAAGTTTTGATACTGTTGAGTCAAACTGGACCCATACTGTTCACACCCTGCAGTTTCCGATCAATTTAAACAGTGGCCCACTTATTTTAACTTTAGAGGCAGGGCTGACCTGTTTATGTGGTCACCCCTTAAGGTCTTACAGCTAACACCAAATGCCACCTTGGTAAAGTTTTGTACTAGACTATTATCTACTTGTTTTATGATACTATTTACCCTGCAAAAATGAAACTATCAACTGGTTTCTTATTAGTCAGACTGCACTATCCCTTTAATTTTGTTTGAATGTAAATGCAAAAAAAAAAAAAGAGCAGGACTTGGATCTATCCATCAGATGTTGAGCGGAGTTTGAAACGTGGGTATTGTAATAAAAAATCTACGTGAGCTTGCAGTTGACAGTAAAGTTTTTTGGGTCCATTTTACTAGAAGATTTAGCATTCTGATAAAACAAATTATGAGGTCAAAGAAATAAAATATAAAACATACATGGATGAATCATTCACAGTTAGATCTATAAAACATTTACAAAATATATGGGGTGAGATTTCATTTAATTTCGAAATCTAAAGGGTTCAGTTTTATTGTCAACGAGGTAAAAAAACAACTATTAAAAGGTACCTATTATGCAAAATTCACTTTTGCATGTTGTTTGAACATAAATGTGTGTTGGCAGTGCATGTACAAAACAGAGCTGCACAATTCAGGATAAACTGAGAATTGTTTTTGTCCTTAATTGATATCATGATTCTGAACTAAACGAAGTGGTTTTAAAGAATGATTCAATAACTCACTCCTAAATACTTGTTTCTTTACTGCATGAATCAATATTTTTCAAACAAATCTCTTACTGTGCGTTCACATCACTGTCGTTGAGAGCGTCAAAATTCACTTTGGCCGCCCTGCCAACAATAAAAAAAAAAGGAACGTTTCGTAGACACTCTGACATAGATCGAATGCTTGTCTTGTATTTAAAAGAGCCGCAAAGGAAACAAACATGTTGATCTTGTGCAGACTGACCACAAAGTTATTGTGCTTCCGGCATTGCTTTAGAGGTTGCAGAAGTGGAAGGTCAGCTTGTCAGTGCTCAGACCAGGTCACACACTGCAACAAGTCAGTTTGCATGGGCTGAAGACAATCTGTCCAAGAGCAAGAATTACTGGAACCATGTCTTGTCGTCTGAAGAGACTAAAGCCCCTTTCACACTGCACGTTGGTCCTGGAAAATTGCCAGAAAATTGCAGATTCGCCTTCTGTGTGAACAAAAACACATCCCGCTGAAGCTCTGATCGATCGCCAGCTCAAGTGAAAGTTAACGTGCCTAGCGTTTTCGACTCATGCATTACACATCACATCCTGATGTCACGTGTCATTACGAGACCTTTACGGGTTATGTACGGGTTAAATCACTGAAAGAAGCAAAATCTGGTGACCCGTGAACAATTGCTGGGACACATTACCCATGTATTTTCCGGAATCGCAGTGTGAAAGGGGCTTAAGATAAACTTGTTTGGCTCAGATGGAGTCCAGCATGTGTGGGGACACCCTGGTAAGGAGGAACAAGAAAATAGTGCCTTGCCTACAGTCAAAGATGGTGGTGGTATCATCATGGTCTGGGACTCCATGGAGTGCGGATGGTGCTGGAGAGCTGCAGTTCACTGAGGGACCTGAACCATATTGAGCAGAAGGTGGAGAAGCACCATTTGTTTAACATCCAGCAGCTCTGTGATGTCATTATGGAGAAGTGAAAGAGGATCCTAGCAACAACCTTTACAGTTCTGGTGAATTCCATGCCCAGGAGGATATTAAGACGTGATACTGTAGATAACAATGTTGCTCACACAAAATATCGCCTCTTTGGACACAGTTTTGACGTATTCTCATTTGTTGCCAGCTTTACTGACAATAATGGATGTATGTTAAGTTATTTTCAGAGGATAGTAAATCTGTACTGCTATACAAGCAGCAAATTGACTATTCTAAAATATATCCGAGTTTCATTTCTATAGTATTGTCCCTTGAGAAGATATACTGATATGGTTGCTGAAATGTTAGGGGTGTACTCACTTTTGTGAGATACTGTACATGTTTGCGTGTGAAATAAACCAATAAAAACTATTTGTGTGGTGTGTGTTTTTTTTGTTCATGGTTTGGTGCTAGCCTAATTCCAACATGCAGTTTATAGGAGACATTTGCTAGCCTTGGTCTTTAATTAAAATTACCAGTAATTTGTGCTTAGCCTAAATTACAAACTATCCTGGTTGAAGTGTATCTTAAATTAAATTGGTTAAATCCATGTTGTTTTGGGCAAATTAATTGCATTCATGCTTGAAAAACAAGCATTCTAGTGTGAAAATGCTTGGGAACTAATGTGGTCAGAACTAAAGTATGTAGGACTGCCTTCTCTAGAATCCTCTCAAGCAGAGGACTTCCACACTCCAACTGTTTACCGCCCAACTGAGTCATAGCACATTACCATAAAGTTGGCCTGACTTCAACTCTCCTAGATTTAACATTGAGACTTTGAAGCAGCACTATTTATGGAACACAGATGACACACATATTACATCCAAGAAAGTTACTGAACTCTCACTCTGTGATATTACAGAACGTTGTCCGGTCCAGTTCCTTTCACACAGTAGTATTGGGTTTCTGTTAATCTGAGTGTTGACATAAAGATACTCTCATGCTGTGGTTATATACTAGCAAACACATTGTATTATCGATAGAAAATGTGGAACATACCAACTATACAAACTGTGTGGGGGAACCTAAACTGAGCCATTCACTATATAGGCCACTACAACCAGGACATCACTGAAAATGTGATGTGTGTGTGTGTGTGTGTGTGTGTGTGTTTGTTTACAGAACGCTGTTATCACTGCTTCAAACCATATAAATAATTATTCAAAAAATATTATTTCCTGCAGCCAGTGGGCACCCATTCCAGTGAAGGCCCCTGGTCACTTTTTAATACCAAGTATTAATAGTATATTAAAAGTATATTTTACATTAAATCCACTTTTCTTTGTTTAGACCTCTGTTAATCCCAGCTCTAACCTCAACTGCAAACTGCTCACTTTGTTCTCTCCAATTTAGCATGCACACACACACACACACACAGACATTCACAGATGATGCAGGCTATTTCAAATTGACTCAGCTCCATGCGGGGTCGTGGTCAAAATCGCAAGTGTGTCAGTATCAATATGTACGTGTTGATGTCTTAGTGTGATCTGTAAACCGTGGCTTTTGTTATTAATGTCAAGCCCCTTAATTCACATTACAGGTGGTCTCTGCTTTCCGAATGTACTGTAATTAAAATGACATTTAAACACATTATGCACTCATTAACGTTATGTGCTGGCAGTGGTTTAGACGGCTAGTCTCAGAACAGTCAGCCTTCCCGGTCGTGTAGCACCATGTTTAACATTCTTATTCTTTAAGTTGTGATCAGATCTTATCGGAAGATAAAGCCCTCAAGCATACTGTACAGAAGAAACATGATTCATCTGAACGTCTGTGATTGGCCAACAGAATCGTTTGAGAAATGGAAGTAGCAACAGCTCTTTACTTCTGTATTGTGTGGTATATATCCGAGTGTAACAGATTATTGAAAAACAGAGAAAAAAATATAAGAAAGTAATCAAGACTTGACATTGTTGAGTATACAGAACAATGCTATTGCCTGTTGGCTGGTTTAGGCTGTAATTATCAGTTTGCAAAGACTATGTTGTAATTATAAATGTGCAATCTGATGTGCTGCGTTGTGACACATTTCGAAGAATAAGAATTATAAGATATTATTATTATTATAAGATAAGTTTGTATTTAGTAAGAAATTAGTTTCTGTGAGAAAAGTATGGACATACAGGAGAAAGTTAACTCAAGATTTATAATTGCAGACCTAAATCTGAAACCACTGTTCAGATGATCACACAAGTAGCTCAGTAAATTATACAGAACATTACACTTAATGCAGTTTCCTTCAGTCAACGTGAGCTCTTTAGTAGCATTTGCATTTACATTCATGACATTTTTTAATATCAAGTATAGTAAATGAAAAGTACTGAACCACATTGTTTACATATACATTCTACATTTAATCAACTTTTCTTTGTTTAGACCTCTTCTAATCCTGACATTAAAGGGATACTCCGCCCCAAAATGAAAATGTTGTCATTAATCACTTACCCCTATGTCGTTCCAAACCCATAGATGCTTTGCGCTTCTTTGTAACACAATTTTAGATATTTTGAATGAAAACCAGGAGGCTTGTGACTGTCAAGTAAATGACACTGTGAAGGTCCAGAAAAGTATGAAAGACATGATCAAAATAGTCCGTCTGCCATCAGTGGTAAAATCAGAATTTAAGAAGCGATAAAAATACTTTTTGTCCATAAAGACAGCAAATATATTGACTTTATTTAACAATTTGTCTCCTCTGTGTCTCAACGCATCACCAAAGTGCCGTTTTTGAGAACATCCGCTGGACGCAAGCAGCGGATGTGCAGTTTTCATTCTAAACAAAGCATTAATACACTTAGAAAGTTATTTTTGTTTTCTTCCCATACTAAAAGTATTCTCGTTGCTTCATAAAATTCTGATTGAACCACTGATGGCAGTTGACTTTTCTGACAATGTTTTTCAGTATTTTCTGGACATTGACAGTGTCATTAACTTTACAGTCAATGGGACAGACACAAGCGTCCCGGTTTCTATCCAAAATATCTAAAATTGTTTTCTGAAGATGAACGAAGCTTTTACAGGTTTGGGATGACATGGCGGTAAGTGATTAATGACTAAATTTTAATTCCGGGGTGGAGTAACTCTTTAACCCTCAAATGCAACTGCTCACTTTGTTCTCTCCAATTTAGCGTGCACACACACACACACACACACACACACACACACACACACACACACACACAGACATTCACAGATGATGCAGGCTATTTCAAAGTGACTCAGCTGCATGCGGGGTCGTGGTCAAATAAGCAAGTGTGTGAGTATCAATATGTAGGTGTTGATGTCCTAGTGTGAGCTGAAAACTGTGGCTTTTGTTATTAATGTCAAGCCCCTTAACTTACTTTACAGGTGGTCTCTGCTCTCCGATTGTAGTTACAATGACATTTAAACACATTATGCACTCATTAACGTTATGTGCTGGCAGTGGTTTTGTAAGGCTAGTCTCAGAACAGTCATCCTTCCCGATCGTGTATCACCATGTTTATCATTCTCATGCTTAAAGTTGTGATCAGATCTTATCGGAAGATTAAGACCTCAAGTACAGAAGAAACATAGAGACAAGACTCTCATAGACACTTTAGGGTTGGGATTTTTTTTTTTTTTTTTTTGTCAGTTAAACTAAAGAGAATTTCTGGATCTGTGGAAATTACTTACTCAGCCAGCCCAATATAGATCTTGTAGGTTGAAATAAAATATTCCACTGCATTAATCAGACCACCCTCACCCTCAGGCAGATTTTTCCTGATTAACACTGATGTTCACTAGGTCATGTAGTATGTAAAGAATTGAATAAACATCTATAACTGATGTAATCATATATCTTTTCTAAATCATTTACTTAAAAAATATTTGATAATTCACCATCTTTGGAAATAAACAAATATCAATGTACCATTTTACACAAAGTGAAAGTTAAAAACCTATGAATTATATATTTTTTTTACATATTTGTATTAACTGTACTGGTTAAAGTTTCCATTACATCATCTTTGTAGGCACTAAATAGATGGTGAATCACATATAGTAAAAGGACATTTTCTTCAAAAAAATGTAATAATAAAACAAAATAAAATCACTAACCTAACACATTTATTGATGTAATAAAATCTGTATTGGAGTTTTGCAGCTATTAGTTCATGAGTAAGCTTTTAAGCCACCTATCGACTAAATCGACTATCCTGAGCTGGGGTATCCTACCAGCAGAGGCTAACTGCTCATGTTAAGCAGAACAACCTTGGCCCCTGTCTGCTGTCACTAGCTAGTAATAATAAGCAGAAAATCCTGGTTCATGGTCGTGATACACTCCATCCTTCCATCGATCTATCTGTCCATCTATCCTCACAGAAGGCCTTTGTTCACCCCCCGGAGCTGTGTGAGTGACTTTTTTTTTATGGATATGCTTTTTATTCAACTTCTCATGGACCGATGGAACACAACACCTGCTGAGTGGCATCAAACAGCTTGAAAGATCAAAGACAATTTTTAAGATAACTCCAACTGAATTTGTCTAAAAGAAGAAAGTCATACAGACCTAGAATGACTTCAGGGTGAGTAATTTATGGCTGAATTTTCATTTTTGGCTGAACTCACCCTTTAAAGGGTCATGTGATGCTTTTTTAAAGTTGTTTTAAACGTGTTGTTTTCTATAGTCCCTCCTTCTGACAAGCACAGTATGCTCTGATTGGCCAACTGACCCACTGCATTGTGATTGGCTGAACACCACAAGCCCTCGTCGGAAATGTAACAATTTAATAAATGTAAATACAGTTAATAAAGTCCTTAGTTTTACGGTTTTACCATCAGTTCAAGCCCGAAAGGGGAACAAAGTGTTGTGACAGACACAATAATGAAGCTTGTATGTGTTTGCAGTGCACAAGCCATGAACAGTAAAGACAGCTGACTCCTCTCTCTGTCTCTCTCTCTCTCTCACACACACACACACACACACACACACACACACACACACACACACCATTATGAAACAAAAATATATTGCAGTATATTGGATAATATCATGTAATATATTAGGCATATATTCTTATATATATTTATTTTTTCCAATATATTGCAATATATTGAAAGTGGCAATCATTTGTACATTTTGCAATACATTATATAATATATGTATCATCAATATATTATTAAATGTATTCAAATATATAAAATATTAGAAAATAAAAAGGGAAAATAATATATTACAATATATCATAATATTTGAGAAATATATTGGTAAATATATTTTCCTTTTGTAAGGGAAGACCACAGGAACCAGACCAGTCCTCTGCACAATCTGACCTGTGTTGCAGCCTGCAATAAAACTGCTGGATTCGTCTGGCCAGAGAAGAATGAGGGAGTTTTGGTTCCTTCGACACATATTTTTTCCTATTTAATACTGTGAAGCTGCTTTGACACAATCTGTAGTGTAAAAATGTCAATACAGTTACTGTACTGTCCTTGACTCAGTTCAGTTGAACTGTAATACCGGGTTCCCCAGATTTGACTTCTACCTCATTTTAAAGATGTAATTATGAACAGTAGCAATATTTTTTAAATGTTTGTTTGGTTTTTGATTGTTTAGCTTCATAAGGCCTCAAAGTTTCCTCAGGAGTCTTTGGTAATTTTGTCTTGTCTGTATATGTTTGTTTGACTCTCAAAAGCCAACAAAGGGGGGTGAATCTTAACTTTCCTAAAGAATATCTCTTTGGGTTTGAGACTTTAGTCTTTGCAACTTGACATATCTTCTTCATGCACCAAGAGCTTGTAACACTCCAAGGAGAAAGGACAATTTGAAATATGACCCCTTTAAGTAAGTAAGTATGACATTTTAATAATAAGTTTCAATAACTATTGTACATCAGCACAGTGTTGCTTTAGAAACACAAACTGCTTGTGAAGCCAGAGGTATACCTGCTAGCAAAGGATGACATATTTTCCACTGTTTCATCTTGAATGGCTCATTATAAATTAACCCACATTGAGTCTGATGAATACATATAATGCTCACAGAGACATAGGCAGACCCCCAGTGCAAACACATCTAAACTATGTAACCTTAGTGGTGGGGATACCCTTCTTAAAAAAAACAAAAAAACAAACACACATCAGAGGAGCAGAGGAGCAGGGGGCGTCTTCAATAAGATTTGGGTTCGCTGAGGGGTTTCAGTGATTGTAGTGCAGTTTCACTGTGCATCACAATGTTCATGCTGTGTGAACCGTTGCGTACAATATGCAAAACTTGACATTTCTTTCAAAGGGTGGGGGGGCAGTCTGGAAATTACTGGAGCATTAAAGCTGCAACTGTCTGTTAAACGATCAACCAGCAAAGCCCCTCAACAAATACGCACCAAACGGTTGGTATTATACAGGTGAAATTTGTAAATTGAACTCACAATACATAGCCTTAACACATTCACAAAGTATATGTTGTTTGTGATGAGTTCTACGCCTGTTGTTGGCTTAAAAGCTGCTCCTCTCAGATGTGGTTTTGTCAAGTAAGTGTTTCCAGAACCTGAGAGAAGCCAGACGTAAAATGAAAGTGGAATGTCTATTTTAGTATGTTCATTGTTAATTGTTTAACTGTGCGCAATTAATGTTTTCAAAAAACAGAATATGCAGCAAACACAAAAGCATATCTATGACAAGAGCTTTAAAACAGTATTCAGGTTCTCTCATTGGTGTAAAATGAGTAGGTGGGGAGGGGACTAAAGGGCGGTTTGTCATTCACACTAATTGTTCACTGGCTGGGGGGAAAAACATCATTTTGGACGTGATTTATATTGTGTCGTTATCATTATAGGTGTGATTTAGACTTCTCTGTTCTCACATAATAAGAATGATTATTAAAACTTTAGTTACTGCTTTTGGATTGAACGGCCTGCTGAAATAAAATCAGCTAAAACCAGCCTAAGCAGGATGGCTGGTCTTAGCTGCTTTGATATGGAAGTAGCTGGTTTTAGCTGGTCTCCCTGGTCAAGCTGGTTCTAGCTGGCTGGACAGCAGGACTCCCAGCATGACCAGCTGAGACCAGCCTGATTAGCAAAAGAATTGGTCAAAACCCATTTAAAATCAGTCTGCATACCTTTTTTTTTTTCTTTTTTTTCAAACTTAAATCTGATGTTCCGTTTACAAATATGACTTTTTAAGAAAAACATTTTATTCAGTTTACACCAATAAAACAATGTAACACAAAAGTGCTAAAGGGATAGTTCAAGCAAATAATAGTTCTGAAATTATTTACTCACTTGTATGGCATGCCAACCCAATTATATTTATTTAACAGAAAACAGGTCTTTGACAGAAATGTCCTGAGGGAGATTCCACCTAATGAAATGGACTGCCACTCAGTAGTCATAGAACAAATTCCAAATGGAAGTGTGCATCCCTATGTCCTACTCCATTCAAAGTGCAGAGCCCCTGAAGTGTGTACTTTGAAGGGTGTAGGGGATAACTGTCTCATAAAAGCGTTTGGAACTCCCTTGGCGAAGGGAATGACTGACCAAATGTTATCTTGACAATGCTGCCAATGTGTGCAGCATTCAGCACTCAATCGATGTTGCAAATAAACCTTTCTTATTATTATTATTTTATTTAAATATTGTTTCACTGTCTTATTAACTATTAAACGTTTTCAGACAAAACGTGCTTAAACTTGCTTACTGTCTTAGATCATATTTCTATCATGACAAAATATATTTTGTATCACATCAAAATAAAGACAAATTTGATCAGCCTATTCTACTTACATTTGTATCTGAAATCGCAATCTATCCCAACTTTGCTTTAAAATGCATCAAAAGAGCTCCTAACTGAAGATCGCATGATCATAAATGGAAATCACTTCTGTGAAGGGACCATGGCATGTTCCCCCTGCTAACGGACTTCTGGAAGGGCCCTTCCTGAAGGGATTCAGTTGCTCACTTTCGTTTGGAGCATTCCTACAAATGGCGTCCCCTTGAAGGGCGTAAAAAAGCCATTTGGAATTTGCCCATAACTCGCGAATTATGTTCTGAAGCAGCAGTTTTTATGACACTGAAAGGAAAAATACCTACTAAGAGCATTATTTATCACTACTCTCAAGTTTCATTCCGGGGTACAATTAATCTAAAAATGGCGTGTTTTGTCGCACATGACGCCAAAAGTTATTTGTTCTTGTGCCGTGTGAATGATCACAATGTGGTGCGTTTTATATAATTACTTTTTATGGATTACATGATTACATATTATAAACACACTAACAATAATTTATTCATAATTTATTGGCTTTAATTACTTCCTCTTTTTCTTATTTTAAATATTCCTTTCTTAAATAGTCTACCACTTATTCAGAAAGCATTCCAGTTATGTGGATACTCACTTAGAGAGCATTACAAAAATCATTTCAGGTTTAAGAAGTGTTTTAAAATTGCATCAACTACTGATGAAAACATAAATGTTTATTTGAATTATCTCTCAGTTATTTTACCATGTCTTACTTTGGAAGACGTATGTCTATCAAACTCATTGAAATACACAAATTCACTTCACTAAATTTTTCTTTTATTTAATATTTATTGATATGAATTATCCCTGAGCTTTGATATATATATACATACATATATATATATATATGTATGTATGTATATATACATATACTCTGGCTCGGCCACTCAAAGACATTCACCGAGTTGTCTATAAGCCACACTTGCTGTGTGCTTATGGCCATTGCCCTGTTGGAAGGTGAACCTTCTGTCCAGTCTGAGGTGGTTCTCATAAAAATATCTATATGTTGGCATATTGAGCCTTCCTTCTAAAAGTGATATGGAAAAAAAGTAATTAAAGCAGTTTAACATAATGTTGCGACATAAAACAAAAAAAAAATAGGGACTGTGTGAGTGTGTGTATATATATATATATATATATATATATATATATATATATATATATATATATATATACATACATACATACATATATATACATACATACATACATATATATACATATATATATATATATATATATATATATATATATATATATATATATATATATATTTAAATATATATATACACACACACACACACACCACAGACAGTGCTTAGTCTTTTTCAGGTTTTACAGAGATAATGATTCATACTGTGACCTTAGGATCCCCATACTGCCACTGGAAAAATAGAGAATCTCAAGACTTATGACAAAGCAGGTATCTTAATTAGGCTGGTTTAAAGGAAGTTTCCATGATAGTTTTAAGTATTGAACATTATAATTTGATAAAGATCTCCAGCCTCCACTGCAGTGACTGATAAAATTATCTCAAATAACAATTTGCACACCTTCGCTTTCATTTTCTTCATGGAATTGTTCTTATCTGGTGGGTTGAGATGCACATTACCCAATGCCATACATTTAGCAAAATATAATTGTATAATGAGTCTGGGTACAGCGAGAGGCAAATGTGAACTGATGTTTGTTCAGAGAGATGAGGAATTGATAAAAGATGTGAATCTTCAAGTTTTTTTTTTTTTTTTTTCTTCGGAGTTTTGCTTGTGGCCAGAGTGGCAGTTCTCTTGATTTCACATTTACTTTCATGTTAAACTGGCTGTTTTCCATAACATGATATTTTGTGATTATTGGAACAAATGTGGGCAGGTGCATAAAAAACTGGCACACACACACACAAAACACATTTACTAAAGTAGGCTATTAGCAAATAGTAGAAACACATAATGTTTCCACTATTCTGTCCTAGATAAAAGTTTAGAAGCTTATTTATCTGTTCAAAAACACCAAAGCATATAAGCAGTTGCTTATCTAACTCCAGTTATAAATTAAGAATTTTAGAATTAGATGGACATGTAAATTTGTGAATATTACTATGGGAAAAAAGGGTATAGTATTTACTTTGGTACAATTTTCACTAAGAAATCGTTCATAAATTTCACATTTTATCATTAAAAATGTGTATTGTGATTTTTGTCATGATCACAGGTGCTTTTCTACTATTTATTTCTTATGAAAATAATCAAAACAAAATTATTTTTCTTGGAAATATCATAATCAATCAACTTTCTGAGCTTGACAGGTCTTATTTCTGCTGCTATCAAGAGAATAAGACCAATAAGACCAAGCAAAATAAGACCAATCAGAGATGTCTGAAGTGTAAAGGGGAGGGGCTGGTTTGAGTTTAGAGGTGGCCTTGCTTGATCTCACCCACATGTAGGCTTCCACTGGTCGATGACACCTCTGGCTGAGGTCGCGATGCATGTTAATCCGTCTCTGTTGACTTGCTCGCGGCAGGACACAGCCTCTACCTTGATCGCATAGGTATGTCTTTGAAAGTTTGTCAGTCAGGCTCTTCTTCTCCACCTTTTAGTGTTATCTTGCCATTTCGCATCTTGTCTGCTGTCTCTCTACATCCTCCCCCATCAATAGGTGCCGTGCTTTCTCTATCAGAAAAAACATCTTTTGATTACAAAAGCATCCGTGCAAGTGTCTGATTTTGTGTGTTGAGGTCTTTTCTGACTGCAGGCCCGGAGAGGATGTGTCACTGCATACAGGTTTTCCCCTGTTACTCATGGGCCTCTTTCTCGCAATGTCTCTTCATGTGGGCCTGAGCATTGCACTATTGCAGATTTCTGAAGTTATCACCTCTATTTGAGTGACTGTTACATAGTCTATAATTTCCTTTTTTTTACTAATGCGTGAGATTTTTGTTGATAGCACTTACAGACTGTTGTGACCAGGGGTAGGTAATGCCTGTTGTTGGATAGGCCTAGTTGCTTTGACATCTGATGTACTATAGTTTCGTATAACGAAGGAAAGGGTTCGAAATGGTAATGGGACAAAGGTTAACCTGCGTTTCAGATTCAGACATTCACAGGCCTGCAAGGCAGGTAAGTCGATCACTCATTGCACAATTGCAGAATTTCTAGTCATTTCAGTCAAAATTAGCAATTACAGCACATCTTCCTCGGTTTCATTCTTCTTATTCTCACACTCAAATGAGAATTCAGCTGCACCAGGGATTTAAAAGAAATGGGTGAAGAAAAAATAGGAACTGATGAGGTATCGTTCATTGCGACGTGCATTGTTTGGCGTACTGTAAAACATTTTTTTTAAAAATTGCAACACTTTTAGTAAATTCTTGGTGTTTCAGTTTGCATATCATTTAGCGTTGCTAATTTACAGTTGTCATAAACAGAACAACAATCGAGCACTGGTTTTTTTTACGTTGCTGGATTGACTGTGTTAACGATAGCTGTAGAAAATACAGAAAAATGCAATAATGCATGAAATGGTTAATTAATATTTATTTTTTAAGGCTATTTTAGATTGAGAATTTATAATATCTTTAGCATAGCTTATACAATATGCATAAACATAAACATACAGTACATAATTATATCATTTTTGAGAATATTTTTAGGCTTTGATTCTTGAATTTTCAGCGACGTCTTCAAAGCAAAAACAAGAACAAGAGATGCATTTATGTTGATAGCTTTGGCAATATGATATTCATGTTTGCATGTTTAAGGATTAATAAATGACCTACTGTATTCTAAGCTTCATCTTTGGTGTAGTCTAGATTAAGTACAGTAATATGACTCACTTATATTTATGACACACTAGACTTTTAATATAAGAGTATAATACTGTATAATACATGACTCATCTGGATTTTTTCTGAAAAAAGGTACACACACCCAAGCTAATGCTGCAAATAAAGGTGCAAAGGAGAATAAGTCTATTTTGTTGGCAGCCGAGTATATTCAGCTTTAAATGGATAGATCACCTAAAATAAATAATAAAAAAACTCATGTTGTTCCAAACAAAATGTCTTGTACATTGTACATCCGCACAATGAAAGCCAATGTAGTTCAACGTGTTTTGACACCAGTGTCCTTCAACGATCTTCATTTGTGAAGGAGACATAAAGATGCGGTACGCCATGAGTAAATGACAACAGCATTTACATTTTTGGGTAAACTATTCTATCTTGTTTCCTAGTTGTTGATCACAAAAGTTGTGAAATGCAAACTGCACTATGAGTGCGTACATTCTCAACAGTTAATTTGGGCAGTTATGAAAGTGAAGTATCTGCACACACCTGTTTGGAATAATGGCTCACAATATTAACATTGAGTTGTTTCGGTTGTTTTTTCATGCTTTGCTGCTTGCGTATGTGTGTGTGTGTCTCTCACTTTTAACCAGTTTAGCATCAATTCTAGTAATTAGAACATCAAGCACCGTCATCTCAGTACAGTGTGTTCCACACAATCCGTCACCATTGCGTCCTCGCTGAGGGGGAGTGATTGTATCAGCATACGTTTTTGCAGGCATTTGATACTCTTCGACTTTCTCGTTTGCGCTTTCGTCAGATCGACAACAAAACATACAGCGCCGACACTTGCGTCTTGAATCTTGCACATCTCTTTGCTGACGGCAATTTCATATTCCAGGATGATCGTGTTTCTAATTTGGAGTGTCATTCTTTTGCACGCATTTCCAGATCGTGTATCAAAAGTGTTTTTCCCCATAAAGTCCGCATCACTTTCTGCGCAATTGTGAGGAATTAGAATGCAGCTGACATGTACTGTAATCAAACGCTTCACCAGACACCACATCACACTGCTACTACAGTAGATGCATATCTAAACCGACCTACTGTATGGCTTTGATACTGTTGTTGTTGATCAAACAAACTTGAACTCTTACGAGTCTCAGCGTACCGGCATTAGTCAGAGTTTCACATTCTGAAGAGGTCTGTGGCTTCATCGCAAAAGCTCCACAACAAAATTTCAAAAGGTGATGCAAAATGCGAAAGGCCCCTTGCCGCCTGACATGACCAGACATGTCCGCCTCCACTTTGTGCCATACGCAGACAATGCAATTCCAGTTCACGGTTGAATGTATTGTGAGATAGAAATGATTAAACATCGCTTAGAGTTTCATTTTGTGAATAAGATTGTCTGCCTGATGTATGAAAGTAGGTTAGAGGTGTTGGGACTCTGATGAGTTTAGGAAAAAACCTTGTCAATTGTTCTGAATATGTCTTTCACAATCTCTGAAATTAAGTCAAACGGCTTATATTGCAAAGTGTATTTACCTCTTCGGGCTTATCTATGTTTCAGTCTTTCTTTCGGTCTATCTGTCTGTCTGAAAGTTACGCGATCTTTTTTATCTTAAAACAGCTGAACGATGAACAGTTTGATCAGTCTTCGGATGCATGTAAAAAGACTGGTTAAGATTGATCATCTTGTTCATCACTGTTAAGACGTCTAGAGATTGATATCTCAACGTATGTGTCATCAAATGAGCAGACAAGAATAGGTGATTTGAGTTCTGGAAAATTACAGGCCTATAAAACTCTTTTTTTTTTTTTACCTAAACCACATGCATACATAAATTGAAGAATGAATAAACAATAGCCAATCAACCTGGCTAGTCAATAAGAAAATAAAAAGATAAGCAATTAAAATATAATCAGAGATGGATATTATTGTCTACATTTTATATATATATTTATATATATATATATATATATATTACCATTTGTGCTTAACGTTTGTGACTTAATTGTCAATACAAATAACTGTAATGAATTGATAATTTTTTTTGTGTTTTTAAATCATATATCACATTACACAAAATTTGCAATTTATGTAATCCAATAATTTGTATATTTTATAATTTCCTGGGAGATTAATTTAGATTTTCACATTTTCTAAATAGTTTTCTCTCTCTTCATCTTCTCATACATGTCGACTATTATTCCTCATTGTCCCATGACAAACTTACCCTCTGTTTTTCCCCCATCTAAAGGCTGACATGAGATTTCTCATCTCGACATCAAACCTGATCATCTCAGTTCAGCTGCACCTTTCGCCCTTCGAAGATGATCCGCATTCATAACCCTCACCACGTGCCATTTCTACATCAGACGGAGCAGCTCCGCCAGGCCGGAACCCTTTGTGACACGCTTCTCACCGTGGAGGGCCTTTCATTTAAAGCCCACGCTCTGATACTAGCGCTGGCAAGCAAACGTCTCAAGCGTCAGCTAACAAACCAGCACAGCCCAGGATCAGGGTACTGCTGCATTATAGACAGAGTCTCTTCCCACACCTTCAAGCAAATCCTAGATTACGTGTACAGTGAATCGCTGGAGGTGCCCAAAGATGATCTTGAGGAGCTGCTGAGGGGCGCTGAGTACCTAGAAGTGGAGTCTTTGGTAGAACAATGTCAAGCACAACTTAGAGATCCAGAATCCCCAACTAAGACAGACACAAAAGTAAAAAATTCCCTCCAAGTTGACAAAGCACACAAGGACACTCAGTTGCCTAAAAATAGCCACAATTTGGATGGAGACCACCTTGATTGCTCTTTAGAAGAAGAACGTTATTCCACCAAGAGGCCGGTCCAAGATGCACAAAAGAAGAGCTGTTCTCCCGTGTCTCCTGTGCCTCCCATATTCTCCAGAGACACCATCATCTCCTCCAGCTCTCCGTCTCCAAGCCCTCGCCTCTGCTGGCCGCCGGTCAGCACGTCTAGGAGCATGTTGTTAAACTGTAGAGAAATCATGACCTTCCACTCCCTTCGAGCATATCCCTACCCCACACCCATGTACCCCATCCTCCACCATTCGCTCCAGCCACAGGTCTCCTCCTCACTTATGGGTTACACGGGGTTGATTCACCCCTATCACCCTCTCATACACTCTTCTCCGCTGACTCAAGACCGTCCCTTCGTTCCTGGTCTGAAAGGAAAGAACGCCTCTATCAGTGCAGCTTTAACGGGGTCCATGTCAGATGATCAAGAGAGGTAAGAAACGACACGCAGATGACACTTACAGTGTATGAATGTTATTGGATTAGATAATTTATCAAATCCTGTGGAACTGATTTTAAAGACAAGACAGCACAAGCACAATTTAAAAGGATTTTTTTTTTTTTTAATAGGGCGGTTTGAACATTTTATAGGTCATACACTTATAAGGGGATAGTATGCCCAAAACAATAGAGGATTTTTGACAAATGTGTCTATGTTTAATGTCAATACAATGGAAATCATTCAAAAACAAAACAGTTTGATGAACATTCTTC
This sequence comes from Carassius auratus, assembly GCF_003368295.1. Lineage (NCBI taxonomy): Eukaryota > Metazoa > Chordata > Actinopteri > Cypriniformes > Cyprinidae > Carassius > Carassius auratus. The sequence continues at coordinate 8,057,858 of NC_039257.1, read as the reverse complement.
AAAAGATCATCTGCAAAAGAAAAAGTAATTCAGGCTTGCAACAACATGAAGGTGACAAAAGAAGGAAGTTAATTCCCTTTAAGTGTTCAAATAACTTTTGGGCTCTCTGCATACCTAAAAATTTTACATTGAATTTTCAATAAATTACAGGCTATTATATATATTTAGACGTAGAGCTTCAGATGCCACTCATCCATCTTTTTTTTTTTCAAGGAGAAGTCCAAGGTTATAAGACATCTGGGTGTAGTCAGCATAGTGAAAGAAAATCACATTTTTTTATAACGATATTTTAAACAGGAAGCCACATTATAGTCAGCTAATGTCAGCGGAACACCATTAGCCTGGTAAACTTGTTTTTTACCGAATGCAACAACACATTTACAGTCATAACCAAAAGCAAACACCGCAAAATTCTGACTTACCTTTGAAGTGTTTTTTTTTTTTTTTTTTTTGCATCAGTTAATATCACCCTTCACTAAATATTTGATCATTTTAATATTTAAAAGTGCAAACATAATAATGGTTTGCTACTATGAAAAGTAGTGAGCTATTTTATAAGGTGTTTTATATATTCAATTTAAAGTATTCTCAAACTTTTGGCTTCGTCTGTACAGACCAAGATAGTAAGGCTTGCCTAATTTAAATGATTCGATTTTGGAACTGAGGCCACGCAGTCTATGAAAAACGGGGAACATTTTTTACTTTTATCCTGATTTTATATTTAAAATGGAAAATCATGTTCTCTAAAATATTTTACTTCAATAAAATATTCTTTGTGTAATATACTGTAGTGCCAAGCAAGTTTTTTTTTTTATTATTACAATTTTTACCTTTTTAATTTTCTTTCTTTTTTCAAATTTGTTGAAAAAATAGTTGTACAAACAGTGCAAGAATTTTATTAATCTACAAAACTATTTTAGAACATCGTTTTTAAGTTGAGAAACAAAGTCGGTCATGCGTGACAGACTTTTGACGGCTGGTGGCTATGCTTGCATTTGTATGTGTGTCTATGAATGTGATTTAGGTGATACACTTTTCTTTCTGTACTTTCCAACAGACACATTTTCCCCAACCAGCCCCCTTTTCCACCTACAAGAATTATCTTTCTACAGGCTCCATTAAAATGAGGGGAACTAATAACGGTCTGCAGTTCCACTGCAGTGGAATAACTGTAATTATGCAATAAATACAATTATGTCATCATTGTAATGAAACATTTGGGGGGAAATTAATAATAAATATTTAATATAATATACAATTGAATTGAATATAAAATGTAATCGTGTGACCTATAGATGTGCTTATGCTCATAAAGATCTGTAAGTCACTCATTTAAATAATTTGAGTATATATATTTTTATTAGTGTAAATTTGAAGTGTTTAAATCTGTAAAAAAAAAAGCACAGAAGCACCATGTGCTGTAAATACTGGATATGTTGGTGGAGTGTTTTGGAACACAGCAATTACTATCAAGGCCAAAACTGAGGGGAGCCCCCCATTTGTCCCCGACTTTACAAACAGTAAACATGAAAGTCAGTCATCTCCACCTTCAGAGCAGGATGTTCTATTTCAGTCTCATTATTAGCCAAACTCTGTTCCACTCCCTAATTTGCTACAAACACACAAACAGGTGCCCCATCGAGACAGAGATCTCTAGGCTTCTTTTGCTCAATCAATGCTGAAATGAAACATCTGAGAGCAGACACCGTTTTTCTTAACACAGGGAAACAGTACAAGCCACCCACACACAACTTTAGACTAAATTATATCACATTTCATGGTTAAAATAATGTGAAATTTATGAGAGCCTGTTAGACAAATGTAATACATTTGGTAGAGCATAATATTAATATTATTTTGATTCTAAATACTCGAGTCGCATGAGCTTTCCTTCACACTGTAGATGTGCTGCAGGCTTCATGACTCCGGCAGAGGAAACCATTGTCTGCTTGCACTGTTTCCTGCTACCTGAACACAAAACCTTTGTTCCTACAGTTTTTGGTCGTAGACAGAAGGAGGTGATGTTAGTCTAAATTGAGTTCCTTAAACATTTGATAAAACGGATTTGACAAGTTTGAATAGCTTGTTTGTTGCTTTGCGTTGGGCTACGGCGTGCCATATATCAATGTTTGTTCGTATATTTTCTCTAAAAAACGTCACTACTACTCATTTCTCAGTATTTTTAGACGCTGAACCATCAGGTGCATCCTGGGATGCATTTCAAAGAATTTAAGAAGATCTTATAAACTTTTGTAAACTGCTTTTCCTTCACAATACGGACCAAAAAATTGGATTAAAAAGTCTGGGCGGAAAGTCATATCTAAGCATTTGTGCATTCATCTAATTTAAATTATTTAGATTGAAGCATTTACATTAAAAGGTTTGCAAGATTGTATATTAAAAAACTCTGATGTGTGTTTTACAACTGAAATAGTACTAGTGCCCTTTCTTCTAAATAATGACACAAATGTGATAACACACTGAGTCTATCAGCAGTAACACCTGAGAGCGTGTGGGTTTCTCACTGACCTTTACCTGCTGGTCTGAATTAGCTGTGGTCTAGCCAACTCACTAGAATGTGTGGAAATGCAGCTCTAAAAGGGCAGCTGAACCTGCAGGTGTTAACTGACTAGATCAACAAGTGGTTTATAAAAAAAATATATGTATATATAAAACACCAGCGAAAAACGCAATGACGTTTGAACATATTTGTTGATGATCGATAAAGTCCTAAATGCAATTGTCTATGCAAGTTACGCATGGAAAATATGGACATCTTTGAATGGGCGCTAACATGACGACATTTTCCACAGGAAGCCAAAGGTTCAAGAGGAGAGGGAGATATGCTGCAGACACTGCGGTAAACCGGCACTGGAAAACCCCTGGAGGCCAATGACTGGGTCATCAACCTCAGGTAATATGTTGTACAAGTACACAAAAAATGTGTCTAGACACTCTTATCTGTCTAGAATAAAGGCGGCATCTATACAATCATACAAAAGCTTGCAGAAACACAAAATGCATGGCAGAGTTGCAGATTTGGTCTGGGATGCACCTTCTTTTTACGTAGATCAGAAGAATGGATGCCTGCAACAGGATGTAAATGTTGTGTATCTCTCAAAGAGCTGAAAGATGGTGGCCGTTACCGCTCTTCCGCTGCCTGCGGTAATAAAAAGGATACTAGAAAGTGGAAAAAATGCTAAATTTGTTCATGCATCAATAAAAGTACAGTTGATCAGTTTGATTCCTTTGAAATTTTTCCAAAACAATACCGAGCCAAAATTTCCCATCAAATTTTTTTTTTTTTACGCAGTGTATTCATGCATTAGACACAGTATCCATCTTGACTTACAATAGAGGAACATAGCCAATCTGTTATAAATCTTCTCCGGGTTTATTAGAAAGATTAGGTAACAAACGTAAACCAGAGTTAAAATGCAAAGGAAAAATAAATATTATTTGATACTTTATTTTTCATATTTATTATTATGTTTACGTTATCCTTTTTAGCATTCCTTATAGCTCAGTAGACAAAGGTCATGATTTTGAATCCCAGGGAATGTGTGACTTTTAAATCTATACTTCCAACGCAATTTAAAGTTGCTTTGGATATTTCATAATTAATGCTTGCACCCAGCACTAAAATAGACTTGAATGTGAATGTCATTGGCGCTTTGTAAATGTATTTAGTTCTGATGCATTTATTCACAGGTGCACTCTTCAAATTAATGTAATGTTCAGGATTAAATGTACACCTACAAAGATTTCAGATGCTTTCTGATTGTCAAACATTAATGCAGCGAACTTATACTTATGAATATTGTTCTAGGCCATATGTGTGAACCTGAAGGAAATGACTTCATACTTCAGATTAAGTGACACCAGTTAACGAAAGTGAAGTTAGTTCTGAGAAACGCTCCTGCAGTGCAAATGCTGCTTGGCATCTAAAGCAAAAACATTTCTGCATTGTAAGTTCATCTAGTGTTCAAATACTTTTTAGGGGTTACTGTGTAGTCCCAGTGGTGGTTGTGCTTTGTCCTAGTTCACATAATGTTCACAGGGCATAAATACATAAGCAAATGACCCCTTACCTGCTAAACTGGGGTGTAAAGCTGTGCGCGAGAGAAAACTGTGGCTTCTGAATCGTGGTGCATCAGCACAGTCCTGCGGTCGATCAGCTCTGTGCTTCATGGTGGTTTATATACAGTACCAAAACAGAAGTGTTGACTTGTTCTTTTTTCATCCAAATTGGGGTTAGAGTGCTTTTTATGTGTGTGCAAGCATCTGCGCGACTGAGCATTTTGGGGTGAGAATGATAGTAACACATTATTATGAGATGTTATCTTTGTAATTTGAGTTTGTTCTTCATTATAACAAATTGAGAAATATAGCATTACAGCACTGGCTCACCAGTGGATCCTCAGCAGTGAATGGGTGCCGTCAGAATGAGAGTCCAAACATCTGATATAAAAACCATCACATTAATCCACAAGTAATGCTCACTAATCCATTCCATTGCTAAAATACAAGTCCTTAATATATAATACTGATTTTACAAGTATAAAATCCATTCAGGACAGAAATATGCACAGATTCATTCGCAAGCACTGTTCATGAGTGAAAAGAGTCTAAAATAAGGTCAGTTGATTTTAATGTGAGAGGACAACAGTGGATAGACTTGGATTATGGACTTTTGTTACAAATACAAGTTTACTAGTGGCAGTTTAAGAGGTAAAACTTATTTGATGTAGATTACTTGTGAAATATTGTGATGTTTTTATCAGAGACTCATTCTGACGGCACTCATTCACTGCAGAGGATCCATTAGTGAGCAAGTGATATAATACAAAATTTCTCCAAATTTGTTCATATGAAGAAACAAACTCGTAAAACTGAATTAACCATCGATGGCCTGATGATGAGTATGGTTTTGAGTGGACTAATTCTTTAACTGTGGTGGCCTTTTTTTTTTTTTATTAAGCATATTTCATGTAGTCTCTCATGTAGTTATTATAAGGTCATAAAATTGTCTAATAATTAAAAGTCTCTAAATAAACAAAATAGAAGTGTTGTATGGCATTAACAGTGTTTCAACCATATTTGTTTTATATTCTGAAATATAAGATGAATATTTTCTTCAACTTTGATGAAAATGTTTGCGACAATCTAAAAGTGCGATGGCATATGACTCATTCAACATGACACCATTAGGTTCATATAGGTTATGCCAACTGAAGTCATTTTTAAAGTAATTTTTAGTTTCCAGCTGCATGCACAGTTTGTGCTTTATAGATTTTGGTTTTATAAAAATGCAGCAAACAACTTACATCCTCAGTTATAAGAATGTTCAATGCCACCTTTTCGAACAGCAAACTTGTGCTGTAAAGGCGCAGGTTTCTGCAGCAGTTTTATGTTACTGTGCTGCATCCTGAGTTAGTGTGTGTGTGTGTGTGTGTGTGTGTGTGTGTGTGTGTGTGTGTGTGTGTGTGTGTGTGTGTGTGTGTGTGTGTGTGTGTGAGAGAGAGAGTGTGGGGTAGGTGGGAATGTGTGGGTGTTCAGATATGTGTGAATACAATGTCAGACGTGGGCCCATATGTTTGCCTTTGTTTCACACATGACTTTTGTGTTTTTGCGTTTTTTGCGTTTCACCGAGCTCAGAAGTATAAGCTTACACAACCTTGTAAGTGTCCATATGATTGTCACAAGCGAGGTCTTCACAAAAATAAAGACAGAAAGTGTTAACCATGTTTTTTTTCACATTTTGAGCTGTACAGGAGAGGATGTGGTGTATGCATGTATGTGTGTGTGTGTGTGTGTGTGTGTGGAATGGGGCAGCTATAAACTAGGCCGCACACCAAGAAAGAGTTGCCACAGGATGTATTTATCTAAAATTGGGCCCCTCGGCTGCGCACTACCAAAGCTCAGATATAACTTTATTTTTGACCATAAATCACTTTTATCTACCCCTTTTGCAGTTAATAGAAAATAAGCATAAGGTGCTTTATCATTTTAACAGAACTCGATATTTACCAGCAAAAAAAATTTGATCTTTCTGATTAGTATTCTTTAACAAGCAGTCATTTCTCTGAAAACGTCTTAAGCGGGTATTTTTAACTAGTTTCCTCAAGTCAGAATACATATTTTATGTCCCTCAATCTTCATTTATTCAGTTTATAACATTAATGATCATTGTTTAACTATGTTAGGATATTAATGTATATTTTGATGTACATTGTTTAACTGTGCAAGGATATAAGCAACTGGAATCTTGTATCACTGGGTCCACATTTAAAATCTGTTGTATTTAAATTAGGAAAAGAATAGAAATGTTATGTTAAACGTTTTAAACAAAGAATTTATTATGTGAATAATAAACACCTATAAAATGTACAAAAGCACTAAAGGCCATACACTATTCTTAATAATTTCAACTTTAGACTTTTTTTTTTTTTTTGTAAGAAACTTGTGCGACATTTTTGTTACCAGCTGCAAACCATTTAATCAGTGTCTGCCGAACATCATGCACACATGTACACCGGCTGAAAATGACCACATAGATATGTATGCAATGATAAAATTGTGGTCTCCTTCTCAAGTCATTTAAAAAGTGGCACAAAGGAAAATTAACTTTGTGCAAAAAAATACATTTGCATAAAAGTCAAATTTCTTTGCATCCAGAGAAACACACAAGATGCTCGACATGCTAATAATCATGCAGCACAAAAGCTGCGGTCACCAAAGCAAAGTAAAAAAGATTAATTTTATGAAATATTCTAATAAATCAGTTTTACTCATGCTTTTAGACTTTGGTTTATATTTGTACTATCACACGTTTTAGGTGCACTTTTCTGTATTCTGTAATAAACAAAATGAAATTTTTTGGTCACACTTTACAATGAGCAAGATATTTTCTACAGTATTTTGTCATCTTTGTTAATGTAATTTTGATAATACAGCTTTACTGTTAATTAACTCATATAACAAATTTAAGGAATTATTATTATTATTATTATAATTAAATGGAACTGTATTGTAAAGAGCTTTTTAGATTAATAATTAGATAACGCTATAAGTCTCCTTTCACTTTCACACTTGGTTAACTGGTGTTTTAGCGAATGGAACAATTGTCACCAGCAGTGCATTAGACAACACTTAAACTAATTTAAACACATCTGTGCAGATATGAGGGGCCAAAGAGCTGACCAGCATCACACCTAAAATATCCCTGCGTTCTTGTGAAGCACAGCTCCACTTTTGGGCTGAAGCACGGTGACCAAGATGTGTTTTACAGTTTTAGTCAAAAGGTCACTATTTATGTCACAGGTTCATTGCAAGAGATACCATTTAAGGTTATTTGAGAACTTATTGTTATAACGGAAATAAACAACTTATTTAAAAAGCATGCATTTTAAAATTTAGGTAAGTTTCAAAAGGAAATAAAAAAATGTATCTGTGACTTCACAAAAAGGAATAGTTTACCAGAAAATTAAAATGTGCTCCTCTACAAGATGTAGGTGAGTTTGTATTTGTTCATATGAACAGATTTAGAGAAATTTATCAATTACATCACTTGCTCACCAATGGATCCTCTGCAGTGAATGGGTGCCATCAGAATGAGAGTCAAACAACTGATAAAAACAACAAAATAATCCACAACTTATCCCAGTGAATTATGTTCTGTGAAGCGAAAAGCTGCATTTGTGTGATACATTCATCATTAAGAAACTTTTAGCATCTTCAGGCTGAAATAAAAGTCCTCTATCCATATATTGCTAATTAATGTCATCTGAATCAGGAGAGAAATATGTACAGCTCAATCAAATCCAGAACAGCAAATATGTTGGTCAAGTTTGATGTGAGAGGACAAAAGGGAATGGACTTTTTCACTGGAGTTTTCACTTTTTTTTTTTTGGATGAACTATACCTTTAAAAGGACTCTAAACATTATCCGTAAACTGAGCAACGGAGCCGCATTTGGCAGTTTAAACCTCTTTGTCTGTGGTTTTATTCTGAAATGAAACTGCATTAGAAAGATCCAGTGATAACAGAGAATATGTCTATTTATAGGCCGCCAGTTTTCACTTACAGTTCTCTCATCACCCGTGGGCAGGTTCTGAGGAAATGGCGCTGAGGTGTAAGTTCTGCGGCCGAGGCGGACGGGACAGGCGATCTCTGCGCTCACTCAGGAGGGGTGTTGGAGGAGAGAAGCCTTACCAGTGCAAACAGTGTAGCAAGAGGTTCAGCCTTAAACACCAGCTGGACACACATCACCGGGTCCACACAGGTACAACCAACCTTTATACCCATGAGCCACCTTCCTTCAGTGTTTATATCCAGCCTGGGAGATTCTAGCGATCATGAAGACCTGGTTCAGGTCTCTGCTGAAAGGTGGCGCTATAGAAGCAGGATCACACACCACTCATTTAGATAAAGATTTCACTTTCTAAGAAACTCTACATTGTATTTCACTGCAACAAGATTAGATCTGCAATCTCAATTAGTGTTACTTTAGTACCGCTGAGATACTATTATAGATTATTTTATTTTTTTGCATATTTTGTATGTTTTTTGTTGTAGTTGTTTTAAGTTTTAATAAGTTTGTTTTGTTTTGTAATTGTATTAATAATTGCATCCAGCTGAAATAAAATACTTTTTTTTATTTTATTTACAAAAACTGTGTGTGTATGTATATTATTTATATATATATATATATATATATATATATATATATATATATATATATATATATATATATATTAGTTTAAATAAGTCCTTCACACATGGCTTTGTCTTTTTTTTTGTAATGACCATGAATTAGGAAAATTTTCAATTTTTTAAAGTTTAATATTTATATTTTATTTAATATTTTGTTATTTATTTTATATTTCTCCATTTTTTTCTTTTTAGTTTCAGTTTACATCTAAACACACAGCTTTGTCTATCTATCAGCTGTGTGTGTGTATATATATATATATATATATATATATACACACAAGTTTTCTCATTTTAATAATTTCATAAATGTTTAATATTTTATGATATTTACAGTATATTTTATATATCCATTTACCATTTTCCAAATAGTTTTACTTACAATAACTGCACTGATTACAAATTTGATTAGGGATTCTGGCAAATCATGATGAAACCTTCAGCTCAGTTTTCTCCTCGTCTCTCTTCCAGGTGAGAAACCATTCGAGTGTCGGCTGTGTGGCCAGCGTTCACGTGACTATTCGGCTATGATCAAGCATCTGCGTACTCACGGTGGCGCCACTCCTTACCAGTGCACCATGTGTCTGGAGTTCTGTAGCAGCCTGGCAGCCATGCAGAAACACCTGAAGAACCACCCCACGCAGGACTTCCCTCCAGACTGGAGCCTGAGCAGCACGTACCTGTACACCTGCCACACCTGAGCCCTGCGCGATAAAGCATGTAGATATGGAAAATTGAAGATTTGTTATGTTTCATACTTTTATTAATCTATTTTGAAGCCATTATTCAAATATTATAATATATTTAATATACACACAAAGGACATTTATGCCAGCTGATTTTTGTTCTTTAAAGACGTCTAGTTGGGTGATGAAGATGAAGCAGACTGTACTTTGCTAATGCTTATAACTTTCTCTGTGAAATACCATCACAATAGCATAAAAAATATTTGTTTGTTTATTTATTGAGCTGGTCAAATCTGTACCATTTATCTAAGCGCTCACTATGTGATCTATTTACACACTGTACACAATCTTTTAATAAAAGCATTATGGTCAAAATAGTCAGTGTCTGTTCTAATGCATACAGAACAGCAATTAGCTTCGGTATGTGACAGCATATTCTGTATAAATGGATGAATTAATTGTTTTAGCAGTAAATGAAATATGAAAAAGATATGCATTTATGTCTTTGACAAAACATTTCCATTTACAGCAATTATGAAATAAGGTTTTAAGGTTTTAAGAAAAGCATATGTAGTAAAGTAACAATAAGACAGAATAGACCTTTCCAATTGGCATCAACAGTGAAAATATGTTTAAGGGTGTAGCTCTGCCATCTACCAGCAGAGGCTGGCATACAGGTCAAATAACCCAGTGGTTCTCAAACCTGTCCAAACCGATGATTTGCGGGGAGTAAACTGACGCTGGGGTTGAATGTGTGATGCAGTCAGATGCCTAAACATTACAGCATTACAGCTTTTGTTAATACTGATCGCTTCCATTGTCCTCATTTGCAAGTTGCTCTGGATAAAAGTGTCTGTTGAGTGACTAAATGTAAGTGTACAACACTGCATTGATTCTTAATTATAGTTTACTGAACCTCTGTACATCAGGAATAACCAAAGATTTTGCAACAGAGTGGCAAAGATATCCTAGCTTGAGCAATAACACTCCAACAGTATGAGATATGCTTTCAGTGGTAATAAAATGGACTGAAACAATTGTTTTCGTGTAAAATGTATTTATTGTTTCAGACTATGATTCCATATAGTCGGAGGATATTAAACATTTTCGATATTTTTATTTGAGCTGATTGCATTGTTTTCCATTTGTCATGTCTCTCCTATCAAACAAGGTTTTGTGTATCTTTAGTGCACGGTTTAATTTAGTTTATGACGTTCCGTTTTCCTCTTTGTCCACTTACAATGTTTTAAAATGTGTTGTGTTTTGAAATCTGTTCCGATTTTAATGTTCGTATTCCAAAAGTCACCGTTACCACAGAAACACGAATTGCGAGGGAGGAGGCGAACAGCCTTCTGCAGTGATGATGGCGCACTGTCAAAAAGTAAGTGACATAACTGATCCACTCTCTATATTAAGAATTATTTAGGCGTTTTGAGATTTTTGGAAAATGCCTAAAGAATACATATAATAATGGGAACAATACTTCCGGAACCTGAAGCGCTGAGAAAGGGGACCGTCTTTATCGCACTCAAATAACTAGATATATTCGCATTCGTTGATTTCCGACACTCGCTCCTCCTGGATGTTGCGGATAGTCAATGTAACGTTACGTGCTCCTGTTGGTTTCGCAATGTCGTCTACTTGGTCGTACCCACCCAATGTCCAATTAACACTGCTTTTCAGAGATTCCTGGAGCTCCAGTGCAACTTGTGGGGTCTGTGGGTGAGGCTGCTCTTTCTGCCCGGCGGAAGAGGCACCGGATGTGTGCTGTGGAAGCCTCTCAGATCGACTCGAAACGCCCCTTTCTCCAGTGTCAAGCACGGCTAAAAACCAAACGGGCTCCCCAGTAGATCTCCGTCTTGATGTAGGAGCTCTTTGTTTGGAATATCATTCATGTCAAAACTAAGTTGTCAAACGACCTGAGAAAGTGTCATGTCTTGTTAAAGTGAAAAACTAACTTTAACTTTGACCACAAGATGGCGCTATGGTGTAAAACAAATCGCATTCGTCTAAAACTGACGCTGTTCTTCCACATTAGTTTAAATCGGTGTGTAATTCTGTAATGTAAAAGAATCTCACGAAACCGTGTCCAGGTTATATTGTTGTGTATATATGTGTGTGTGTGTGTGTGTGTGTGTGTGTATTTGTGAAATAATAAGGTTTTTGCCATTGTAATATTACTGAAATGATGTTTTAGCACATATCACTCCAAATTTCATTCTTTCATTTTCTCAAGGTTGTTTCCCTTTTTCCTTACTGTAGTTAGTGTTGTTGAATAAAACAAAACATTTTAAATTCGGTAGGCTAACTGAAATAAAATATAAATATTAGATATTTAAAGGGATAGTTCACCCAAAAATAAAAATTATGTCATTAATAACTCACCCTCATGTCGTTCCAAACCAGTAAGACCTCCATTTATCTTCAGAACACAGTTTAAGATATTTTAGATTTAGTCAGAGAGCTCTCAGTCCCTCCATTGAAGCTGTGTGTACGGTATACTGCAGAAATGTACTTAGTTCAGGGATATGTGTGAGGGAATCACCTTTTTTCTCCGCAGTTTTTGCAAGTTCACGCAATTTCATAGCATAAAATTGCAAAAATATCACGCATATTCCATCACAATTTTTAAGAAAATGTGCCGCGAAATCAAGGATTTTTGCCCACAACAATCACAAAAAAAAAATCTGTGTTTTTCTGGAGGGACTGGTACACTGACTGAACTGCTGTGAGGAGAGAGATGAACACCGAGCCGAGCCAGATAATGACTCCTTCACGAGTCAAGAACCGGTTGCATCGGTTTTCAGATCACCAGTAGTCCTTTCTGACAGTTCAATTCAATAAACCGGTTGAAGAAAATGGTTCACCGGTTCTTTTGCCCTCGACGTAATGGCGTCATTTTTGGACCAAAATGTATTTTCGATGCTTCAAAAAATTCCAACGGACCCTCTGATGTCACATGGACTTCTTTGATGATGTTTTTCATACCTTTCTGGACATGGACAGTATACTGTACACACAGCTTCAATGGAGGGACTGAGAGCTCTCGGACTAAATCTAAAATATCTTAAACTGTGTTCCAAAAATAAAATGAGGTCTTACTGGTTTGGAACAACATGAGGGTAAGTTATTAATGACATAATTGTTCAAATTGGGCGAACTAATCCTATTTTTTAATCCTAAAAATATCAATAATAATATTAATATTAAAATGTTTACTACTATTTAGTACAATCAATACTTGTTTACAACTAACCCAAATATGAATTAATGATTTAAGCTTTTATAAAGGCTAGCACTTTATTGTGTATTGCTGTACACCCAAAATGCTTTACAAACATGTAAGTTCTAGATAGGACTTTGTAAGATTAATTTATGCGGCAAACTGTTTTTTTATTTTTATTTTATTTATTTTTTTGTAGTGTAATTCCATTTATTTATTGTTAGTTTTTTCTGTATTGTATATAATTTACTTGGTTACTCCCACTCCTCAACAGTCCAAACTTAGTAAAAGTTAAATAGTTAAAAAAAAATAATAATAATAAATGTGTGTGTGTTTTGATGTAATCATAGTTCTTCAATTGCCATATTGGCTTGTCATTTTGACATTTGGGTCACTAGGTCAATAGATAAAGAGAGTGAAGAGGGCTATGATTATGAACACATCTGTTGCTTCCACTGTTCCCTCCAAGATGACAATGATCCCAAAAATCTCCCAAAAAAGAGACTGCTGGAATTGATAATGTGTTAAATGACCTGTAGCTCCGGAACAGATGGTCAGAGCATCTCTCATAGCCCAAGTTGATCTCAGACTGCTCAAGCGGGAGAAATTCCCCCTCTGACATCTGCAAAGACTTGATGAGCTTTGCATCAACTTCATAAGTTTAGCATTTGAATTTGGCATTTGACACATTGACCATGTGTCTCTCTTGCAGATCGCAGAGATGGAAAATAAGGCGAAGACCGTCATCACGGTTGGCCACAACACACATCCGGTTGAAAAGAAGTGTTTCTTCGAACTTCTTAGGATGTAAAATTTTGAGGAACATGCAGCCCACCATAAGGACGTCAATCATGGATCCCACAATGCACTGCGCCATGACTAAAAAACCATCTTCGTAGCAGCGTGGCGACACCATGCGAGCACCATTGCCAAAAGTCCTCTGAGTTTCTACCAAAAAGATCAATGCTAACACAGATCCGTCTATATTACAGATATTATTATATTATAGTGTTCCTGTGGCTCATTGGTAGAGCATTGCGTTAGCAGCGCAAAAAGTTGTGGGTTCAATTCCCAGGGAACACACATACTGTAAAATAATGTGTAGCCTGAATGCACTGCAAGTCATTTTGGATAAAAGCGTCTGCTAAATGCATAAATGTAAATATTGGGTAGCACACATCAGCGTTACCAGGAACTTCAAGATCTCCATGCAAGAATGCATTCAGCGTGTAAAGCCTTGTGAAAATAAACCAGGTGAATGAGTAGCATATCATAAACAGGAAAAGAAATAAATTTATACTGAAGGTCCACAAAAGAAATGAAAATGTCAACCAGGAACCATTCTCTCTTAGCCATATGTGCCAAGTCTATCCTACACTTTCCATCTTTGGATATGAAATGGCATTGTTCACGAAGCTCTGGTTGGCAAGCAGAATTCTTTGTTTTCTCTCTCTCTATTAGCTTTTTGTGTGCTTTAACTTTGCAGTCTACGTCCGGTATAGGTATGCAAAGAGCACTGTGGGATGGACTGCTGCACAGAGACTTGTGCATGGGTTTGTCATGTTGGGAACGCTAAGAGCATAGTGGCAACATTGAAGAACATTTGGCTCACGTAAAGAGTAACGGCTCATTAGCGCCAGCTCAGCCTTGGTAATGGCGCAGATACTGGGTCCCTAGCCGTACATGTGCACTCGCTGAGGGCTGTAGAGCAAATCTGTGGTGGTCCTGTGGCGCCTAATGGATACACTTGGTTTGGAGGTCTGGTTTGGCATAAACCCTTATGTCTGGCAATGGAGGTAAGTTTCCATTTGTTGAATCAGATTGATTATCTCTTTTAGAGAGAATTTGGAAATGAACATGTAGATGACATAAATGTCAACATTTAGCAAAACCATATGGTAAATGTCGCTGTAGCAAATTTTATCATTGCACTGGAGTTTAAAGGGGTCATTTGACATTGCTAAAAAAGATAAATATATATATTTGGTGTAGTGAAATGCGTTTATGCAGTATAAGGTTAAAAAAACAAAAAAAAAATTTCACATACTGTACAATATTGTGTCTCCTCTATGCCCCGCCTTTCTGAAACGCATTATTTTTACAAAGCTCATTGTTCTAAATAGCCAGGTGTATGCTGATTGGCCAGCTTTCCAGGTCTTTGTGATTGGCCGAATACCTCAAGCGTGTGACAGAGATGTTACTCCCCTTACCATACTGCGATAAGACAAAACCAATAAAAGCCATTCCAAACGAGAATTTGTTGCATCCAGTGGGGACATAAATACTGATGCTGCATTTCGTGCCGCATACAAAACCATGTCTGCAATTTGTGATCAGAGAAATGACAAACAACAAGTGCTACTCTACACTGCAAAAAACTCAGCCAAACCCCATTCCACAGCCATAACTGTCACACACCAAGTTTCAGAACAGGAGCCCTTGTCCTTCACCTTCTGATCAATAATCAAAAAATTCTGATAAAAAAATTTGCCTTCCTAACATTTGACTCAAAGTGATTTACAGGGGCATTTTCTTTTTACCTTTGTAATGGCATTTTTCTAATTTTATTAAATGTATGCAGTGTTTCCTAGGATTTGTTCCAGCTGTGGTGGCAGGACAATTCCCCATGGACCCAAGAATCACGTGCACTCAGAACTGAATTTATTTTAACTAAAAAAGACAAGTAAATAGTACATAATAAAATAAGAACAAATAAATTTATGTCTTCACCGTATATTGAAAGACAGCAGGAGGTTTATTTAGGCTGCTGTCTCTTTAAGAACTAATGGACAAATCAATACTGTTACACATGGATCTACTCTTACCTCATTAACCCCTTAACTGTCACTCCATTTTTGAAGATAGACTTGAATGTGCATGTTACAAACCTAAATTTTTATAATTCATGACTGAAAACATTTTGTAACATGATATTGATGAACCATTTACATGGTAATGCAATGTCTGATTTTAGAATGGGTTTTAAGGAGCGCTTGTTAACCCTAACCCAATTAAAACAATTAAGGAGCACCTTCTGATCACTAATAATTCAATAATTAAAAATTCTGATTATAAAAGAAAATTGGCTTCCTAATACGAGGTGATTTGTGACTAAAGTGACTTACAGGGGTATTTTCTTTTTACCTCTGTAATGGCATAATTTTCATGTCAAAATCAAAAATGTATTTTCATAAGCTTTTTTAAAATATATATTTAAAACAATATAATAATAAGTAGAATAACACAAATAAGTTACCAATCATATGAAATTAGTATGAATAAAAAATTAATTTGTACTACAGAGGGTGCACAGAAGAAGTGGTTTGTAGGTACATTTTCAGACATTTAAGGAGGCTCATAGGGGGCATGAGTGTCATCAAATTCATACATTCATGTGGAGATTAAGTACAGAAATATTAAATTATTTAAATCATTGAAATTATATGCTATAAATTTAACTAAATCCGCCAGCAGATGGCAGCAAATAACAGATTTTATCACTGAATCATTAATTCAACTGATTCGTTCGACCGGCTGATTCATTCAGGAATGAAGCAAGAGACTTACTGTCTTTATGATGGGCAATCATGAATCACTATTCGTTCATAAACGCACATTCATTGAATGAATGAATCTCTGCTGTGTTTTCTTTAAGAGATGCGAAGAGGCTGAGCTGTTACTATACACAAATCCGGTGAAACACGGAAGTAAAGCAGCGCCGTCATTACTGCGTGCCTTGCTGCTAAGAAAAGTAGCAGAAGTAGCTTGTTGGTACCGTAAACAGCACAAAACTACAGGCCTTGAATAAAACCGTTTGTATAATTCGCGAACCTTTGTTGCACATTGACTGCCCATGTTCACGGCCATACGGATTACACAAAGTTCCTGGTCAAGCGGATGAGTATTTATTGTTTGACTTTCATAATAAAATTGACAGAATCTGAGAGCTAATAGAGCAAAATCATGCAGTACTTGTTTACTGAACTGTTGTATTAAATCAATATCACATTTGCAGTCTCCCTTAACTATTAAAATATGCCTTCTCTTCTGACTTTTGGACTAATCTTTGCAACTTTAGAGATCTTAGCTATCCACAAACAGCTTGTGACCAGACTGTATGCTTGTGACACTCCAAAGAGAACGGAAAGCTTGAAATTTCATCATATGACCCCTTTAAGTAGTCTCAAGATTCAGTCAAGCCTTGGAAACCTTGTTATTTTGTTGGAATGACACACAGGATATTACAACACATTTAAATTGACATAATTGCAAAATGTTTAATGTGGGAAATGAACTGAAAATTGAGATGTCACAATTACATTACTTTTTATCTGTGACATCTGTAACATGACTGTAATAGCACTTAAATGTATAAAATGTTTATATATATATATATATATATATATATATATATATATATATATATATATATATATATATATATATATATATGAAAATGTATTAACTGGGCATGAACAAAAGAAGTGCAGGCTTAAATAAAACAGTCAGATAGCTTTTTCATCAGCTGCTCAGCAGGATTGCTTCTTCCAGTAAACTTTTCTCTGTCAAATTTACACTGCAAAGGTGACACAGAAGCCCTTTCTGAAGTAGAACTAAAGGTGTCTTTATAAAGTCAAGTTAAGGGTGCGCTGTTCTCAAAATTCAGTGTAAAGGCACAATGCCGCATAAAAGCTAGACTAAATTATGCCTGCTCAGTCCCACTTCAACATCTGTTGTCAAAGTATACAATTGCCGTATAAATGCATTAATGCCACCTCAGAGTAACATTAAATGCCACCCTTGCAGTGTAAAATTGCCAACAGGTATCTTTACACAGACTGTTCAATGCTGCTCAGAGGTGGCATAAATGCATTTGCACATTTATTCAAACTGTATATTTTAATATAGGGGACGAGGTGGGTCAAAGCAGGCATAATTAAGTCTGGCTTTTATGCACCATTGCATCTTTACATTGAAATTTGAGCAGCCACAGAGCAATATAATGCTAGTTTTACACCAATTTATAGCTGCTCAGAGGTGGCATAAATGCATTTACACAACAATATTATAGCTTGATTCTAGTGGCTGGTCAGGTGGGCTAGCATTATTTAGTGTTTCATGCAAGCATTACATCTTGACACAGAATTTAGAGTTTTGACAAAACACACTTAGCTGTTAGTGTTTTCACAGACTGTTTAATGGAATCGTTGCATTCACACAGCAATTACACTACGGTTTAATAGTAGTGGCTGAGGGGCAGTCACAGCAGGTATAATAAAGTCTGGCTTTTATGCAGCATTATTTACACTGAATTACAACCTTAACTTGTCTATGTAAAGATGAATTAATTAATCAACCAAATATTTTGTAGATTAACTGGCATTAAAATTAATAATAAAAAAAAGTAAATAAATAAGTTTGATCAAAACACACAAAAAAGTAAAACAATCAAATCAAGAAATTAGCCTATGGGACTACTAGCTATTTTGGCCAAGGTTAAATTAAAATAGATTAAAACAAACAATAATCATATCTATATATATATATTTTTATTAACTTTATGTTGCTGTGTTAAGAGAAATACAGATAATTGTTATTGTAGGCTAATTGTCTACATTCTCAGGGAGTGATTTTATCTCAGTTGGCCAAACACTTTCTGAAATGTAGGCTATGGGCTCACACACATATCCGGCACAGTCTGACCTAGTCACTGCTTTAAAATTACAACCCACCCAATCCTTCCCTCCAACCCACATCTGGTGAACTTCACACAGTCTGTAAGACATGACTTCAGTGCAGCCACGTCAAGGACTAAACGAAATCAGCCGCAATGACTTCAAAGATCTGTTTAGAAGGGGAATTCTATAATCTTTCTCTGCACAATTGTGAGCTTTGTGAGACTAAATATAAAATCATAGAAGGTACGTTTTGAATTCTGTGTTCGATAAATAATAATTGTCTTAGTCCATATGTAGGCTATAACTTGAATGCATAGGGCAAATTTAAATAAATTAGGACTCTTTGCCATTGAAGAGACTGGAAAAAACTTCAGAATTTGCCTGAATGAACCTTTATAGGTAATTTTTAATGTGCAAAATAAAGTGATGCCTATAATAAAGTGATGTTAGACATCGAAAAAACTGATCGAAACGGTTTTATTCCTTAAGTTAACGTTGTCTGTATCCAAACGTAGTCGCCTACTAGTAAGAAAAAAATGCACGTTTACACTTCATTGTTCTGTTCTGAGGACAGGTTACGAATTTTCTGAAAACTGCGGGTGGTCCGACGAGCAACAGCAGACTAAGACCCTACAGAGCATGCAGAAGCGGGACATTTAACGATGGGTCTCTAGTCAAATGCCAAAAGTGTCGCTCTTGTCCTCCGCCACAGTTTACTGCATCTGAGTGCAAAACAAACTCTGATGCCATCTGCTGTAAACAAGGGTACGTTTAACTTTCAATTTTATTTATTTACTTTTACTACTATAATTTTTAAGTGTAATTTCGTAATTAACACATTGCTAATTTAAGTCCTGAAAACCGAAAGCCAGTCCGAGTGAGCGGTTTGCGTTTATTCAATTTGATAAGACTGCCAATATACGACACACTAGTCTATTTGTACTAGGCTATATAAAAAGTGAGCTTTAAATCCCGTTTTTCTCTTTTATTCCGATGTATGGACATTACTGGAAGTGTTACTTGATATAGGCTTTAAATCGTTTGTGTATTTTGTTTTTGCAGAGAGCAGTTTTCTGACGGAAAATGTATCCCTCAACCGTCGCAGACCACAAGGATGACAGTAATAACGGTAGTTCTAACTTTTCAAGCTTTTCTTGGGGTCAGCTCTCTCTTTAATGCTTTCTCATATAAGACAGAAAGATATAAGCTTAAACATTCAACAAAAAAGGGGGGGAAAGCATTTTATTTTAACAGTGCAAACTCTTTTGTAGACTGCGAAATCGACTGTCCTCATAACAAGATCTGTTGCCAGCTCAAGCCCAACGCCAAGCCCTCAAATCTTTCCAGACCCCTCCCCAAGCCCCGAAAACTATATTCCAAGCACACACAGCTTAATGCCGAACCCCTCTCCAAGTTCAACTGAAGGGTCTCGTTCACATTTCATAGGTATTCTTCTTAATTTCATCATCCTTAAATCTTTATCTCTGCATTGGTTTACCACATAGGTATGCTGTTCAAAAGTTTGAAGTCTAAAAAAAAAAAAAAAAAAAAAAAAAAAAAAAAAAGTTTCTTATGCTGTTACAAAAGTCCAGTTAAAACAGTAATATTGTGAAAACATAACTACAATTTAAATATAGTTTTGTATCTGCATATGTTTTTAAATTTAATTGATTTTTTCATGAAAGCAATGCTTGAAAATGAAAAGGCTAATTTATTTTCCATCTTTCAGGGATCTATGCATGTTTTGGGATTTTTTCATCTTTTATGCTGGTTTGTCTCTTTCTGTTCATCAGGAGGAGGACTAAATCTTTCAACAAAGGTCAGTCAAACATAATAACAAACAAGGCAGGAAATAAGGAGGAAATCTGCAGGTCTCATAGCCTAGATATTTATGTTTCCTGTTATGACAGTGAGACTAAGCCAACGCTTTAAAATTAGCTCTTTAAAGACTTTTAATCTTAATGCTAAATGACATTAAGAAAACAAGATCTGAGTTCTGGAAACTCCATTTCTGCAATCCTCTGTCAATGCTTGTACAACGGAAGTGATGAACGTTACATTTATTTTGTATTTTTACACAATTCTTGAGTGCTACAATGAAACAAGATGAATCTCACAAGATTAACTATATCAACATGAATTTCTCTTGTTTTTTAAAAACGGCAGAGTTAAAAAAATGCTGTGATGGAACAAGTCATGAAAGCCTGTCCAAAAGGGGCATTACCAGATATGAACAGGCCATCTCATACAACATAATCAACGAGGGTCATAACGAGCACGCAACTGGATTGTCGCACCTATTAGGTGGGTATAAGAAAAAGAGTTACACATAACCCTACAAATAACTCCTTTACAGTAATTTCCCAAGTGAAAAAATGCCATAAATATTTTCACAGCACCTGAGGTCCATGGTGCACCTCTAAAAACGGTGCTGAACAACTTGGATGTTCTTGAGGAGCTTGTGTTGGTATTAGACCCTGACATTTCTGGTGCCAAGAACACTCGACACCTTGCTGCCCAGTGCTCCTTTTCCTTTGCCTGGATAAATTATGCATATTCCATGAAGGACCACAAAAGCCCCCTTGTTGCCGTTTTGGAGGGTGTCGTCACCAAGAACCCAGACTGGACAGTCGGCCACCTCGCTGAGTTGCTAACTGCTATCGGCCGTAACGATGCAGTGGAGATTTTGGCGAAGCTTCCTGCAGGTGTATAAGAAGAATTCATGCAATATTTTAAGAACACAGAGCAGTAATTTACTTATTATACTGTATTGTTGATCTCATAAGTGAATTTGTATGATCTGCTTACGCCTCAGTGAGGGTTAATGCTTAGCATTTCTAAAAATTGCATATTGTAGTGCACAATTATACAAAATCGGCAAATTGGAAATGGCTTTCTTATAAGATTGTTTAATTTCCCCTATATATAAGTTCAGTATTAAGTAACAGTGGTTGATGCATGCAGTGCTTGAATAATGTACATAGATTGACCGTCCAGGACAGGGTTCCTCAAATCTTGCCTTGAGGTCCAATGCGCTGCAGAGATTAGCTCCAACCCTGATCAAAGTCACCTGCCTGCTATTTTCTAATGATCCCAAAGACATTGGTTAGCATGCTCAGGTGTGTTTTATTAGGTGTAGAGCTAAACTCTGCAGGAAAGTCAATCTCAAGGTCCAGATTTGAGGATCCCTGGTCTAGGATGTGAACAGTACACTTTATACAATGGATAACATCTGGAGTCCATCATTTAGAATCAAATACAAGACATGTTTTGTGGTTTCCCACAAATGTTCTACCATTTCAGCTCCATACTAGTATGTTACACATTTAGTTGATTATAGCCTATAACTGCATGACACTTTAGAAACTCTTTTTTTAATTTTTTTTTTTTTAAATTACTAGAATTCAAGAAAACGAAGAGTCTTTTTTTTCCTCTGATCTTTTTATAAATCATGTAATCTTTTTATATATCGGGTCATAAATCTTGGAAATTTAGAATTGCTGGTGGACCAATATTCCAAGCATTCGATTTCTTGACAGGATTTTGCCACAAACACTTTCTGAAAGCAGTGTATCAGTTATTAGAAGTGTATAATTGATTATTTTGTATGGTCAACACAAAGATCACAATAAATCTTGAACTTTGTTCAAACATTGTATTGTACATCTTTATTAAGCAAAAACATTATAAATAAAAAAAGTGCATAGAAAAATTAAACAGGTTTAGAAATATGTATACAACTATTTACAAACATAGGGGTCATTTGTACAAGGTAGCAAAGACACACGGTTTTTTCATTTGAAGTCTTTTTCAACGCAATGTGTGTGTGTTTTTTTTTTTAAATAACCTACACAGGAACGGAGAGAATTTCTTTTCCGAAAAAGCTCTGGGAGACGCATTATCATAGGAGGTCCTGACTAGAGCTTTGCATCCTTCATTGCACACGAGCCAACCCTGCATGCCAGAACAGACCAAGCAAATCTAGTTTTGCGTTAGTATTACTTGATGTTGTCTGAACAGCTTGAGGTAGAATCCTTGCAAGTCTGGAGTGGTTTGATTAAAATCTGCTAAATTTCAGGTTCTGGATGGATATTCTCCCTCCACACAAACACACAATGTAAGGGAAAAAGCAGGAGATGACAACGTGATCTAGTTGGGAGGAAACTTCTCCTTTTAGAATAAAATCAGATAACTAAGCCATTAATAAAACAAACAGGCGGCCCAACACATCACCTTGTAAAAAGGCCACATTGCAAGAACTCATCCTCAGTGTCCAAGTTAAAGAAAATGGGAAAAATGGTTTCAAATAACGAAGAAACAAAAAATACCTGAAGAAAACTCTGATAAGACCTTTGTCACATACAAAAAAAAGCAGAGAACTCTGGGTAAAAACCTCCATAAAGACCAACAGGAATAAATAGAACGCTCTTACAGTCCGAAAGATCTTAGATGAACGATGGCATCAGCTTGTTGATTTTTTCCTCCATGAAGAAGAGAAGAAAACTCCCAAATCTTTCGAGTTAAATTAAGGTGCCGAGTGCCACCATCTACTGAAAAACTGTTTCAATAACTCTTCTATAAATATATATAGATCTTGTATACATCGCCTTTCGCTGTCCTACGTCTCTAGGACACTTTAAGCAGTTTCTAACTCCCTAGATAAATGTAGAGCTCCAATTGTATGTGCAATTGCGGCAGAAATGAATTATTGCAGGAACAATCCACAACGTCATCACACTTAGACGACTAGCTTAAGTAGTGTCCTCTACTACACGACCAATAGAAACTCAAGATATCCACTCTCAGGGCATGATTTTGTTTCGACACAAGGCTCTCAAGAGGCATAAAAAAAATCTATAACAAAAATAAATCACAAACATGCTAAAATGTTGCAGTTTGAGTACTGGGAATAATGTTTCAAAACACCACTGACATTTATGGGCTCATTGTTGGAAAGCGTGTCTTTCTGGGTTGCTTTGCTGTTTTAGTACCTGCTGAAGCAACTACAGTTCACATCTGTTCTCATGAAACATTACGGTTTTTATCCCCTTCAAAACTCATGTTAGGCTTAGCACCATGGAGGTCATCACGTTTAAAAATGCTTATACACTTACACCTACAGAACAAGCCCGCAAAACAGAATGAATAGTTAGACCTGCCTGTGAAAAGATTAAAAGGGTTTCCAAGTGAACAAACTGTCACAGATGAGAGTGAAACGCAATAGAGCGAGTCTTGCTGAGCGCCATGTGCAAGGAGTGGATCCATGGGTCACACTGAGGGGTCTGCAGTGTTGTCCTGAGCGGTGTGAGGCTTTCTCAGCTAAACACGCTAAGTGTGATCTAAACTAAAATCAAATAGATACAGATCTGAATACGTTCACACCATTTCATTAGTAATATGCATGTTTTTACAGAGTATCCTCACTCCCACTATGCTTTCACACACTACGTGGTCCACACTATAAAATGCTTCTTCAGCACAAAGGCGATTCAGTTCATATCATGAAAATCCAGCACTTTAAAGGTCAGCTCAAGGGAGGTTGTTTGGAATTTAATTGGAACAGAACATCCCAAACTCTTGGCAGCACATTCCAGGTTTTGGAAAACAAAAACCTGCAGGGATAAATTAAAAGTGGTCACAATTTTGCAGCAAAATATACAGCAACAACTCAATTTTATCTCGTACTTTGCTGCTTATGAACTGGTTTAAAACTGCTCCTTTGACCGAAAACCAAGACTCATTGTAAATCACAGAGGAGCCAGCATGGTGGGAGATGTTTTCGAAAAGTCCTTGGCCATATTACCATACATCACTCATGCGCCCCATCCCTCCTTCTCTCCTAAACTGGAAGAATACTCATCCGCAGTAATCCAGGCTGAAGGATGTGAACAGTCCTTGTATGGGCCTGTTGAAGGACTTCGAAATTGAAGTGGTGACTGTTAAGCTTTGAAACCTTCAGCTTGGATCCCCTTTACCCATCAAGCCTCAATCTACTGTTTTTACCCGTCTAACTCCACTCTCATCCAGTGTCACTTCACTGGAGCTTCTCCAAACTCCTTTTCAGTTTAAGAAGCGCCGACAGCGCTTGGCACCACAGTTACAGCCGAGTTTGTTGTTTGCATCTTCTATGGGGAACTTGTAATCATAGGTCAGCTCCTCTCCACGGTAGATCTTCCTCAAGGCAAAAATGACTATGTGCTTCTGACCTTCTACATTGATGACTCGAGAGTAGCAGTTTGGCTCACAAGAGTGGTTGATGAATCGCGCCGCGTTACCATGCATCGTGGCATCCACCACATCAAAGTCATCGATGCGGAACATATAGCATCCAATGCCCTGGAACAAAGCGCAGAAGAAAGAAGTGGTATACTTGATATTCAAACTCACTACTGCATTTTTTTTCCATTTCTGATCATATAAATGGAGCCTTGGCGAGGTTTAGAGACTTTTTTGGATCACAGTAAAAGTAATAAATGTTTCTAGGCAAAATATGACTTGGGGATGGTGTCTTAGTATTAAATGATATTATTATTTAAACTAAATAAATATAAAATAATACGAACTACAACAATGGGTAAAAACAGAGGGTCATGACTACACAAAATGCATTTCTGTTGTTAAACCTGGTGGAAATTGGCTGAGAGATCACACATATACAAATGTACTCTAAAAAGAACATTTCCACTCACCTTGCCATCATAATACTTCTCACGCTTGTCTGTAAGAACAGAACGAATGACAATGCCTGAATACTCAATGACCATCTCTCCCGACTCGATGTTTCGCTTGCAGAAAAGGCCTCTTCCATGAATCGCAGACCTACAACAACAATGAATCACGGGAATGAACATGGCCTGTTTTCAATGGAAACAAATACTCATAAGAAAAAAGCTGGACAGAATATACTGGAATGGTGTTGCAGAATGGATTCCAAAGATTGCATTTTCTCTGGCAAAAACACATTTACAGACACCCTATGTGAGCTTCAGATGCTCTGTGTCCAAGACATCATAGGGCTGAAAGAAACAAATATTCTTAGCAGATCTTAAGGGATGCTTCTCTAAAAAAAAGAAAAAAAAAAAAGAAGATAAACTTTGTATATTCGTATGGCACCAGAGCTTGTTTTATTTTTTGGAGACCAATTGGAAACACGAGTGTACATTTCTTTCATGGGGCTGGTGACTTCATCTCATCTTATAATATAGTCTCATAATGGAATTTTGACTTCAGCAAAAAATAAAGTCATACCCATCTATTCTACTGAGGTTGCTTAAATGTGGGAGCTAACGACAGAACTGAAACGACTCAGTTCCTTATTTGGAGGTTAAAAAGAGTCAACCTACCTGTAGACACCAACTGCTTCCTTAGATGTCTTCTCTAGATGTCTAAAGCGCATCGCCATTGGAAGCTCCAAACTTGTCGCACGCCTATAAAAATACAATTCAGTTAATTCGTCATATGACCCAAACCCCAATGACTAATCACCTAAAATGGCAACACTCAGTAAATTAATCAAGAAAGAGGAAGTATGAACAGCAAAATATTAAATAGGGAAAAGAAACATGAAAAGCACTCTGTCATGACAAAAAGAAATTATTAAAATGTCACGGCAGCCACGTATCAAGTTTTTTCCCCAGCAAAAATATTACCTTGAGTATTTCACATAATAACTCCTTTTAAAATCAATTTATTAATAAATTAAAATCACAAATAAATTAAAGATCAAAAACACTAAGCACATACTGTTTTAATAATGAATCTCCATCATGCTTTCCTCTGAATTCTTATATGCGTAATATGAAAGAAACAAAGCTTCAGTAAAATTCAAACTTTGACCTGGTGGATTTGAGAAGAACATCATCCTCTTCCTCATCATACAGGTCTGTGTCAGGAAGCTGTCTGTGCTGTGATGCAAGGAAGTTGAACATATCAAAGGTAGACTTCCTGCGAAATAGATAAAAGAGTAGGTGTGAACTATACTCAGAAAAGTTTGGTCTTTTTTTAGGCACGCAAACTTACATCACAAAATTTGTGCTCCTAGATAACATCTCTTCCCCATGACTGCAGGGTAACTAAGAAAAACAGTGCAAAACATTTTCTTCACTTAAAAACACCTACCTTCTTGTAGCTAGGTATTAGTCATTTAACCGCTTTCTATGAAAGCTAAATGTATAGGGAGATTCCCCTAACAGTGACCTACTATTAATTTCCTTATTTATGAACACAGCTGAATTAAATACAGTATGGCCAAAAATTAATCATAATGAACAGCAAATAATCACACATAAATTTGCTGGGAAGGGCTCCTCGATAAGATTATTATTATTGTTGTTATTGTTAATGGTGGTAGTAATAATAGTAGCATTATATTTAGGGCCGGGACTCGATTAAAAAAAATTAATATAATTAATTAGAGGCTTTGTAATTAATTAATCGAAATTAATCGCATTTTAATCGCATATAAATATTTGACCTGAGAACAGTGAGAAGTAATTTTTTTTCACATGGATTTATAGTATACCATTGAATAATGACTGAATACATAAGCTTAAGCAACAAAATATTGTTTATTTTTGTTCAACCAAGTCTAGCAGACCAGTGCAATTTTTGCCATGAAGTGTAGCAATAGCATATTTAGAAACAATTTAGAAATAGTACATTTCAGAAATTCAGGAAGCTTATAGGTGCTGGAACCTTCTGTAAAGTGAAACACAATACTGTCAATTACATTCAGAACATTGGAAACCCTGACTATTAGAAAACATCTCTCTGTTGCTTCAGAGGCCATAACATACTAAGTCCAACTCTCAATAACCTTGGCCAAAACAATAAAGAGTTCAACATAACTGTTGCACCAACAAAATAATACATAGTTCAACATAAAGTGTAAAGTCCACGCTAGGTGCTATATGTTTTGCGTTGAGGTGATACTTGAGGCTCGAAGTGCGCTGCGGTGATGTGCGAACGCTAGTTGGTGCTCCAGTATAATCGGTCCCGCCGAAACACATCCAGTGAGAAACGTTCCGCGGTGCAAAAATACGTTATTAAAAATGCGGGAATTTTGTTTCTGTAATTAATTAATCTTAGTTAACGCGTTATTTTTTGTGTAATTAATTAATCTCAATTAACACGTTAAAGTCCCGGCCCTATTATATTATCAGCATAATTATTAGTAGTATTACATTACAAGTAGGGCTGAACGATATATCGTTATCGTATCTATATCTAGATATGAAAAGCAACGATATAGACGATATAGATTTCCCCTCTTCGCACTCGCCCTGTTTTACGAGTGCCCTTGAATGCACTGCTAAAGCCAGCGCGCACACACTACCAGGGACGTGGGAACTATATTGTGAGAAGGGGGCGGCGTTTCCATGGTGAAGCGTCATTGCTTGTCACGTGACACACTGCAGCAGCAACAGCGCTGAATGAATGATGATCTGCTTTCATATCATTTTTCCTTTTTTATTCAGAATATTCACAAATGTGTTAGTTATGGCATGAAATATCGGATATTTCGATTGTCAAATACATGCAAGTGGAAGTATATTGTTGTTTAAACACCTTTATAATGATTGCGTTAGTTGAGCTGCTCGATGGGCGCCGCTGTGTTAGTTTGTGCCGCAGACGCAGTTCAGAGAATTGGATCTGTTGGATTTACACCCTCTATGTTTACAACACGTGAATTCATCCACTTCTCCCGAAATACTTAAAAGTATTCGCGTCTGGAGGTCTCGCGCGCAGTAGACGAGTTATGAGTTATGAAAAGGACTAATGCAAGCTGAGAGCGACCGGCTTTTGTGGTGGAAATTGGCAGTAATACCCCCACCTTGCGCAGCTGTACCTGAGTGTCCCTGGGACATCAACAGCTGGACATATAGTGAATAAAAAACGCTCTGCTCTGGACTCTGTCCAATGAATTTGTAATGGCCTTATTTTGTGCCTTTTTGTGCATTACAATATGCCTACCTAGTGTAGGTTACGTTCAATAAAAAAAACACACGGCCTGTTCTCAAGTCCATTTAAAGTTAAATTTTTTGAACAGTTTTTTTAAATGGATTGAATCATTATTAAAAATAATCTTGGAGATTTTTGAATTGCCTAAATCATAAATGAAGCCTGCAGTGATTATTTTCTTATGTTATGGCACTCCTGTTGCCGTTTGTTATTCTTCACGAAAGTTCATTCAAATAAATAAGAAATATTGCTGACTTGTGCGTTTCCAGTCCTCTCTTTACGTTCGTCCGTTATTTGACATGGAAAATCGATTTTACAATCGATTCAATGAACACTTATGTCTTAAAAATCGAAAATTATTTTTTCACAAAAGTGACAGCACTAGCTCTGAGCGCGCCTGTCTCTGGCCGCCCCCCCAGCCCCCCCTGTTCCAAGGTCTATGCAAACTGTACAGAGACAGCGGATAAATTAGAAAGAAAGAAATTAGTGCGCACAGAGCCGTTGTTAACTGAGAAGATGCTCCAAAAAACGCTGAAAATGAAGTGGATTTGCGCATCTTCTCTATTAACAATGGCTCTGTGTAGTAACAGCTGCTCTATGTGAAATCACGCACCTGATGGAATTAACCACTGATTAGAGAACCAGCTTTATTGACGAGATGTGCATAACGATCGGCCGATCGTGATCGGAGCACCCCTATCTATCACTGTTGTGAGCAGTTATGAACCAGGAAGTGTTCACAAACCATGTGACACGATCTGACGCTGTCCGGTTTTGGGACTGTTAGATTGACAAGCCGAAGGTACTATCAGAGTCTGTCTGGGTCAAAGCTCGAGTACACGGAAGCAAACACACAGAGACAGTGCTGGAAGAGGCTATTTATCATAAGATCGCGTAAGTCAGTGGAAAATGAATAGAAATGATGATTCTGAAGAAATACGAAATAAACATCGGTAAATATATCCATATATCTCCGCGGATATGCGTATTTGGTCTATAAATCCTTATTGATGCTGTTCAGTGAGTCTAGGTGAACACAAATAAACCGCTGCAGACGTGACTGAATATGAATGAGTGGTGAATTTCTATTCAAAATGTGGCATAATACGGATTTGTTATTTTGCAATCCTGACATAAATTACTAAATAACTGTCACTGCAACAATGTCTTATCAAAACATTGGTCAAATATCGAAGCTAGAGTCTTTCAACTTTCAATTGATGCACAGTTTGTCCAGATCAAGTAAGAGTGATATTTAACGTGCTGTGAAAGTGAAACAGTAATAAACTGGGGCTGTCGGCGATGCTTGAGCGCAAAGGGGTTAAGCTTCAAATGGGCAACATCACCAATATATAAACATTTGGATTTCTCCCGAATGAGAGAGCCCAACCTTACCTTATGCTTAGCTTTACATTTTTTTTGTTTGTTTGTTTATAGCTAAGCCAATATTATTATATACTGCAATTATAATTATCCATTATATTTATATATTTTTAATTCTTGTTTTGTTCTGATATATTTGTTAAATTTAAAGGATTTGTTGTAAAGTGAAGGCAACTAAAAATATCCTGTTGGTAAATCATAACATTATTAGGCCAGCCATTATTATTTCTAAATGTATGCAACTTATACATGAATTATATAATATATATATATAATAAATAAAAAAACATGCAGCAAATGAAATTAGGTGATTCATCAGTTTAAATGCAACCTGCACATGACTCATATATTTTTTCCTCTAACAAACTAAATTTTTTTTAGCGTGTTTAAAAAAAAAAGAAATAAAGAAAACATGCAGCAAATGAAAATAGGCGATTAATCCATTAAAATGTGTTACCCTGGGTTAACAGTAATTATAATTATTATATACTTTAGAACAGAGCCTGGGCCTAATCTAGGCTATCCAGGGTGCTGGTGTTTTTTTTTTTTTTTTTCATTGCATCTGAAAATGACTTGCGTGCTCTGGTGCAGATCTGCCTCTCGTGTTGCTCAACTGTGGATGATTTTAAAATGTTCGATATAAAGGTTGCTGTCCCATTTTACACAGGAATTGTTCATTTAAAAAAAATCTAATCATATAGTTAGTTCTAATTATATTGTTAAACCAAGTTCATTTAGGCTATTTAACATGCACTGTGTCATTTTACACTTTTTAACTGCTTGAGATTTTAAAGTTAGTTTAAGTTAAGTTTAAAAAAAGGTTTTAATTGCTTAAATTATTTCTATGAATTAATAATATGTTATGTTTATTCTTGTAGAAAATAAGCGTTTATTCTTTGAGAAAATAAGGGGAAAAATAAGGGACGATCCAAATATTTGTTTTGCTTCAACTATGTATATAGGCTACAATTATTCAAAAATAAATAATAATAAAATAATGTAATTAAAAAATACCATCGGCCTGAGTAAATTTGACCATTATAGAATTGTGACTTTAAAGATGATTGATTTAGGAGGTGAAAATACTGTGAAATTACAAATGGCAAGGATTTTAGAGCATAACAACTGAAGGTTTATGAAACGTTAGCCAATAAAGCATTTTTTTAAACAATGGAACTGAAAGTTGTGAACTAAAATATTATTTCAATCATACAGCATGTGAATAAATAAAATGTATACTTTTTGTATAACATTTCATTATTCATAAAATGCTTAAAGTTTCTGGTGTTTTGATTTGTACTTCAATATAATGAGCTCCAAGTTTAAGAATAGCCCTAGACTAGGTTCTCTCTCTCACTCTAACTCACTTTAACTCTCTATTTAACAGCATTAGCTCAATGAAATATGTCTTCCTTCAGGTAGAATGAATGTTTTCCTGCCTTGCTAAATGTTGGTCTCGTGATCAATAAGTTGTATTCGCCTCAATCTGATTTACAGTATTTTTCGGACTATAAGTCGCACCTGAGTATAAGTCGGAAAATACGGTAGTAAAGTTAAACCGGTGAAGCTGCACCAGTTAGCGGAGTCCCATGCGCTGTGAGGCGGGAGCAGCTGCAGAGGATTCCCGCTTGGTCTTAAAGCCTTCCGCAAAAATTTACTATCACAAATAACAATGATTTTTGTAAAAATAAAATAAAATCAATTGATAATTTTTTTATTATCATTATGGTCTTGTGAAAATAATATTATGGGCTTTGAGAAAATAATGAACACAAAGAGCAGTTCTGATGAGTGCTCAGTAACAGTAATGTTTCATCTTTCTTCCTTATGGCCAAAAAACAGACTGAATTCAGTTCAGCTGGAGGTTTTTTGTTTTGTTTTTTTAAGGGTAGTTATGTATGGCTTGTGGGGGTCGAGATAAAGGTGTGAATCTCTTGCTCTTTCATATGGACAGTTTCTTATGAGGGTTTCAAACTTGCTGAGCAGGTTTAGGACTCGTTGTGGTCTGCCCCCACATAAGATTTTTGTAGTTCTAGTCGTTCATTTGTTATATTCAACTAATCAGAGGTTTAATTGAATATGCAACATTCACAGATTACACAATGCTTTCATTTTCCTTTAAAAGACATTTCAAGCTTTCTGCAGATATATTTTTAATGTATGTGAGACATCACAATTTTAAGTAAATTCATTATAAGGAAAAAATTAAGGTGATGAGAAGGCGCCTCCCTGTTATTAATGCGCATTAACCATTTTTGCACAAACACTTGAATATGAATTCAAATTTGCATATGCATTAGAACGTAAGTTTTTTTTTTTTTACACGCAATTATCCAAAATAAAACCAAACAAGGTTTGTAATGAAGATAAATCAAATAAGAATAAATGCTGCACATCCAGGATCACACCCTCAGTGCAAATCTTGCACATATTTTACACAACTGCATTTAAATGCAGCTGCATTTTTTTTTTATTATTAAACTAAGTATGAGTATGAGCGGAGTGGAGTGATTCTGACTGGAGCGAGGAGAGGATATTAAGAGTCTGAGCTTCGTGGTTTTCACTCGCTCCAAGC